>NC_066618.1:78380231-78694448 GCF_025201925.1 Gopherus flavomarginatus
AATATATATATATAAAATTAAAAAAAAGGGATATTGAAGTTCCAGGCACTTAAATTCAGTCTCTCAAAGCCTGGATAACTTAGACCAAATTAACAAATAGTCTGTGTTTTAGGAACACTGGAGATTCTGTGGCTCAGCAGATTAGGTCAAGGAACTGCAGCCTCAGAGAGAATGGAGTGATGAGGAGGATTCTGAGAAAGATGCATGGAGATGGGAGCAGCCCATTTTTATTCCTGTAATCACAGTCTGCTTGTCTGTGAGCTCTCCCACAGAAACAAGACAGAGCTCCCCTTCAATGAAAGGGCTGCAATATCTGGGTTAGATGAGAAGCAAGTTCTACTTCCTCTTAGGAGTCTGCTTTAGACAGCCTTCCAAGTGGCCTCTGAGAACTATGAACCAGCTCATTTGTTCTAAGAACCAGCTGTGCTGGCCAACTGAATAGTTTAGAAGATGATGATTCCAGTTTTGCATTTAAACAAACAAACAACAATAAAACTAAAGAGGGTCTGAAAGCAAGTGCTCAGCAGAAGGCACACAACTCTCCTGTGAAGCTATGGAGGCAGACCCAGATTCATTCAGTCCTAGTCTGAGGTGTGAAAAATGAATTGCTCATCTTCTACCTCACCTGTGATTGGCCAAGTAATCTAAATATTTATCAGCTTCCTCTGCTGCAGTGAAAAGCTGAGTGTTTCTGAAATTAAACTGGAGCTTCACCAGCTACAGCAAGAGGTAATCTCATTTTAAAAACTGTCACTTTAATACTGCTAGGAGCCTTGTGGGTTTGTTGTTGTTGTTAAACACGGTGTATAATTAAGATAAATGTGGATCTTTGTATTTTCCTCTAACAAGTTACCTTTCCTCAAGATAGTCAAGGAACAAATCCAAGACAAAATGAATCCTCCACACAATCAAGGCTAATTTTGTAATCTAATTATCCAGTTCAAGTAGAAATCTTTTTAACTCTTATCTGAATAAAACTCTCTTAGCTCTCCACAGACTTCAAAATTCTGCCACCCACTGTTTTGACACTTCCATCTTCTCTAGAAATCACAGTTCAGGCAGCCACAAAGCTCTATTTGTAAATCTGTCTTCGTTTCAGGTATTAGTTTCTTTTTCTCAGCTTGGTTTTCAATAAGTATCTCAGGAATACTCTACTGTTAAGGCCACAAAAGAATAAGCTCCATTTTTGGTTGACTATTGATCCATAGAACACATTGCCTCCTACAGAGAGTCCCAAAATGTGGTTTACTGAGTCGTACTATTTATTGATCATTTCTAGTTATTTTGGAGTGATCTACCTAGAAGATGAAAATGTAGTGCTCAAAAGACAAAGACTGGTCTTTCAGGATTTGACCTGCCTCAGATTTTGTTGTCTTTTTATTTCTGTTTTCATAGCCTAAACCTTAAAATACATCACATACAAATAAAACGCATGCGGGTGTAAAACGCAGTCACTCCAAAACCCCAGAGGATTGTGGAAGTGAGAACAGTCTCAGGGCTTGTCTACATCACAAAGTTGCAGCGCTGGTGAGGGGGTTACAGCGCTGCAACTTAGGAGGTGTACACATCTGCAGGGCATCACCAGCGCTGCAACTCCCTGTTTGCAGCGCTGGCCGTACTCCCGTTTTGTCTCGGGTGTAGAGGATCCAGCGCTGGTGATCCAGCACTGGTAATCAAGTGTAGACACTTACCAGCGCTTTTCTTGACCTCCGTGGAATAAGCAGGTATCCCAGCATACCTGAGGAAGCCTCTCTGGTAATCAAGCAGGTCTCCTTCCCCGCGGTGTGCTCCGGTGTTCTCCGAATCCCCCCCCCCAAGCGGGTCTCCTTCCCCGCGGTTTGCAGGGGGGTTCGGGGAACGCGAGAGCAAACCGCGGGGAAGCAGGTCTCCTTCCCCGGTTTGCTCCCGCGTTCCCCGAACCCCCGTGCAAGCAGGTCTCCTTCCCCACGGTTTGCATGGGGGTTCGGAGAACGCGAGAGCAAACCGCGGGGAAGCAGGTCTCCTTCCCCAGTTTGCTCTCGCGTTCCCCGAACCCCCGAGCAAGCAGGTCTCCTTCCCCGGTTTGCTCTCGCGTTCCCCGAACCCCCGAGCAAGCAGGTCTCCTTCCCCGCGGTTTGCAGGGGGGTTCGGGGAACGCGAGAGCAAACCGCGGGGAAGGAGACCTGCTTGCTCGGGGGTTCGGGGAACACTGGAGCAAACCGGGGAAGGAGACCTGCTTCCCCGCGGTTTGCTCTCGCGTTCCCCGAACCCCCCTTGAAGCCGCCCAACAGCGCTGCAGTGTGGCCACATCTAACACCACTTGCAGCGCTGGTTGCTGTAAGTGTGGCCACTCTGCAGCGCTGGCCCTATACAGCTGTACTAATACAGCTGTACTAATACAGCTGTAACAACCAGCGTTGCAAAATTGTAGATGTAGACATACCCTCAGTGAAGGATGGCTGTAGCGCTGAAACACTGCCAATCACTGAGCTATTGCTGCTAGCAACCTTTCAATACTGCCAGCTCTCTGCCACAAACTTACTTGTATAGTAGCAACTGTGCAAAGTGTACAGAACTCTAGTATCAGAGGAAATGTCGGGCATACTGTATTATTCATACTTTCAGATTTCAAAGCACATATTATTATATATACCAGGGATCGGCAACCTTTCAGAAGTGGTGTGCCAAGTCTTCTTTTATTCACTCTGATTTAAGGTTTTGTGCGCTAGTAATACATTTTAATGTTTTTAGAAGGTCTCTTTCCACAAGTCTATAACATAACACTAAACTTTTGTTGTATGTAAAGTAAATAAAGCTTTAAAATGTTTAAGAAGCTTCATTTAACATTAAATTAAAATGCAGAGCCCTCCGGACTGATGGCCAGGACCCAGGCAGTGAGAGTGCCACTGAAAAATCAGCTTGCGTGCCGCCTTCGGAGCCGGTGCCATAGGTTGCCTACCCCTGATATATATACACTGCAATAGCTTCTATTTGGATAGTCTTTGTTCTCCAAGTGCCTGGGAGTTTTTAAGAGGATGTGTCATTTTTCAGTTTATTATTAATAGCCATAATTATTTAGTACTTACACAGACAACTCTTTACATTTTCAAAGCATTTGTGCTATACGAACACCCCAGCATATATAAACATAGTGAGAGGCAGGATCTGGGCTCAGGAGCCCAATGTGTAATGCTTGAATCAAACATTCCATTCCAAGGTGAGACAACAGATCCAGACCTGCTCAACCAGTTCCTATACTCCATAGCCAGAGTGGAGCTCAGTGGAGCTGCCACAAAAAGGGGGAACAGTAAACTGGTATCAGAGGCATTCAAGGACACTTCAGGCTCTAGCAGAGAAGTGCATCTTCTGGCTGGACTACATACACTGAGGAAGCGCATTCTCCAATTTAATATGAGACAGGCTACTACTGTGACACTCCAGAGACCATGGGACTAGGACTTCAGAGATGTCTTGATATTAAAGGGTATCAGTTACATTCATTGCAATATAAAGGCATGGGTACCACAGCTGGATGCTGGAAGAAACTAGAAACTGATTGACACTCACAGTAAAAGAGGTGCATTTATTTAAAGACAAAAGGAACATTAGAGATCTGCTTATGAACTGTGTTGTGTACAATGAGGACTATTCAAACGTAGCTCAGAGCACATCTGTTTTCCACTCTTTAGGAGGCAAGATGAATATATGAAGAAAACAATATCCAATCATTATAAAATCATTATAAAATGCTATAACATTATGTTGCATCAAGTTTTTACTTCTCTCCTATCAATATACAAGAAGCTAGAAACTGGGCCAAATGCTGGCATAAATTTCTAGAAACAGTTCCATCTTGATTATTTCCCATCAGACTGATTTAATCTATATCAACAGCATAAAAATGACTGACTTGTTAGAACCATTTTTTCCCTATTGTTCCAAGATTTGACAGAGATATGCTATTTAAAATCTACATAAAAGGATTACCTGATAATCCCACTGACAAGCGACATGAAAACAATTTAGATCTTTCAAAGACAAGGACTTGCTCCAGTCCCTTTTGAATCATGTGATACTCAAGAGCCAGATATTCAGCTCTTATAAATCTGCATAGCTCCACTGAAATTAATGTAGCTATACCAATTTATGTAAGTCAAGGATCTGGCTAATGTAGATGTTATCTGTGAATATAGAAAATACATTAAAATAGAGTTAAGATTGAAAGTATGTATCAGGAACTCAAGAGTAAAATCCTTACAGGGATGTCATAACTATCATCACAAAAAGCATTACCAGACCAGGAAACTTAGAATCATCCAAACACGTTAAGGTATAGGTGTCTTAACTGTGCATTTGCAAGTAACTTTAATTCTAGCCTATAATGACACCATGCAAAACAAATGTAGAATTATAATTAGTATATTATGGTATTAGCTGGTCTGGATTAAATTCAAAACCAATGGTTTCTAAAAAACATATTTGATTTTTCAATTTTGACTCATGTGGTCACAACAGACGGAGTTAAGTTTTCTAAGTGCCTTTACTACAGCATTTCCAAATTTTAATATGTTTACGTTTATTTTAAATTTACACTGGGATCCTAACTCTGAATTTCCTGAATTAGTAACGCTTGTTTTAGTGATGATTACAACAACATCCCCTGTAATGTGTTTATGCTGTGAACTACAGATATGTACCCTCCACCTTGAGTCCAATTTAAGCAAGTTTTGTCTGGGAAGTTTCCTTTTTAAATGTTCAGAAATGAACCCCAAACAAGAATGCCAGAGAATGTTACACATTGTATTTCTAATGGTTTGGAGATACGCATCATCATCTTTAAGACTTTTTTACTTTAGCTTTAAGGGCTAATTTCACCAGTGCCACATGGTTGCTTTATCCCACTCTGGAGCAATGCAAAGCAGCCAGTTTCCCTTTCCCCTTGTGCACGTACCCACCTCACCACAGTTTTTCCTTCTACCCACTCCACTGCATAGATTTGGTGCAACAAGTAGTTTGAGACGTTTTAGGATTAACGGACATTTTTTGTAATCCTTCATAACGGAAAGTGTATTCTTCAGCTTCTATTGACAGTTAAAGGTATCCTACAGATAATTATATTAAGAACTGCCCTCCTCCAAAATGGCTGCCATCTCATACTGGGGTCAGAGGGACTGAAGCCAGTGAGGACCATTGCAAAAGGTGCTCTCTTTCAAAGATGCCTACCGCTTCCCATTGTTCCCAACACAAGTGAAGCCAACGTGGCGTCAACTAAGATGGTGGCTCCCCTATGCTGTCAGCATCTTAGGGCACGTCTTCACTAGCAACGTTAAAGCGCTGGTGAGCAGAGACCAGCCAGATGGGGGGAGGGGGAATTGTTTTGAGTTGGGAGGGGAGCTGAAGGAAAGGGGACTAAAACAAAAACAGGGAGTTTTGATGGAAATAAGGCTAAAAAGGCAAGAAAATTGGCAGACTAGAAATAGCAACAAAGCTCCATTTTTAGAGCAAAAAGCAGACACAACTTTAGTTTGTATATTTTACATGCAAGCTTTTCCCAAAAAACTTTTAGGCATGAGCAATTTTGCAGAAATGCCAGCATTAGCAACATTAATTTTTCTTGACGCTCCTCCCATCCTAAAATTTTAATTCAAGGAATTTAGCAAACACAGCAGGACAAGGAATAATATTAAATACTTGAAGGGATTCAATCAGCCTAATGTGGTAAACAAACATTTCTACACTTCTACCTCGATACGCTGTCCTCGGGAGCCAAAAAAATCTTACCGTGTTATAGGTGAAACCGCGTTATATCGAACTTGCTTTGGTCCATCAGAGTGCGCAGCCCCCCCTCACCCCCCCAGAGCACTGCTTTACCGTGTTATATCCAAATTACTGGGTCTCGCTATATGAGGATAGAGGTGTACCATTTTTATAAGTAAAATCTTAAATCTAAGAGTGATTTGAATAAAACTGTTTGACCTGACCCTATTTATGGAGTTTACAGTTTTACATTTCTTTCAGCTTGAGCAATAAAAAAATCAAACCAGTTTCACTGGCAAAATCAGTGTCAGTTTCAGGTTCTCAGTGCATGGGGATGGTAGTTAAAAAACAAGCTGTTCAAGTGGATTTATTTGTAAATTGTTGACATGTTTCTATTTGTCCTAGGCTTTAAAAGGAGCTCCAGTTTGCCAAAAAGTTATATTTTGGAGCAGATACAGGCTGACCTATAGTAAAAGTTTATTGCTATTGTTTGCAGTGTCCTTTTACAGCACACACACAAGCCCCTAGCATCTTAAAACTTAGAAATAAAAGCCTGTTTCTTACACAGTGACTAGCTTAGTACTAGTGCAGAGCCTGCACAAGGCAGGACCTTGCAAAAGAGAAGTATAAAAACAGTGGTGAAAAAAGATACACCCAGCAGGCCTTGAGGATACTGGACCTTTTTTTGGGATATTTAACTATGCAGTTTCACTGGTGAGAGCACTAGGTGCGACACAGCACCAGCATTTTCACCCCTTTGCCATTTTACACAGTTCAGAGTAGGTCTAGGCAACAGTGCTGGTGAGCAAATGTTGTTGTCTTGCCTACATTAGCACTCAAATCAGTTCAGCAGCAGCAGCGGCAGTGCAGACAATTCTCTATCAAATTATAATTACCGGTATGTTATATCAAACTGAAAAAAGTTAGCATCTGTATTTGACAATATTGTCCCGATAAATCAGTCTCATTTTATTCCATCAGGGGATTGGCAGCAGCATTTTAGAGTTTTCAGATCTAAAATTTATGTCTGCTGACCTAAGAAGTCAATTCCAGCTTTAAAATAATAAATAAATAAAATAAAAATCCCTTTCTCCCCCAAAACCTCACCAACTAGCGTATTGTTCCACATCTCTCAAACATTAAATTCCTACTAATGTAAAATAAGATTGTAAAGATTTAGGGTGGCCTTCCAGACTCACTGGTGAGTTGGGAAAGGGGGAGATTGATCTGTTTTGCTTTTGGTCTTTCTAGATTCCTTTCAATTTCTTAAGTGTTAGGTGGTCAGACTCCACCCCATCTGTTCCCCAGCTGGGTGCTACTTATTACCTTGCCAACAGGCAATCCCCTCAGCAATCCTCTCAATTTATTTCAGTAAGACAAAAAGGCATTGCCCTAATGGCCCTGCCTACCACCAACTCTGAAGTCTTTGATGTTGGAAGATAACAGAACCACTTCCTCTGTGTTCTGCTAATGACTGAGGCCTGTTACAGTCTTCAGCTGTAAACAACTTACTGTCAAACACCACAGCAAAGGCAACTAAGGGATTGCCTAGGCTAAGCAGGATTGTGTTTCCTAAAATCTCGTTATCCAACTTATTTAATCAACATGTTTTGAAACCACTGTATATGGCGTAAATTATATTTTAACACATTGGAGGCCAATGCTAAGGCAGATTAATGCTCACTTCAAATATCTATTAAAAATACAACTTGCCCTGTTGAGATAGGGTTTTACAAACAAGTTCACTAACACGTTTTTTTAAAACCCACACCACTTTTATCCTAGTCTAGACATACCCTGAGATGCAGGTCAGCAGGAGCGGCAGACTGAATTAACTCAGTTAAAAATCTGAAAAGGATGTTGTAAATGAGTTTCCTCCAAAACCTAGGAGAGTTTTTAAACAAATTTACCTCTCTACAAAAGTTCCAACTGGGGTTATTTGCATGCTTTCCAGACATCTCAACATAGGGGGCTCAATATCCTAATTCCTATCCCCACTTAAGCAGTTTCATCTTTTCTTTTCTAAGAAGTTGCTATGTTCATCAGCATGGCAGAAACCTACCACTTCTATCTATCCTTACGTTCCAATGTCATGGCAACATTCCTTTTAAAGCCTGTCAACACCAATCCTTCAGCCAACCAGCAGGATTGCTAAAACAGGAACATGAACTGATTCTCCAAGGATTGAGCACTGCACGCCCACAACCCTCCCTGTGCTATTTAGATACACTTCTACCCTGATATAACGCGACCCGATATAACACGAATTCAGATATAACGCGGTACGGGGGAGGGGGGAGGTTGTGCGCTCCGGTGGATCAAAGCAAGTTCAATATAATGTGGTTTCACCTATAACACAGCAAGATTTTCTGGCTCCCAAGGACAGCATTATATTGGGGTAGAGGTGTACTAGACAACGGGGTTAGTCTCAAAAACCAATCATTTAAAGCAGTCTGTATCAACATTTTAGAAAAGAAACTCAACCAAGCTAGTCTACAAGGTCTGAATTCAGCTTCTTCTGGACCTTTCAACATGGATTTGTTAAAGATGTGGGAAGCATTCCCTGTTCCACGTGCTGAATCCATAGCTTCATTTTCCTTATGGTCTGGAAGTAAGAAATCTCTCCTCCATAACTGGCTTTTCTGTGTGGCAGTGTCACTAAGCTTTCAGCTTGACCCTCTCCCTTTGAATTTCACTTATATATTTTTTTTCCCTCAGTTCTGAATTATTTGTAGGATTCACATTTACAAGATCTTGCAGATCCAACACTTTTTGCACTTCCCCAGTCCAGAACCGTCATTAACAGGTTCATTCATCATGAAATTAGGTGTCTTCTGCCAGCTGTTTTAAGTGTAAAAAAAATTAGAAAGGAATGGTGAGAGAAAGTAAAAGAAGCAGAGAAAAGAATGAGGCAGAGTTAGAAGGAAAAGGTTGAATGTGATAATATACATATGACTCTTTGCGGATTGGCACTGTAAGCCATGTGGCTAATTTCTGCTTTAAAAAATAAATTAAGAGGCACAGTCTGCTACTTAATCATCCAACTGGTGCAAATAAAGCATCAACATCAATGGAAGTAAAAAACAATAATCTAATTACTAAGACAGACCCTTGTGCGTGCCAGCTTGAAGAAATTCAGTGTTACTGTACTACTCGGATTCTATTAGCTACCATATCCTCCTCTTTGCTCAAACTTGGGGCACATTAAATATTTCTACATGGTTTCTATGGAACAGATCTGACATCTGACAACTCTTGGCTCCGGAACAAAGCTGACATCTTAAGCAGGCCTGGAAGGAGTTGTGATGTGCTAGCCCCTCCATGAGCCACTCACCTCTGAGCTCCAGAAACCCCAATGATTTTCTGTGTTCTGGTTCATGTGTCTTTTAGAGGACTACAGTGCACAACCCCCAAGAATGAGCCTCCAGAAACTGGGAGAGGGAGAAAGCCTACAATTTAATATCTATGTTGTAGCAGTACTTCTTGTACTACCCACAGTATGAAGGGAAAAGTGGCAGCTGCTGCCCAAGAGAACTTAATTAGCATATTTATGAACAGTTTTGTTCTTTATTTCTCTAGCTTAGGTACTTATATGGCCCCCATTACCATATTGAGAGCCTCATAATCTAACATGTTTATCCTCACTGCACCCCTAAAAGGTAAGGATGTATTAGCCCATTTTACAGTTGGGGAACTAAGGCACAGAGAAACTAAGTGACTTGCTCAAAGTTACACAACAAGCCTATGGCACAGAAAGGAACTAGAGTCTCCCATCCTCTCTCAACACAACACATAAATCCCTCCCTCTCATGACCAGCAGCAGCTGAGAGACTCCGATTTGTAGCCCTTGGTAAGAGGACATTCTATCAGATAGAATTACTGATTTATCACTCCAAACTCTCAAACGTAGCTCCAACTTAGAGGGCGTTTTTTAATTACAAAGAGTTCCCAGACAAAAACCTCACACATTAGCACCAAACAAGGAACTGAAAGAAATACTAACATGTGGTCTCTGTAATGATTTGAATTGAATACAAGTAAAATCAACCTTTTTTAATTTTTAAGAAATTCTAACTTATGTCAAGATTCACTGGTATGCTCTGGCTGCTCTACTTGTGGTGGTTTTTGGGTTTTTTTTTTTGGTTAAAGATTTTTCATGTTGCTACTCAGTTCACTTAGATGCAAGACGGTAAGTCACAATACTCTATTTTCAGATTAAAAGAATTACAACAGATTTACATCATATGGTTCTTTGGGACTGGGACAGTATTTTTGTTTTGCATTTAGTACAGCACCCAGCACAATGGGCACTGGTCCACGACTAGGGATCTTAGGTACTACCGCGTTAAAAATAATAAATCAAGAGTTAATTCCGCATACACCAAACCACCTCTGATTTGTAAAAGCAGCAAAGAATCCTGTGGCACCTTATAGACTAACAGACGTTTTGGAGCATGAGCTTTCGTGGGTGACTACCCACTTCGTCAGATGCATGTAATCTGACGAAGTGGGTATTCACCCACGAAAGCTCATGCTACAAAACGTCTGTTAGTCTATAAGGTGCCACAGGACTCTTTGCTGCTTTTACAGATCCAGACTAACACGGCTACCCCTCTGATTCTTAACCTCTGATTTGTAACCTGTGTTCCTAACAACACAAGGAATGTATAAGATCAGAGTTAACATCTGAGAGTTGAACATATAGAATATATTTATTCACAGTATTACTGCAACGATTTCCTAATGTTCTCTTCAAACTCAGGCACTGAACCAGACATGGCTTTTCTGCACACCCAGATTTCAAAGATCCTTCCTATACCCCAGCCATCAACTGCATTTAGGATGGGGTTTCTGCTTTTACTTTTAACTTACCATTAGTTAAACTATATTTATTAATATTTAAAATAAACTGAAGAGTTTTAATATGTTTCTAATTAAATAGCTGTTATCCTCCTTTTGTATTTTTATTGTGAAAGCATTAAGCTTTTCTCCCCTTGGTATCTTTGACAAGAGCTGTGATCTCCAGAAGGAAATGCAGCACGTTTACTGCACAGGCCAAGACGCTCGGAAGCAGAATATAAAATGATAATCCCAGCTCTGCTACGAATTCATGGCATTTGTATAAGTTTGTGCTTTAAGGCAAGAATCCATGCACTGATTTTCAGAGGGTCCTGAGCACCAACAGTTCCAACTGACATCTCACTTACACACTGTAGGTTTTCAGCACCTCTGATAATCACGTTCTAGATGTCTAAAATTAAGCACTCAAATTGAGACCATCTTTGAAAATGCAACTTATCCTCAGAACCTCAGTATCACCATCTGTAAGATGAGGGCAAACAAAATACAACTACCAAGAATTGCTGAATCTCTTGATTTTGAGAGTTTCACAATATTTGGTATGGTACCTAAAGTCCTAGCTACAGAAGACAAATGATTACATGTGAGTGTTGACTTTCATTTAAAAGAAAAATTCTCTAGCCTTCAGAATTCCAGAGGAAACATGAACTGAATATACTCTAAAGGTTAAAACCAAACAGAAGGCAAATCAAAAGCACTCAATTTTCGGGGAGTTAGGGAGGATGGTTTAAATCTCATTTTTAAGATCTGATTTAAGATCTGATTTATGACTTTTAGATGTTTGAGTTTGGCTAAACTGCCTACAAGGGTGTTATGAAGATTAATATTTGAAGAGCTTTGAAAGTGGGCAGTGCTGTATAAGTGATGTGTTACTTACTACAACTTTGGAGAAGATAGTAGTTTAGGGCCTGATTCTGTCATGTGTCTCACGCTGACCTATATTTTACTTGGGAAGAAGTTCTACTGACATCAGCAGGAATACATGCAGAGTCAGGTACTACTCAGGGAGAGTAAGGATGGCTGAATTGGGTCCTTACCTGTGTATCTGGTCAAATTCGTTTCTGTCAACCAAAAGTCTTCCTGTAGTTTGAAGGGGTATGGTAATTTTCTTCCACCCTTGTCCTGTATTTAGACTTGTTGTGCGCTGTTGAACAGCTGCTGCATTTCACCATAGAAGTGGCACTATTTAATTCTGTAACACCTTTTGTACAAAATGCTTTATGATCCTTGAATGCAGAAATGCCTTCACCCACACTCTGCTTAAATTCATCTGTGTTCCTATTCTGAGAAGGTTATATTTGTAACAGATCCCCACTCACCCACAGAGTGGAATTCTGATCATTCTAATCCAAGTAGCTGATGCTTACTACTTGTCACGTGGCACTACCCAAAACTCCCAACCATACTTGGGAACCCACTGGTCAGAGCCATACTAAGAGACAGTCCCTGTTCTGAAAAGCTGGAGATAGTTGTTGGCAGTTATACAGCAGCAATGAGGCATGTGCCACCTCCAAACCAAGATAGCTTTACAAGATTAGAACTTTGAGCCTAGAACGAGTTACATGTCAAATTGTGCACAGTCTCACGTGGAAACAGCATGATGTCCCTATTTATGACAGGATGATGCAACAAAGATGCATGTGAATAGTGCTGGCATTTCCTTTGATTTGCTGCTGACAAGGAAGTTCCTTCCTGAATAATGAAAAGGCATCACCTAGTGCAACAAGAGAGAGGGTGGGGTAGAGGACAGAGGATGCTGAAAGGAGAGGCTTTTTGCCCTTCACACAGGGAACATTGTAGCAGCAGGCACAGCTGGTGGTAGACAAAAGGGAAGATTCTCTTTACCACTTGAGCGACTTACCTGAATAGCCTGGCGTCCTTGCTGAGCATCTGCCAGAAGTTGAATGGTGAGGGTTCTGGAATCCTGGAGGGCATCTTGGAGGTAGATAAAGCTATGACCCACATGTCGTCCCATGGTGCATTCCCGGCAGATAGGGACAGAACAAGTGTCACAGTAGAAATGTAGCACCTAGAAAAGGACACAGGAAAAAAAATTGTATGACACACTAAGCCACCCACAGAAGAAAATAAGTATCTTAACCATAAGAGGAGATATTATGAAGTGTTCATAACAGCTTCCATAGAGGAAAAGCGATCCCTCTTGTAAGCAGCCACTCATACATGGACAAAAATAAACTAGAAGTGTTATTGTTTTCTTTGCAATACAATACCAGGATGTCCATCCCACCCTTCTCTCAAGAACGGAAACCATCTGCCAACACTCACCCATTTGGGTATGTCACCTATTGCATACTTCGGATAACTTTTCTTGCATATACAAACATTGCATAAAGTTACTGAGCCATTTAAATTTACTGTACTATTGTTGCACTGGGCACATCAAGCAAAAAAACAAGGACAATCCTCTCTCTAATATTTCAATTTAATCCGCAAGACAGAACATACAAGGCAAACTGGATGCAAAAGCTTGCCATCATCATCAAAGGTGGTGTCAAAGCCAAGAACTGCAGCAATTCTCTTGCGCCAGCCAGCACTTTCAGTGTCAGTGGAGCTTCTGGGAAGAAGCTGGAATTAGGCGGAAGAAACTATACCCTGTAAGTTAGTTACAGAATTTAAAGATTAGCCTGTCCACATTTTTAAGACAAATGGGACCATGTTGGTTAATAAAACTAAACCAAATCCCAAACCCACATTCACTTCAGAATGAAACTCTGTACGCCATATAATGTATTTATTCACTAGCAGTAACTGCTTGCATGTTTGCATTCCATCCAACAGAGGGAAGTGGTACACAGACGTAGCATCCTATACAGATTTGTGTTTTGTTAGAAGTTAAATCAGTTGGGCTTTAAAAAAAAAAACCAAAAAAAACCACAGATCTGTGGAGGAGTGTAAAAACCACCAAACAACCTCAGAATAAGAAAGTTCAGAGTGAAATCTAAAACTCTAACTTATAGCTACACAAAGCATTCTTGACATAGTAGATCATAAAAAGTCCTACAAAATCCAAAATGCTGTCAAAAAACCAAATTCACTGTATAATGCAAGTAAAGTCTTATACCATAAGTCAGGTTTTCCATTGCATGATAGAAAATCTACTCCACAGGAATGACCAAAAGCAAAACAGAAACAAGAACCAGGTAATGTTCATCTGAGCATGGAACGGTGGTGGGGTGGGAGGCAAGGCAACCAAATCTAATGGCAACCAACATTCTCCTGTACCAACTAGATTTTTTTTTTTTTTTTTTTTTTTTTGGAGGTGGCGGCTCGGGGGAAGGAGACTACCATCCTGATTCCCTTTTCCTAAAATTTACTCAATTTATTGATCATAATAAGCCAGGCAAACAGGCTCATTCCTCTACTTCGTGTGGACACATTTCATATTATGTAGAAACATTATCTGTAGCAGTAAACAAGGTTGCGTGCGTGCAGTTAATCTTTATTTCTGGGTAAGTTTTTGAAGGAGGTTTTCAACAAAACCTTTTTTAAAAATGAACAGTAGTACTTGTGGCACCTTAGAGACTAACAAATTTGAGCATAAGTTTTCGTGGACTATGCATCCGATGACGTGGGCTGTAGCCCACGAAAGCTTATGCTCAAATAAATTTGTTAGTTTCTAAGGTGCTACAAGCACCCCTGTTCTCTTTGCGGATACAGACTAACATGGCTGCTACTCTGAAACCTTTAAAAAATTAGTTACATTTCTGAACACAGACTGTTCTGCTAGAGAAATTAAAGCATCCTTATTAACATCTGAACAAGACTGATACCTCAAACATTCTAAATATTTTGAACATTTTGAAAAATATCAAGCAGCTGTAAGTTCTAAATATTAAATTTGGAACTGTGCATCTTCCTGTACTAGAAAATTCCTTTTGTGCATAATGTGATAAGTCAGTTTACTGTATTATAGTTTTCTCTTGCAGCGCTGTATTTTCAACGTAAGCTTACAAAGAACATACATGAAATATTGCTGGGCCATCCAACTTTTAAACAACTGGGGCGGGTGGGGGGGATGAAAAGCCATGCAAGGTATCAAGTCAAATAAATCTGATAATATTCAAAAACATGCAACATGGATTATGTATCTCACTATCAAGGACATCAGTGGAAAAGAAAATGGCGATCATATGAGCAAGAGTCCAGCAGCAAGTTAAACCTGTCATTAGCTCTCTCAAACAGCTAATGCCAGAAGCAAAGCTAGGGCAAAGGCCAGGGAACTGTCCTGTCACACAAATCCAGATGCTGCTGCTGCCCAGAACACAATGCCTAACATACGAGTCATTCAGGCCACGGACAGAGAAATTAATTAAGCAGTTGCTCAATCAACCCACTCCCGCCCTCCCTCGCCTGACAGAATATGGATGCAAATAAAGTAATCACATTTTTAATGAAACCAACTAACAAAGCTGACAATTTTATTTCAGATATGCAGATTACATAGGGAACATGGTAAAATCTTAAGGCAGAATTGAAAAGCCAACCTTCTCATTCGAGTGAGAAAGCTGTCGACAATTTTCTAAGGCAAAGGTCCCCAATCTGTGGGGCACGCCCCACTAATGGGGCAAGGAAGAACATTCCAGAGGCTGTGGCAGGGGCCTGGGCCAGGCCCCATGGAGGGCAGGCAGGAAGCGTCACCCAGCCCCACTCCTGGCCTGGACCAAAGCCCCAGATGCCTGGCCCCATGCCTGGGGCCCCAGCCTCAGCTCTGCCCCCACCCCCAGCCTCAGGCCCTTACCCCGTCCATGTCCTCCCCCTCCCCCGCTCCAGAGCTGTGACCCCACTTCTGGCCCCGGCTCGGAGGGAGTGAGGGAGCACGGATGGGGTGGAGTGCAGTACGTGAGGTAAAAAGTTTGGGGACCGCTGTTCTAAGGTGATGTATCAGGAGGCTTTGCACTGTAGATTTAATTACAAGAGAAAGAGAATCAACGGTGGACCACCACTTAATATGACCATGCTTACTCCAGCTCCTCCAGCTCCACCACCCTTTATTAAAGTTAAGCTTTTCTTTAAAAAATTATATATATTTCCCCCCCCCCCCCCCCAGAGACCAACATATGTTCACTCTGCAATGAAGATGACTAGACAGTGAAAGGCAGCTGGAGGAGGATAGAGGAGTGTAGTCAACTTCAAAATGACCTGCTAGAATCTTCTAAACCAGCAGTTCTCAAATTGTAAGTTGCGATCCCAAAGTGGGTCGTGACCCCCTTTGAATGGGGTTGCCAGGGCTGGCTTAAATTTGCTTCAGCCCTTGGCAGCAAGACTCAGGTTGCAGGCCCCCTGGCCTGGGGTTGAAGCCTTGAGCTTCAGCTTGGCCCCCCTGCCCGGAGCGGTGGGGCTTGGGCTTTGTTCCCCCCCCCCCCGCACCCCCAGGGCAGTGAGGCATGGGTGGGCTCAGGCTCGGTCCCCCCTCCTGGGTTCATGAAGTAATTTTTGTTGTCAGGAGGAGGTCGCGGTGCAATGAAGTTTGAGAACCCCTGCTCTAAGCACAAGTTGGAAAAGGCAAAGAGTGCATTTGGGAGCCAACTTCAGTTTTAATTCTTATACCTTCATACAACATAATGCAACATATTAGAGGCAATTTAGCTGCACTGGTTTCTTTATTTATCTGAGTGTTAGAGTCTGTATATACCCCAATGTACCCGCAAAGAATAAGAGGGCCAGACTGTCCCCTTTGTTACTATTACTGTAAGAAATTCAGATCTATCTGGATGACGGAAGGGAGTTGTGTCAGCAGGGCTCTGTGGGCAGAAGAAGCACAGCATCATGTCCACTGACAGCCAAATCCACAACGAATTAGTAAGAAAACTGACTGCCATCATTTATTATTCACAGTCTCCTTCTCTGAACCCAACCCCAAGGTTCAGGGCCAGCAGCGTTTCCTGTCCCTCGCTTGTTTTTTGGTAGTGTTTATTTTGCTTCCCCCACCACCAAACAGGGCCACCTGAGACCAATAAATCTAATGGACTGTGATATCTGTAGCTCAGAATAAAGTTTTGTATTGATTCTAATTGGGAAGGATTAAGATCTAAACAAATCTTGCAACAAAACAGTAGAGATTCCAGTTTTTTCTTGCAGAAGAAAGATACATATAAGGGTTCTGTTTCAAGCAGACAAATATGTACTAAATTTGTAGAGAACCACATATAAAGACTCTTCTAATCTGCTGCTCCCCCACCCCCAATTCCCATTTCTGGCGTACCAGACTGAAATCGGAAGGGTTTGGCTCATGATTATTGGACATCATATACATTTTAAAAAACTATGACTAGTCCTGGATTAATAAAAACACAATCTGTATAAGGATAAAAAGTTAATCTTCCATTACAGAAGAGCATTCTATCATGACAAAATGTATTCATTTAATCTAATTTTTAAGAACAGAATTAGGTTTTACGTTTGCCTCAGACAAGTTTCAAAAGATTTCAAGTTCTCAACCACAACCCCTAAAACCAAACATATATAGCTACCCGGCAAAAATTTCTCTTTCTTGCTGTATATTTAACATTTGAGGGTGCCTTCCACTTAAACTGTTATTTTGTTGTTTTTAAAAACCGTAAGGGCGGGAAGCATACGATTGTTTTTTTCCCTTGAGAGACTTCATTTTTTGTCCCACTTGAAGATACACAGATAATGAAAGGGCAGGGGCAGATTGCCACACTGTAATTTAACGGATGGGATTTTGGAATGACCTCTAAGCCATGATAGCGTTTTTAACTGCTGCCCATTCATCCGCAGTTCCCCAATTTAAGAACAAATATTATGTGAATATAGCCTCAGAAATAAACAGCCATCTTGTGTGGAGCAGGCAGTGTAGAGAAGGAAAATAGGAGATAAAAGATACCCTTTCCTCCTAAATTAAAAAAAAAAAATTAATTAGGGATCACATGAACTACGTTTACTGGATTTACTTTTGGTTTTGTAATGATTACTGGGCTGTTCTGCTCTAAAGACAGTTAAGGAATAAGATATTTTATTTTTTATTTTTAAATATACCATTCTCCACTTGTTAAGCTCTGGGCAATTTTAGTCAGTTACCTGTAAGACTACTAGAAAGATGGACATGAAATATGTAAAAAGGAAGAGTAACAAATGTTCTTATCACTTTGAGAAGTCCAAATTATCACAATTAATATTTTAAGAAGCTCACTCAAAAAAAAAATACATCATCCTGAGAAGGAGAAAGGCAGGAAGGTATTGATGGGAATGATTTTAAAGATGGTTAACAGTGAGTTATTCCAAAAGAAGTTAACCATGGGTTGATTATTTCCAAATAGAAAATATTTCCTTAAATTGATGGCATACAATTTTAAATACAAAACAATCAAGGCAGCCTCCTTCAAATTAAACTGTCAGTGAACCCTATCAGAGAGCTATTCATCTTTTACAGCCACAGGAGCCCAAGAAATACGACAGCAAGACAATAAACGTGATTGCTTCAGGAAAGGCTGTACAGTGCACTGTAAAAACATTTTACAACAGCAGATTCCTGGGTGTCGTCCTCCCAATTTTTTGGTCCCTCTGTTTTCAAAGGGGATGGGGGGATGGGCGGAGATGTTGTTAAATGTCCCCTGGGATTCCACAGCAATCAATCAGCATCTGATGAATGGCTACTAAAGTTAAACTCTGACCCGACTCTACAATTCCCACACCAGCTCTCCCCTTCTTACTGTTGACCAGCTTCCAGAATGCCCCACCCACCTACCTCCCCTCACCAAAATTTCCGAAATACCAGGCACAGACAAAAGCACTGGAATGTAGTAGCCACGAGGAAAAATTCAGTGAAAACAGCAGCTGAGGAGCCTTCTCTTAACTTGTGTTTAAAAAGTGTCCTCTTGGTGAAGCCAATGGGTGCCTTTTCGCCCCACAGCTCACATTGAAAACATTGATCTCTCTGTAAAAAATGTGTATTTTTAAAAATGTGGTTGCGTGTAGCTATATCTCTAAGAGGGAACAAATAGATTTCTTCAAGTTCTTATGCTATCCCAGCATCATATACACAAACAATATTGACACTGAATGTGATGGACAAGAATAGTTTTTAAACCTACGACATTAAGAACCTACTGATGGAGACAAAATACTTGGAAGTTAAAGAAAGCCAGATATTAGGGCTCTAAAGTTTACTGTAATGTTTACACATTATTTCTCATTCTACCCTAGGAACAGCTACAAAATATATGGTGAAAAATAGCAGCATGGGGGGGAAAATCAAGCACCTAAGGTTTTACACTTTTGAAACAAGCTCAACGCTACTTTTACGGAGTCCAATATCAATTTAAAAAGGCAAAAAGCATACCTATTCCATTCAGCCCAGAACTCTGGAAGTTCACAGAGCAAAATGCATTTCACTTCTTTTAGCTGTATTGACTACTGCATCTATTACTGCTGTTGCTTGCTCAGTAGCAAGTGCAGTAGTTAAGGTTGTGAGGCTATGAAAGTTTTAAAATACTACAAACATTGTAAACACATTTTCCAATTAACAATGTGTTTGGTTTCTGTTTAAGAACAATGTTTTAGACGAGTTTGAGAAAAGTCCTTTTGGCTGTGTGACTTCAGAAGCATATTTTTTCATCCTCCCTTGCTTGGGGGTGGGGGAGAAAAAAGCAGCATATATATAAAATAAAAATCAAGCTATGTGAAAAATGAAGATTTGGGTTCCAATACTAAAATTTGTGTGAATAGTCATAGCTCAACTACAGTCAATAGAGCTACAACAATTTTACTCAAAACGTTGTTATTAATGGTTCACTGTTAAACTGGGAGGACGTATAAGTGGGTTCCTTCCGGGTTCAGTCTTGGGTCTGGTACTATTCAATATTTTCATTAATGACTTGGATAATGGACTGGGAAGTACATGTCTAAATTTGCAAATGACACCAAGCTGAGAAGAGTTGTAAACACTTTGGAGGACAAAGTTAGAATTCAAAACAACCATTGCAAATTAGAGAATTAGTGTGAAATTAATAAGAGGACGTTCAATAAAGACAAGTGCAAAGTACTACATTTAGGAAGGGGGCAAAAATCAAATGTACAACTACAAAATGGGAAATAATTGGTTAGGCAATAGTACTGCTGAAAAGGATCTGGGGGGGTGCAGTGGATCACAAATTGAATGAGTCAACAACAACAGGAAGCTGAAAAACAGGCTAAATATAACTTTAAAGTGTACTAACAACAATGCTGTATGCAAGACTTGGGAGGTAATTATTAATTCTACTCAGCACAGGTGAGGCCTCAGCTGGAGTACTGCATCCAGTACTGGGTGCCACGCTTTAGGAAAGATGTGGACAAACTGGAGCATCCAGAGGAGAGCAACAAAAACTATGAAAAGTTTAGAAAACCTGGCCTATGACGAAAGGTTAAAAAACTGGGCAAGTTTAGTCTTGAGAAAAGATGACAGAGGGAATCTGCTACCAGTCTTTAAATATTGTAAGGAAGGGCTGTTACAAAGAGGTTGATGATCAATTGTTCTCCATGTCCACTGAAGGTAGGATGAGAAGTAATGGGCTTAATCTGCAGCAAAGGAGATTTAGGTTAGATATTAGGAAAAAAAACTTTAACTTAGGTTCTGGAACAGGCTTACAAAGTGAAGCTGTGGAACCTCCATCACGGGAGGTTTTTAAAAACCAGTTGGACAAACATTTGTCAGGTGAATGGTCTAGATTTACTTGCTCCTGTCTCTGCACAGGGGCCAGACTTGATGGTCTGTTGAAGTCCATTCTGGCCCTAGATCTGATGATTCTATACACCCGGGGAGGGTTAGAGAGAGAACATGGCCCTCAAAGTTTACACTTCTGGTATATTTGGCAGTTAGTGACACTATTAAGTCATTAAAAAGTGGTAAAGCCGGTTTTGTAGGTCCTTAACTTTTTCGAAGGAGCAACCTTCAAACTATATTTTTAAAATAAATTATATGCATGTATAATATGAGAAGGTGCTGAGCTTGTTGGTGGGTGATTAGTTTACCTTAGGCCTGGTCCACACTACAGCGTTAAATCGATTTAACGCTGTACCCGTCCACACTACAAGGCACTTTAAATCGATTTTAAGGGCTCTTAAAATTGATTTCTGTACTCCTCCCCAACGAGAGGAGTAACCCTAAAATCGATATTACTATATCGATTTAGGGTTAGTGTGGACGGAAATCGAAGTTATTGGTCTCATTCTTTTACTGAGCTACCCAGAGTGCACCGCTCTGGAAATCGATGGTAGCCTAGGACCACTGACGCACACCACCGAAGTAATGTGCCTTAGTGTGGACACGTAAAATCGATTTTATAAAACCAGTTTTATAAAACCGGTTTTAATCATTTCGATTTTATGCTGTAGTGTAGACATGGCCTTACTGGCATTATCGAAGGAAGTGTCCAATTGTAAGCTACATTCCAATCTTCTTTAAATACAGTTTAGCAGAATTTAAAGCTGTTAAAACACACATATCCAGAGCTCTATGTTGAAGTACATAATTTTATTAATCACCTGTCTATTAGCTTGTATGTCTGAATGTTTTGAAATGTAAATATTTAGTTTGACAATAAAACTCTGATGTTAAGATTGTATTTTCTATACCATCGTAAGAACCTACATCACAAACCAAAAACTAAGAACCTTGGAATTCCTTAGTGTGAATACAGAACAAATCCACAAAAAACTATATCATGAAATCCATGGCAGGACACCTGAAAATTAAAAAAAAAAAAAAAAAAAAAAAAAAAGTCTTTGTCTTGCACCCAAGGTGAGCTGTTCCTCAATAACTGCTGAGCTCATGTCTGCTTTTAAAACTGAATACCAGATCTATAGAACATTCACTCCAAAATCAGGGTTAATCTTTGTCCAGTAGGATTTTTACAAGAATACTGGCAGCATCTTAGGAAATGCTAAAACTCTTAAACCAGACACGCCAACATGAAGAGAAGTTAAGCATCAGGAGGGATACCAGCTAATGATTTAGTGCTGCTCAGCAACTTGAGCGCAAAATAATGCTCTTTAAGTCTCCATTTAAAGATCCACAAAGTTTAAGGACAGAAGGGGTGATCAGATCTCCTAGTCTGAACTTCTGTCTATCAGAAGCCATAGAATTTCATCTAATTACTCTTGTATTGAATCCAACCGCCAGTGTTTGGCTAATGAAGATCTTTCAGAAAAACGTCTAGTCTTGATTTAAAGATCAAAAGATGGAGAATCCACCACTTCTTTTGGTAGTCTGTTCCAGTGGTTAGTCACCTACACTGTTAAAAATCTGTGTCCAGCTTCCAGCAGTTGGTTGTCTCTCTTTGCTAGATTAAAGAGCATGTTAGTACCCAGGTATTTCCTCCCCATGAAAATACTTCTACATGGTTATTAAATCACCTCTCACTCTTTTTTGATAAAGTTAACAAATTGAGCTCTTTAGATCTCTCAGGCCAGGTCTGTACTCAACAGGCTTCGATGGTATAGTTTGGGTATCACTTAAACAAAGCAATTATATCCTCAAACAAAATCTCTGATGACTTCATGTGCACCAGAGAAAAGCAGTAATACAAAAGCAGTCATACAGTATAAAGGTATTACATCACAATTGCTTGCTTAGATCAATGCTGAATTATACTATCCATGTAAAATAAATATTGGGTTTTAACTTATCACAGAGCATCTTATTCCCGGAAGACAAATTAAGATATTCTTCTTTGAGAACAAGTTTTTGTAAAAGAGACCCAAGACCACGCTTATCTATTCTGATTAATATGCTTGTTACTCTTCATTTTTAGGAGGATTATACTTGTGTGTTGTATGAAGGATGATTCACAAAAGCATTTTCTGGTGATGAGCAACTGTGCTCAACTCCCTCTAAGCGAGCTCTTACACTTAATGTTTGTTTTGGTAGACATAGCTGTCTCAGCAGCCAGAAGGGCATTTCAATAATCATACAACAAGCATTACTGCAGTTTATTCTTTAATCCCCTGTGTATGACTAAAGGAGTGAATTCTTGTCCATCTATCATTTTATGGCACAACATACGGTTATTGCCAAGAAGGTACTGTAAATCAAAGGAAAAACATCTAAGAATAAAAAGATCTAATCACAGAAATCACCAATTGTTTATTCAAACATCTTCATCCCCATCACCATGTAGCAATTATACTGAATAAATATTGGAGTTGTTTGACTATAAATACCAGATCAAAAGGTCTTTGGTGGAAAAACCACTAATAGCTTCTAAAAAAAGACAAATATTAAGGATGAATTGGTACATGCTGAAGAGCTCAATTTCCTGAACAATCCAACAATAGATAATAAAAATCACAGGCTGGGAGTCTGGAGGTGTCAGTTTCAGAAATGTCAAAACCAAACAAGTCACTTTATCCTTTTGTTGTGACTGCTTCCAAATTTGTAAAATTCAGGTATTACCAAGTGAAATTCTATGGTTTCAGGTTTCAGAGTGGTAGCCCTGTTAGTCTGTCTGTATCAGCAAAAACAAGGAGTCCTTGTGGCACCTTAGAGACTAACAAATTTATTTGGGCATAAGCTTTCGTGGGCTAGAACCCACTTCATCAGAGGTATAAAGTGAAAAATACAGGAGCAGGTATAAATACATGAATGGATGGGGGTTGCTTTACCAAGTGTGAGGTCAGTCTAATGAGATAAATCAATTAACACCAGGATACTAAGGGAGGAAAAATAACTTTTGAAGTTTGCAAATTATGGATACCATAAAGACTGGGAGTGGTTGGGTCATTACAAAACCTAAACTTAATTTCCTCAATACTAATTTCTCCCTACTGTTACTCACACCTTCTTGTCAACTGTCTGTAATGGGCCACTCTCTTACCACTTCAAAAGTTTCTCCTCTCTTGGTTTTCACACCTCAACTGCTAGAACAGGGCCTCATCCTCCCTGATTGAACTGACCTCGTTATCTCTAGCTTGCTTGCTAGCACACATATATATACCTGCCCCTGGATATTTCCATTACATGCATCTGAGGAAGTGGGTATTCACCCACGAAAGCTCATGCTCCAAAACGTCTGTTAGTCTATAAGGTGCCACAGGATTCTTTGCTGCTTTTACAGATCCAGACTAACACGGCTACCCTCTGACACTTGGTCTCTAAGGTGCCACAAGGACTCCTCATTCTATGGTTTGTATGCTGATCATCTAGGTAGACTTTTCTGGCCTGAATCTATACAAATTAACACATCTACTCCACAGGGTGCAGTTGTAAATCTTAATTCATTAATCTTAAAAGTACTTTGGAGATATTCTGATAAGAGGAACTGTAAAATATACACTAGCAGCAATAATTTACCCTCCCTTGGCCAAATAGCAGGCAGTTAGATTTAAATAAGGTGAGGTCAAAGTTTCTCAGAACAAAAATATTTCTTTGAGTGAGTAACAGTTTTGCTACTTTCCTCTAGTACAGTCATGTAATCTTACACATCTCCTCCCTCCCCAAACTTTTTAAGTTAGACATTTATTGCAAGCATTCCCTGTCAAGGAGAATAAGCTAGCAATACTGCTGTGCCTGGATTTTGGCACTTTGTTCATACTGCTACCGTGAAGGCAGTTTTGGTTCTGGACTGGGGTGGGGAAGGGGCGATGGACTACAGATTTCCCCTCACCTCCTTCAATATACCACCATAAAAATTTAGTGCATGTTGAAACTAGTCATTCTATAGATAGCTCTAGTGCCTTCCCTCTGTCACTCACAGGCAGTAAATTAAAAAACCCATTCAATTACTTTTTTAAAAGTGTTCCTAAAATATATCCCACACATACACCAATCAAGAACTTGGCTGAGGGGGGGGAAATGGCATTCCTACATGTATTTTGAATCAGCAAGGAAAAGAAAATCCCTGCTGAACAATGTTTTTAGAAACAGTAATAATGCATGATTCAGGAATATCTTCTTTGGCTCTCTTGATTTTAAAAGTGTTTCCCTCCCCTCCCGCCCCATGGCCTTTATAGCAATCCAGATCTTACGATTTTTTTTGTTGATCTTAAGCCTTGTCTAGTGTACAAAATACCTTTTGCTTACTACAGGATCAGCAATAAGTGCAGCTAAAATGGTGCTGAGCTCATCTGCAACAGTAGGCAAGGACAATTTAGTCATCGCTTTTAAAGGCTAGAAGGACAATTATATCTAGCCAGACTAGAGAATTTCACTCAGTAATTCCTGCATCAGATGTGTGCTCAGCACAGTTCAAGCACACCCACTGCTGACACCCTTGTCATCAACAGGTATCTTCTTCAGAGGCACAGATAAGGTTGCAGAACAATTCCACCCTAGAAACTGTTGGAGACTAATCTGAGGGAGCCAGGAGTTAGTTTGTTTTATTTGTTTAGAAAAGGAGAGGAGGCAGTAGTCAACTTAACTGGAATCATTTACATTTAGGAGTTTTATCATGGCCTCTGATCAGTACAAAGAAAATGCAAATGTGGGTTTAATGTCAATCTGTTACTGTAAGCAGTTTCAACAACGAAGCGTTAACTTGTTTAAAGTGGTTCTATTGTTACAGTATTCAAAAGTATTAACATTTTTAACAAGAAAACAGCGTACACCTTTCAGCGTTAAAAGAGGTTTACAGGTCCAGCTATTTTGTCAAACATCTATATCTGCATACGATATAAGGTGGGCCAGAAACCCAATCCTAACAATATTTTAATTAAAAATAATACTATTAGTACAATGTTGATATTATCTATTTAAACTTCCACACCCCAGAGGGAGATGTTATGAGGAAATGCTAAATGCTTCCACAGCAACCTTATTTCTCCCACATTGCACATATTTGCATTTACTACTTTAGATACTTTAAGTGAGAACACTAGCTGTAAGCTTTATGGGCTTAAATGTGTAAATATAAAATGCTTTGTTAGCAGTTTACATTCAAAGGAAAAGGAAAAACAAATGGTTTCTGTGGTGCGGACAGGGGATAGCCACATATATAAACCAGGCTCCCCAGCACAGTAGAATTAAGCTACTGAGTCAAGTCCCCTCATTGAAGGCCCTTTAAGTATGCAACCTGCCTTGTCTCAAACTCTCTTCAAACCATTCTTGCATCTGGCATAAGTGTCTCTGAATAGGATTTGCAAACAGCAGCTATCCTCTTCCCCATATCTTGACAGTTCTTATCCTGCAGTCCCTTTAGCCACCTATTTCTTAATTAAGATTTGTTGTTTTAAAAACAAAAGGTTTAAAAACTGAGTATTACAATCGTATATATTTAAACACCAGCATCATTTTGCCTCACTCTACAGTGCAAAAACAGTACACAGTTGAGGTAAGGAAAGTTATTAAATCCAAACTACATTAAGCTCATCTAAATCCTGCCAACAGTTTACGAAGGCAGGTATTCTAGCCAAATTTAATACCTTTAAAGAAAAAAATAAGTGACGAAGGGGAGGAAGAGGATTTTGAGTTTTAAAGTAACTACATCTCACTTAAAAAGCAACCAATGCAAGCCAAAAAACAAACACCTGCACCCTCAGGCTCCTGTGGCTCACTGCTCTCTAAAACCAACCTAGGGCATTAGTTTGTTATTATTTCATCAGAAAGAACAGCTACAGAATCAGCAACATCGTTTTCTGGAACTCCCCTTTCCCAGTAATAATCAGACCCAATCCTGATTCACTTAAGACTTAACAAGATCACAGCTTGAGGTGATATAGCCACAGGCCATAAAAAAGACCAATAAAAATTTTAGAAGCCCATCTGTTCTGCAAGATTAGCATCCTATGCTTATTTAAAGGATCAAGTTTGAACCCAGCTTTCAGTCACACTGTGGGTCTTCAAGGAGCCACGTAACCTGGGTCCCTTGACCAAGCACGGTCTGCCAATTTATTCTGACAAATTTACTTAGTTGTGTTACTAAGAAAACAAGAAAAAGATTTCACGTGAATATAGCGCTCAGGCAGACGGGTTGTCTATCTAACCCCTCAGTGGTCTTTTCACAGCAAGTATAAAGGCTGGTCATGTTAGGCTGCTTTCCCTCTTCCATTATCACCCCTTTAATAGCAGGCTCAAGTTATAGATTTTATGATCATTAGGGATCAACTTGATGCAACTTTCACCTCACATTTAGAATATGCAGAGTGTATATCATTCTAATCCTAAAAGGAAAAACCATTATGCATAACTCTGGTCCTTTACTAAACATAGCAATAGAAAAATGTTTACAACATGAACTGCCGGCTCACCCTGCAAGTTCTCAGAGACAGTTTTCTGCCACCTCACACTTCCTTTACCCTCCACAGACTCACACAAGATTGCATTCTCCATGATGAGAGATCGTGGGTATGTCTACACTGCATTTTAAAACCCGCAGTAGTGAGTCTCAGAGCCCACGGCTACAGACTCTGGCTCACAGGGCTCATGCTACAGACCTAAAACCACCTGTGTAGACATTCAGGCTCAGGCTCTGAAACCCAACCGCCTTTCCCAGGCTTCAGAGTCCATGTTCCAGCCTGTAGCCCTGGGCTCTGAGAATTGCTGCCTTGGGTTTTAAAATGTTGTGCAGACATACCCTTTACACCCAACAAGATAATCTTTCATCCACAAGTTTAAACACATTAAGAGTTTAAAGCTACAGATGTTTTTAAGTAAAATGTAGTAAAAACTAAGAGAATGGAAGGTAGGTTTTTACATTCAGTTATGTTTTGTTTTTAAACAGACATAAAAGAAATGGCGCTTTAAAGAGATATTATCATTAAGATGCATTGTTGAGTCTGGATTTTAATGCAGGGCAAGTGTTCAAATCCTACCATCATATACCAGGAATTACAGTTAGGTGGTAGAATAATCTATAGTCTCACTGGAAAGATGCAATCTGTAGCTACAAAAATGAGTCAAAGTTCTGTATTGCTCCTCTCTTTTTTTAAACTAAGAGGATTTTGTTGTTTTGCCTTCAATTCAGAAACGCAAAGTTACATCTGTTACAAAGTCAAAATGCAAGTTACATCTGGAAACAGACAAAAGCCAAATGCCCAGCCGTTTTGGAAAATTAAAACACTGGGTCAGATTCAAATGAACTAGAAAGCCAAGAGGTCAAAGCAGCATTAAATCATTAGTTTCCCAGCTGCCACCAAGGCATAGAGATGACCTTTGATTTTGTAAGAAGTGGCCTAAGCAATTTTCTGATGGCAGTATGGACAATCTGGCAGAGTGCAGGGGGGAAGGAAAAGCCTTAAAGGCACAAATTAAACTATAACCTTTCCATTCAAACACATAGGCACCAATCTTTCATGTGCCTCATATTAAGGTGTGTTACTATCTTTATATTCATGGGGTAAGTTACATGTAAAAATAAGTCACAAGTCTTGTGGGATTGTCTTTTTTCCAGCATAGTTGAAACACGGGGCAGAATGTAAATTAAGTAAGTATGCTTTTTTAGATATCATGTGCAGTCAATTTTTTGTGGTGGGGATTTTTCTTAATCTGTCAAAAAGAGTATAAAAATGACAGTTAACAGTCTCTTCTGTTGTTTTTTTTTTTAAAACCTACTATTGTTACAAGTATCACCTAATTCTAATGTAAGTGCAAGAAATTAAGTGGAAAACCAGCACATTGTATCTAGTCCCTCTGTACAGGCAGTTTTTCATATACACCTCTACCTCGATATAACGCTGTCCTTGAGGGCCAAAAAATCTTACCGCATTAGAGGTGAAACCGTATTATATTTAACTTGCTTTGATCCACTGGAGTGCTCAGCCCCACCCCCTACCTCCAGAGCACTGTTTTACCGCATTATAGCCAAATCCGTGTTATATCGGGTGGCATTATATCGAGGTAGCGGTGTACTTGGGACATACTGAAGTCAAGAAAAGGAAGGGTAGTGTATTATTCTACCCTTCTCCTAGTTTCTATCGTTTTGGGTCCCCTCTCCTGGGAATAGCGACAATGCCTGTCTTTGCTGCTGTTGTTCACAGTTCTGTCAACCATCAGCAGAGACACAATGATATAGTTGTTCAGGTGTTGTAGTTGTGTCAGTCCCAGGATAGTAGTGACAGGGTGGATGAGGTAACATCTTTTATTGGACCAACTTCTGTTGGTGGAAGAGAAATGCTTTTGAGCTACACTGAGACTTCTTCAGGTCTGGAAAAGGTATTCAAGCCTAGTCTACGCTAGAAATTTATTTCAAAGTAGCTATGTCTCTTAGCAGTGTGAAAAATCCACACCCCGAGAGACTTAACTATACCAACCTAACCCCTGGTGTAGACCAGAACTAGGTGGCTGGAAGAATTCTTCTGTTGATCTAGCTACTGCCTCTTGGTGAAGTGGATTACCTACACCAATGGCACTCCTGTCGGTCAGCATGGGTAGTGTCTACGCTGATGCACTACAGCAGCACTGCTGCGGCATTTTAAGTATAGACAAGTCCTCAGAGTGCCACAGCTAAATACAAGCTGGAATAGATTATTTAGCATAAGTAGTTAAAGTATTTAAGAGACCATTCAAGGTGAAATGTCTCCTTAACATAGGACAAAGAGTCATAGGACAAAAAAGGAGGGTTAGTGGGTTTCAGGCTGCTGTAATAAGCCCCAAATCCAGTGCCTTTATTAAAATCATGATTTTTAGTTTCTAGCAAAGTTACGACTAAGCTCCCAGGCTCTTTTGAAGATGTTGGGCAGATTTCATTCAGGATAAGAACTGAAAGTAAGTCAACACTGCAAGTAAAAATCCATGCCTGGCCTGTGCCAGGTGACTCAGGCTCACAGGGCTCGGGCAATGGAGACATTTGGGCTCGGACTGCAGTCCAATTAAACAGCCCCTTTGCAGGAGACTTGAGCTTGAGCTATCAGCCAACTGTGGCTGTCTAAGGCATATCTTGAGAGATCAGATATGGAGTGATCATTTTGTGAAAAAAGTGTTCCCCAGAGGTTATATGGTGTTTTTGTCTTATTTTTTAGGTGAACATCCATTTGAGAGTATAATGATTGTCTGGTTTCACACACACACACACAGTTGTTATTGGGGCACTTAGTGCACTGGATGAGGTACACCACATATTGTAATAGGCATGCATATATGCGAGAGAGAGGGGACCAACAGATCTTGAAAGGTGCGTTGTGAAGAGCATTGATCATTGTAGCAGCGGAGAGATGTCTGCAAGTTTTGCATCTGTTGTTTTGGCAGGGTCTGATAATGCTTCGAGTTGGTGGGTTCTGGTCTGCAAAGAGACTGCTTCGGATGATGAACTAGGGAGTTGTTTGAAGGCCAGAAGAGGAGTCTTGGAAAGACTTCTTTCAAGACCTATTGAGTACGGGTTGTAATTGTTTAATGAGGTCCTGTATGGGTTCTAGTGGGAGCAGTGAGGATTTATTTTTTTTTAACTCCTGTATTGAAGCAGGTTCTTTAAGGGTATTTGGGTGGCTCATTCCATGATGCAGTCTACTTCTCTGGTGTAGTGTTCTTGTGTACTGAAAGCTGTTTTAAGTGTGTTATAAAGCATATCCCAGACTTTCTCCTCGGAGAATATTCTGTGGTATCTATGTACTCAGCTGTAGATAACAGATTTCTTGGGGCATCTGTCATGGTTACTGCATCTGTGGAGGTAAGGGAGGTGATCCATGCATTTCCTGAACATCACTTTCTGCAGGGATTCCTTGTTGAGGTTGATTGCACTGACCAGGAAGTTGATGCTGGTGTGGGAATGTACTAGAGAGTGTTTCCTGGATGGGTGGTGATTGAAGGTGTGGTAGAAACCTATGAGGGAGTTTATATCACCTGTCCGAGAATGAAAATATAATTGATGTATCTCAGTATATCATTGGTTTCATAGTGCAATTGTCCAGAAACTTTTCCTCGAGGTAGCCCATGAAGAGTTGGCATATTGGGGACCCAATCCCAGTACCTATGGCTGTTTCCATGGTACTGATAAAGCATTTGTCGAGGAATGTAAAACTGTTATAGCAAGGATGAAATGGATGAGTTGGGCAGCATGTCTGGGATGGATATCTGAGGGTGTCCATTGTCTTGTAGATATTTCAGGCAGGCAGTGATGCCATCATCACGAGGGATGATGTCTTATAGGGAGGTGACAAGGATGGTGCTCAGAGGCAGGTTGTTAATGTTGTGGAGTTTCAGGAAGAAATCCGCTGTGTCCTGAAAGAAATTGAACCTTTGTGTGGTCAGCGGTTTGAGCATGGTTTCTATGAATGCAGATATTCTTTAAGTAAGAGTGCCTTGACCAGATTTGATGGGTCTACCTAGATTCCTTTGTTCATGTATCTTGGGAAGCGTGCAGAAGTTCCCTGAGGTGAGTTCATTGGGGAGGAGGTGGTAGAGTTTCTCTTGGAGTTGTCTGGGGAAGATCTGATATCCTTAAATTTCTGTGTGAGCTATGCTATGGGGTCTTCGAGTTCTTTATAGTAGGTGGAGTCAGAGAGTTGTTGGTTGGCCTCATTGATGTAGTAGTCAAGGTTGAGAACTACATTGGCTCTCCTTTGTCTGCTAGTTTGATCACTATCTGATGATTGGGTTTCAGAGACTGTACAGTGGTCTTCTCGGTGGAGGAGAAACTGTGATGGATGTAATGTTTGATCAGGAGAAATCTTATCTGTGAAATCCTTAAGCAAAGGAATGATCAAATGCGGGGCTTTGTCCACTGCAGAGCATCCAGTCAGATGAGTCTTTTTTCTTTTGGCTGTCACAGAATATCAGGGTCGGAAGGGACCTCAAGAGGTCATCTACTCCAACCCCCTGCTCAAAGCAGGACTAATCCCTAACTCAACCATCCCAGCCAGATTTCATCAAGCCTGACCTTAAAAACCTCTAAGGAAAGAGATTCCACCACCTCCCTAGGTAACTCATTCCAGTGCTTCACCACCCTCCTAGTGAAAAAAAGTTTTTCCTAATATCCAACCTAAACCTCCCCTATTGCAACTGGAGACCCTTACTCCTTGTTCTGTCATCTGGTACCACTGAGAACAGTACAGATCCACCCTCTTTGGAACCCCCCTTTCAGGTAGTTGAAAGCAGCTATCACATCCCCCCTCATTCTTCTCTTCTGCAGACTAAACAAACCCAGTTCCCTCAGCCTCTCTTCATAAGTCATGTGCTTCAGCCCCCTAATCATTTTTGTTGCCCTCCACTGGACCCTTTCCAATTTTTCCCACATCCTTCTTGTAGTGTGGGGCCCAAAACTGGACACAGTACTCCAGATGAGGCCTCATCAATGTCGAATAGAGGAGGAAACGATCAAGTCCCTCAATCTGCTTGCAGTGCCCCTACTTATACAGCCCAAAATGCCGTTAGCCTTCTTGGCAACAAGGGCACACCGTTGACTCATATCCAGCTTCCCATTTACCGCAACCCCTAGGTCCTTTTCTGCAGAACTGCTGCCTAGCCACTGGGTCCCAAGTCTGTAGCAGTGCATGGGATTCTTCCGTCCTGAGGGCAGGACTCTGCACTTGTCCTTGTTGAACCTCATCAGATTTCTTTTGGCCCAATCATCTAATTTGTCTAGGCCCCTCTGTATCCTATCCCTACCCTCTAGCGTATCTACCACTCCCACCAGGTTAGTATCATCTGCAAACTTGCTGAGGGTGCAGTCCATGCTATTCTCCAGATCATTAATGAAGATACTGAACAAAACCAGCCCCAGGACTGACCCTTGGGGCACTCTGCTTGATACTGGCTGCCAACTAGACATGGAGCCATTGATCACAGTCCGTTGAGCCTGATGATCTAGCCGGCTTTCTATCCACTTTGTAGTCCATTCATCCAGCCCATACGTCTTTAACTTGCCGGCAAGAATACTGTGCTAAATAAATACTTTGCTAAAGTCAAGGAATAACGTATCTACTGCTTTCCCCTCATCCACAGAGCCAGTTATCTCATCCCAGAAGGCAATTAGGTTAGTCAGGCATGACTTGCCCTTGGTGAATCCATGCTGACTATTCTTGATCACTTTCCTCTCCTTTAAGTGCATCAAAATTGATTCCTTGAGAACCTGCTCCATGATTTTTCCAGGGACTGAGGTGGGCTGTAGGTCCCCGGATCCTCCTCCTTCCCTTTTTAAAAGATGGGCACTACATTAGCCTTTTTCCAGTCATCCATGACCTCCTCCAATTGCCAGGAGTTTTCAAAGATAACGGCTAATGGCTCTGCAATCACATCCACTAACTTCTTTAGCACCCTCAGATGCAGCGCATCCAGCCCCATGGACTTGTGCTCATCCAGCTTTTCTAAAAACAGTCCCAAACCACTTCTTTCTCTACAGAGGGCTGGTCACCTCTCCCCATGTTGTGAGGCCCAGTGCAGAAGTCTAGGAGCTGACCTTGTTCGTGAAGACCAGAAGCCATAAAATCATTGAGTACATTAGTTTTTTCCACATCCTCTGTCACTAGGTTGCCTCATTCAGTAAGAGACCCACACTTCCTTTGACTTTCTTCTTGTTGCTAACATACCTGAAGAAACTCTTCTTGTTACTCTTAACATCTCTTGCTAACTGCAACTCCAAGTGTGAATAATGACTGTCGCAGGGATGTGGTAATTGTAGGTGATGTCCTCATTGCTGTGGAAGAATTCTTTGAGGCAGAGTTGGCGAAAATTCTTTTAGTTCTCCAAATGTTCATATGGTATCAGGTTCTGTGGTGGGGCAGAAATCTGGGGAGTACAGATAATTCACCTCTGGTTAGAGGTAGTCTTGATAAAATGATGATGTTGGGCTGTCATGTGGCATCCATGTGGTGGGTCCTTGTGTCACGGTTTCTCCCAGATGTGGTGCTCTGTGGGTTATGGAGTTGTTGTACTTGGTTCCACTTTTTGTTTTTGTGCTGGATGGCTGTCAGTTCCACTACCACCCACCTGGTTCTAGGTAGTGGGCAGTTTCACTGCAGCCAAGTTTTATAATACTGCTGCTTGACAGAGATACGGGCTGCATCAGAGGCACTGAAGCAGTCTTTGAGTGCAAAGTGAATACGGTATTGCCAAAGAAGCGTAAATATTGCTTTAACAACCAGCTTCAAAAAGATTTTCCATATTTACAACGAACCAGAAAAGAAACATCTGTATTATGTTCAATACGCCAGTTAGTATATTCCCTTTTGAGTGGAGGGAGGACATCTACAAAAGAACACAAAGGTACCATGAACCATAAAGTTGCTTGTACAGCACATGGTAGTTCACGTTCTGTTACTGATTTTTTTTTTTTTGCAAGGTTGACCCGACAGAGTATGACCTTGCTTTGCAAGAAGAAATATATACATATCATACCATTAGACAAAAATCACAGTTCACAGGTCAATGGACTTTACTTCAAATTTAAATAAAATTCAGCAACCCAAAATTCTCATGTATGTGGACAATGTGTGAAGCAACTGTTGTAAATGTTTTTGCTCCATGGACAAATGATGAACAAATTGATGACTGGAAAGATACTGCTGATGCATCAGATTCACAGACATGTAAAGTTGCTTCCTGTCTTGCTTAACTATTTCAAGATTTATGACGGCAGTGTATGTGTGCAAATTAAACTGTGGATTTTACCAAACTTGAAGGAGAGACATCAGAACGATAAATCTATGTTATCAATAAGGAACTGAAAATAAGTTTGCGGCATTCTCAGCAGGGAATACGAACACAAACTTTGGCAGCCTATGCAGACATTGGTGTGCAAATTTTCTCTTCTAAGACAAAGTTTAAAAAGGGAAGTAATTGTCCTTGGATTCCCTGCTCGTCGTACAAAACTATGCCCAAAATGCAAAGGATACAATCCTAGTGGACACTGAGAAGATTCTAATTATGATTTTTGGATATTTTCATATTTCTGTGGAAAGAGAAAAAAGTTTGAGAGTACATGGGACAAGAATACTGGAATATACTAGGATACCGTAATGCCAGATTGCTGACAATGTTACCTGCTTTAGAGAGAATCCTTCAACTGAGTGATTGAAGTCATTTTTCTTGTCAGAGGAAAAGTGAAGTGCCCAGCAGTTCTTCACAAAATATTTGAAGAACCATGTACCAAACTCTGGCTTGCTTTTTATCCATGCAAACATGATACTTTTTCATCACACAATCAAATCGATTGAAGGAGATGATAGCTATGCTGTAGGGTTAGCCGATATCTTTTAATCTCAAAAAGAAGTTGGTTGCAAGGTATGAATACTTTTCTGACTAAAACAGGCACAAACTACTTGGAGACCTAGGAGGAGTGGGGGTCGTGACACATCAGTGCTATCTTAATGTATCAAAATCTTTCTTCGATACATCCATAGAATACATATGTGCATGGGGAAAGCATACTGGCGATTTGAAGTGTCTGCTTTTAAATAAATGTCCTTTAAGATCAGAGATTTGAACAGTAGTCGAGTTACTGCAGAAGAAATGCCCAAATGTGACAATTAATGAGAATGCACTGTTTGAAGAAGAAACTCCGTTAAATGAGTTTGTGACAGGGAAACCACATGAATGCAATGACACAACTACAAAGATCACAGCATGTGGCAGATGGGATGAGGCATTCTTTTTCCTGAATAGTGCGTATTATTTGTAACCAGTGTCTGAAAGCATATCTTTAGTGTGATGTCACATCTGTGGGTGATGATATGCATATTTGTTTTGTATTTATAGTGTATATGTGCAACTGTTAAAACAGTAACTGCTAAAAAAACATTTTCCTCACTATGCTCCACAACTTACATGTTCAGTGTTGGCAACTTTGCTGTGCTCCCACCCTGTGTCTCCCCAGATTTGGTTTTCAAAACATGGTCACCTAATCTAAAGGGAAGCATATCCATAGGAGTGAAGTTAGGCTATGATCTGGCACAGTACTTAAATATGTGCATAAAGTTCAGCACCTGAGTATCCACATTGAAACTAGTGCTTTGTCAGATTGGGGCCTTAGTGAACGCATGACTAAGGGCTGGTCTACACTGGAGGGGGTATGTGTGTTTCGGACTAAGATATGCAACTTCAGCTATGCTATTTGCATAGCTGAAGTCAAAGTATCTTAGTTCGACTTACCTGGCTGTCCTCACGGCGGCGAGTCGACTGCCAAGGCTCCCCTGTCGACTACACTTACTGCTCCTGCCGAGGTGGAGTATGGGCATTAATTAGCGGATCGATTTATCGCGTCCAGATGAGACACGATAAATCAATCCCCGATACATCGAACACGTAGTATAGATGTACCCTTAGTAGTACTTAGCATGCCACTGTACAGTCACTGGACTAGAACTGAAATTGTTACAGGCAAAAAATTAGAAAGGCAATGGGAGTGGAGGCTCTAGCACAGCAATAAGGAGTGCAGGTCACCCTGCAGTCCTCTCTCCCCCACCCTCCCAGGACAGAGAGAGACTCAGCAGTAAGGCACAGCACAAGGACCAGGTCGGCCTCAAGAACACCCCAGGGCTCTGCCCCTCCAAGAGTCTTGCTTGCATGCCCAGTCCTTACCCCAAATCCAGGTGTAGGCAGGGTCAGCCCTGTAGGATCCAAGTGTGCAGGGGCTCAGTGGGGATGGGATACACGTTTGGGGTGAGAGGGTTCTGTGTGAGGCAATCTGGGTGTGAGCAATTTAGTGGGGGGGCCCAGGTTCGAGGGGATTTGGATGCACAGGGGCTCATTGGGGATTCTGGGTATAGGGCAAATGGGCCTCAGAGAGGAGTACAGGTGAAGGTGGTCACAGCTCAGCAGATGGTGGTCTGGATGCAGATCCAGATGCAGGGGGATTGGGCTCAATGGGGAAGTGTGGGGGTCTGGGTTCAGCTGATTGGAGCTCAGTGGGGTGGGGATGCAGGTGTGTGGGGCTTGGTAGAGGGGTCTGGGCTCAGCAGGGTGGGAGTTCAAGTATGGGAGAGTCGGGGGAGGCGGGGGGCTGGCAGGGGGTCCAGACGCAGGGGTGGAGCTTGGTGGGATTGGGATACACAAAGTTGGGCAGATGCGGGGTAGTGATGGGGAAGCTTCATGTTCACTGACCCCTCCCTGTACCGCTGAGGAGTGATAGGGACAGGGAACGGTGTTGGGTAGGATCTAGAGCCTTCCTACAGCTGCGGGGAGGTTCCCTGGGGTGGATCTGACCAGTCTCCGTGAGCAGCCTGTGCAAGGAAAGAGGAAGTCTCATTCCTCCCCACTCTACCCCCTGACTAGCAGCTGGAGCCCAGCATTGTAGGAGGCACCAGCCCTGTCCATCCCCAGGCACACCATGATAATGGGCAAGAGAGACAGAGTCTTGCATGCACACACAGCCCTGCTCCCCAAGGCAATGATTTACAGCTCCCCCAGGCTGTTCCCGAAGCCCAGCCCAGACAAGACATACCTGCTCAAGGCCACTTCCTGGCAGGGGCATGTGAATCAATTAGTCTGCGGGGAAATAGTAAAATCTGCTGGGGGCAATAATTCTATGCTTGCACAGTGGTGCAGAATTCCACCCTCAAGAGTACAATCTGGAGAATCTTGGTGAATCTATGTATTGACCCAGAAGCCACCTAATACATCTCAATACAGGAGACATGATTTCTCTGCCCTGGAATTAAATTATCCATACTCCCGCACACTGGACTTTTGAAGCTTAACAGAAGGATAGATATTTATTGAATTTTCTTTGGGAATCAAAGTGAGGACTGTGTAAGGGCTACATATCTGAATTGAAAGTAAAATGCTGTGTCTCATCTAAGAAATTCCCAACTTCTAAAAACTCATCTGATTGGAAAGAGTAGGGAGGTCTACTTTAATGAATAAGTAACATAAGGGCACTTAATGAGGTGGTGTTCTGTGGCCTCACAGAGATGGAATGAGAATTGTTCCTCTAAGGAAACATTTACCTTGGTGTATACAAGCTTCATTTGCTTGGACACAAACCTTATACTACAGCGACTTGAGCTTTTCTCTTGGGCACTCAGAAACCAGCACTGAGGCCCTTCCAGAAGAGCTCAAGGCAATGATTCACTATGGTAGAATAAGTTCTATCTGACGTCTCTCTGAGGATAATCACTTCATCCAATTATTCTTTCGGATCGGTTTAGTCCTGGATGGAGGATTGGTTTTGCAATGGAAGACCTCTTCAGAGACGGAGAGCATAAGAAGGTCTAATGCTAGGTTAATCAGACCTGAAAGCCACAGCCTCTTCAGACCAGAAGTCATTGCTTTCTTATCTTTTGAATGGTCCTGGGGTGCAGAGGAAAAGGTGGGATGGCATACAGCAGAGACATGGCCCAGCTTTGGAGGGACATTCACCACCTCATGTTCCATATCCTGGCACAAGAAGAGGCCACACTTTATTGCTGTTTCCAGATGCAGCTAATCAATCATCAGCCTAAACTGACTTACGATGGAAGATATTTCTGGGTGCAGGTTCTACTCTGCTTAATCCAACATCTACCATGTAAATCTTAGCATGTATCATCTCTGGTATGGGCAATGCAGCAAGATAGGAAACTCTGCTCCCCCAAGGGCAGGAGAAGTTGATTTTCATTCTGGAATCAGGCTGATCATGTTCTCTCTTATTTTATTTATTAAAAACCTCAAAGACAACTGTTACAACCAAAACAAGTCTATTATAACCATGATAGGAACAGTGCTTTGAGACCTTAATGAATCACTGTGTTCCAGCCCATGGACACTGTTCTCTTTCTGGTACCTATTCCCTAATAGGGAGGGGGAATTGAATAACCCACCTCCAATAGCCCTTGATGGCATCTGACAGAAGAATCACTGCCTGGTTCACCAATGAGTGGATTTCTTCAGAGTATGACTGTGTGCACACAGTTGAGAGAGCAGAGAATATACAATAGGACCTTGTTTCCATCACATTTCACTCTATTGGCCCTATAGGTAGAGACAACATAAATTACTGGGTAGGTAGTTTATGAGCCATCTGATTCAGTGAAGTATGTCTGTGTACAAGATCAGCATTCCTAACAGGCTCCAGTAGGAACTAGATTTTTGTTACTCTGACACTTATTTTTCCTGAGGCCATTTTCATTATCCATTAACAGTCTTCTGAGATGAAACCTTGTATCCTGATGGTATTCACCCTCAGCCCAGGCCTATGACTGACTACCTTTATGCCATTCATCTGTTTATTATGAATCCAAGGTACTCCAGGAACAATACAATCGTGCCTTTCCTTAAGGGTTTTGAAAACCCTTATCAGAAAAAAGGTCCAGGAAGAGAGAAGTGAATTTCTTAGAGTCAATATTAACTCTACCATAATCTTGGAAGAGACTCTTGAGATAACCTGTCGGATCAAGTGACAACAATTACAACTGGAAAAACAAAAAGCAGCCCTCCATGTTCAAAATGGAAGAACTGTTTGTAGAATGGTAAAATGGGAATGGAATATCCTCCACTACAGGCATTTATTCAGATGTTGTAGACAGACCCCTATTCTTTTTGTTAGATTGTCTGAGGCTATAAACAGGATCTGGAACAAGGTTGTATTGCTCCAGTCTGAAGGAGATGGATAGTTTCATGACCCAGCATTCTCATGAGTTGGTTGAGTTAGGAATAGGACAAGTCTGTCTCTGTGATTCTTACACAGTTCCACATATAGTACTCTTCTCTCCCACCACCAACCAGGTTAATTCCAGTGACCCCATTTTGTCTAGATCTCACAAAATGATAGTCTGGCACCAATCAGGGGTCTAACTTCAGATAGGACTCCCAACCAGCCCTGAGGCAGCCAGTGACATCGCCTCAGCACATCGCCCTTGTTGTGGCCACCAGTTGCAGAGTGATGTCTTTTCCTGTTGTACTTCATGGTCTGTTTTAATGTGCCATATAACCGTTACTGCTTTCTATCTGGTAGGAGCCAGGATTTCAAGTTGATTTTCCAGGTAACTGTGAATAACCTCATTCCACAAAGTTGCTCACTGAATCATTAAGATCTGGGAATGGATTTGCCTGAGCATTTATCTCAAAGGCCCTACTGTGCATGTGCATAAAAGATTTGTATCCCACTATCTGTTCCCAAGAAGCCCATAGGCCATGTGCTATTTAGGTTGTGAGAGACCATACTTTCAGTGCTGTCCACCCATGTCTGCATGCTTTCACAAGCAACATTAAGACACTTGGTGTCAGAGGACAGTTCATTTTGGGGGATGGAAAGGGGGGTTGCTCTAATGCCAATTAATAGCATGGGGAAACCTATGGCTTTCTAAAATGCAAGCTGACGGGCAACAAATAAATGGTGCCTTACTGCCTATTTGTTCTTCTACCACTGAGTATTGCTCCTTTCCTCCCACACTCACTTGCTGTTATGGGGAGGCAGTGTCAATGAATGGCAACCTGCAGCAGAAGCTGGAACAATATCAGAGATATTCAGGCACAGTGACCCACAACAGCAGCTGGGAACAAAAGCCCAGTGTTTTCACAGTCTTACATGTGGGAGGAAATTCCCATCCTGCTATTACATTTTCCCAGGGTGTATGGGAAGGGATCTATAGCTACCCAGCTTGTCTAAGGCAAATGCAGATCTCCCAAGCTGTTTTTCACAGTACTGAGTACTCTGCCTGAAAGTGTCTATCCTCTGATGGGAGTTGTTTTTAAATAGGTATTTATGATCTGACCCCCCCTCCCCCTCAATCAGTTAGGTCTTAATTGATTCAGACAGCTAGCTTTGCTCACCCGGGAAGTATGCAGCTTTGCCCATGCCCAGAACTATTGTTGCAATCTGCAGGTGAAACAATGCTATTTTCTTTCTTTCCCTTTTGAGAGTTTGTTCCGATAATTCTGCTTTGGGGAGTGAAAGTGTGAAATGGGGCACAGATTCCTCCATGTATATTTCAAGCAACTAACAATTTCCCTATTAAGGCTGCACTTGTGTCCCTCACACCTACAGGGTCCCTTCCAGGCCTCAAGGATGGACTCCGCAGAAGCTCTACCCCTCTGTACTTGTTGGGATCTACATGGGCCAGATGGTATGTTCAACCCTGGAGGCCCTAGCCTGGGATCAGAAGGTGCCCAGGAGGCTTGTTACAGAAGTGGGAGTGAGCTGAGACTGAAGCCCCTTAGCCACACACTCTAGCATCAGCAGTGTCTAGCTCCCTAGCCCAGAACATGGCTGCTGATGCTGGCTTTATGGAGATAGGCACCATCTTGGATTTGGCATGCCCTTTGTCCTAGTTCCTCTCATGGAGATGGGAAAAGGGGAGCTGATAGCTCCTGAAGCCAGCCTATTCCCAATTTTGTCTGGTTCTTTAATCGGCCTGGGGCAAGGGGCTCAAGACAACCTCATCAGGCCTAGTCTGATAGAGGAAGGGGGTGGGACTACCTCTGCCCAATGCCAGCTGAGCTCCCCAAAGAGAGGAATGAAGCAGGAGACACAGACCCTCCTTTTGCCTCACTTCCCCCAAATCCTGCAGGAGGCAAATGTCTCAGACCGGGAACTGAGCTGAAAAAACAAATCTCCCCCAAAGGCAAATGCAGACCTAGAACACAGCTGGGAATTAGACAAATTATTGAGCCAAAAATGTTCTGGAATCTGATGCAAGGCTTGGAATTGCCCTCAGAAGAACTCAGCAGCAGAGCTGTCAGCCACTAGAGAGGCAGATAAAGCTAGAGATGTGCTGGTGACAAATAGACTTGGTTATTGCCCCTGGCTTCCTTGGGCCTTATATCATGATAAAGAAATAGCAAGGAGGTCACTAACAAGAACTTGCAAGTCTTTTGCAGTTGAAGGCACTATCCATCCTTCAATCTTGGTAGCTCTTTGCACCGATGCAGAAGGAAAGAACTCCAGACAATGGAGTAATTTTTGGCATACACAGTTATTACTATTAAGTGTTGGCAGTATGTGTAAGATGCAATATGAAGGCAGTCCCTATACAACTACACAGGTGAATAAAAACGCCAGGGTACACAAGGCCTTAAAATGCTGCTACTTTAAGTATACAGGATTCCTTCAAACTGAACTTATTTAAAAGGAGCCATCCAGTGAGACAACAGCTCCCAAATGCTTCTTGAGCAAAAGCTGATACAGACAGGGAAGGGGGAGAGAATGAGTGGCTAAAGGAACATTACTGAGAATGTTAATAGCAGGAAACTTTTATTAGATGATTTCTTGGCATTCTGCTTTTTTAAAAAAAAAAAAACAAAAAACGCAGCAAGCTTGAGAGAGTTAAGGATTCTGATCAATGCAGCTTGCTATAAAAAAAGAGCAGAAGGTCAAGAGGAAATGATTACTCGTGTGCAGAAGCCTGGCAGGATGGGTCCTGGACTAGCTTACCAAACAATGCCCTCACTAATACGTAGGTCAAAAGACCCTTATAATGAACAGAAGCCTTAGTTACACTGTACACTAATATCCTTCTCATCCCCAACTGTTACATGTATTGGAAATAGTGAATAAAAAGAGACACTTGTTTTATTTGAATCCAGCTATCATCAGAAGATAGGTATTTTGAAAGGCAAAATTTAACTTGGTATCAAATGCAACCAGCAAGTTAGAAGAGTTAAGGTATGTTTGCAATAATTTTGTCAGCACTGTATCATTACTGATCTTAAGTACATTAACTGCTGCATTTTTTTTTAAAGCTTTGAAATCAGACAGAAGTATCAGGAGAGAAGGAAGTAGCTAAAATAATTCATCTGGACTTTCGGTTCCAAGCAGCTGTTATGTTTCCACATATTGAAGAGTAACAAGTGACTGCAAGCTAGGGAAACAGAATCTCTTCCCTATTTACATAAATATATGTGGTGTCAAACAATTTAAAGAACATTCAACGCAGACAATATTTAAAAGATGACTTGCCAAAAAGGTGTGCGCTTTAAAAAAAAAAAACCACACACTTTAAAACCTCAGAAGTGACAAGTCTGGTCTTTGTAGGTGTCACTGGAAACTTATAGGCTTGGTCCATTTAATGCTACCACACAAATGTGCATGCTGGTAGGGTTTAATTGTGCCAGAGCGAAGGTGAGAATTTCAGAAAATTCTGTTTCCACAAGCCCTAGGAATGCTTACTTATTTTTGTTTCACTCCTTCCCCAGCCTGAGTATTGTATCATACCACTCCAAGCAACAGGAGTCAACACTGCTTTTAACTACCTAAAACATGACGGCAACGACCTTGGAAAGCTGGACCTAAAATTCACAAGAAAGTCTTGATTTTTTTATTTGGTGGGGGTTGTGCAATGTTAGAGAGAAGATTGTGGCAGCTTCAGAGCACCCAAGTTTTAACCTTATTCATTTTACTGTTCAATTAACAGTAGAGTAATCCTCCAGTTATTTATTGTGATGTGCATTCATTTTACGGTGCCCCAACATTTTCAGCATTCCAGATTTTTGCATTCCCAATACAAGTTCACTGGAGCAGTTGTCAGAGGGCAAGGCAAAGCTGGAGGCTTTGGCAAATGGGTATGGGGGTGCTTCAGAATTAATATTGGCGTTGGGGAAGTTCACACCTCTGGAACAGTACACAGATTTCCTGGTTGAAGACGACAACATTGCATCCTATTTACGTTTGGAAGGGTCAACAGCTTTTATGGTTCTGAAGGGAAACTTATGGCTTGTTTACAGTTAGGTTAAAATGGCAAAACTCTGATGTCAGCATTACTAAAGCAGTTAAAAACAAGAACACCTATAGTGGGCACAGTTATACTAGTATAACATTCTAATTTGGGACTTCTATGGGGGCTCAGCATACCTTAAAAAAAAAAAAAAAAGAAGCAGCAGCAGCGAAGTCAAGGCACTGATGTTTAATTCATTATGAATCAATTTAACTCCAAGTTGCTTGATAAAACATTTAAGAATTAATAATTCAGTAATTTTATAACAAAAATTATTCCTTCTAGTTTTCATTGTTACCTTTAAAACTTCAGGCAGGGAAGAGCATTGGTTTTGCTAGTGACAAACAAAAACACCTCCTTTTTAAGTCTTCGCTGTGAAAGAGCTGTTCAGGGCTAACTCAGTCACATACACAGGTGACCAATTCAAGATACAGACTGTGTAAAGGAATATAGGCAGTTTAAGGGTATTTCTATATCTACAATGATGCAGCAGCACAGTTGTGCCATTGTAGTGTGTCTGGTGAAGATGCTCTATGCCAACGGAAGCGCCCGTCAGCGTTTAAAAACCACACACCACAAACCCTCTGCAAGTGGCATAAGCTATACTGGCAGGAGAAGCTCTCACGCTGACATAGTGCGGTGCACGGGAACTCTTATATTGGTGTAACTTACATCACTTGGAAGTGGAATATTCACACCCGAGTGACATGCATTTACTAAGGCTGTCTAAACTATAGCCTATGTTGGCAAAATGTAACACAGATCTCTTGCATACCAAATCCCACAATCTATGGTGTATTCAGATTTGTTTTTTTATTCTTGTGATGCTTCTTGGAGCTAGTTCTCCATCTCTGCAGTGTCATGAAGAGTTTCCAGCAGCAGGGGGTTAATGAAAGCTAAAGCATCTGTAAACTGACCAGATAACTAGAATTCCCTACCCCTTCCTGTGTCTCAATGTACTGATGCACAGGACTGGCATGGCATTGTGACTTGGCATGCCAAATACAGGGACATTAGAAACCCAGACACCCTTGACTCCACCACACAGGCTCAAGTACATAAAACTCACTTTGCTCTGCCTCCCTCCCCATCGGTAAAGGAAGCAGATTTCAGCCAAGAATAAGCAGCACTGCTATTGAAGAGAATCAACATCTGACTTATAAATACCGTTTTGTTGGTTTTTTTTTAAATGATCTAAGCTAGCAAGTCCTTAGACTAGAGAGACAGCACTGAAATTTCCAGACAGCTGAGTCACCACAACTGAGGCTTAACCCACAGGCCCCACATACTCAATAATTCATGTTCATTCCATCAAGCTTTTTTTTTTTTAAAACAAAAAATTAACTTCCAACTGTGTCAGTGTATTTGTAATAGTTATGGAGGTCTTATCTTGCTTTGAAGAGGTTATAGTGTTAACTTTATAGGTTCACAGATGCATTCTGAAAGATCTAAGCTGTACTTTCCAAGTGACCACTTTAAAATGACAAAACTCTTTGGCCAGAAATGGAAAGAACATGTTCGCAACAAAACAGAATGGTGGGGCATCAACTTGTGTTTGTGGAGGGACCGCGACAAGCTGGACAAAGGTGACTTAAAAATGAGGGTGGCAGGACAACACGTGATTTCCTTGTACAAACTAAACCATCTTCTCTCATTACCTTTTGATATTCTCCCATTTGTTCCCTGTAGTTCACCTATCAGTCTTACCATTCGTTGGAGAAACAGTACTCTGGTTTAACAGGCAAGTGCTAGTAGCTCTGCTGCCCTGTCTTGTGACTGGGGTTCACAACAGGCCAAGGTCCACTGTCGCTCACACCCTTCACAAGATATGCAAAGTACTTTTGGACTCACAACAGTGGCTGCTCATTAAAGGTAAGGAGAGCATGAGCAAGCAGAGACAAGCGCCAGGTCATAGACCACCGCACTTTGCACTTCTGAAGTGCCAAAAACTCTTCTAGAACAGCAAACCAGTCCTCACTCCTGTAATTTTACAGATGGTGCAAACTCAGGCAGGTTAACTGAGTAGCTTAATTCTCCAAGGTCACACAGCAAGTCTGCAGCAGTCAGAAATGGAATCCCAATAACCTCTCATCCCCGTACTTTAAAACAGGAAATCAATCCGCAGAAGTATGAGGGCCTGAGACCCATTCCCTAATATCCTGTCGCACTCTTTCCCTCTCTGTCGTAGATGGCTGCCAGGCAAGCGTCTCCTCACCTGATCAGAACATACCAAATTTATGGAAAAACCAATTTTAATCTCAGCCCCCTAAATGGTGGTGTTAAAAAGACCTAGCTTGCTTTCATAAATGCAAGTGCAACTAAATAAAAATCACCACCACCAGCAGTAGAGAAAAGCCATACGTAACAAAGACCTGAACAAATTTTGTTTGAAGCTTTTTTCCCCCTCCCCCAATGAACTGCTTTTTCATCAAAACAGAAGTTTCTGTAGAAGAGTTCAACTGCATTTTTGTCAAAAAGAAAAGCTTTTCAGTTTATAAAATTTTTGGCTTCCCAATAAAACCTTTGCATTGAGGTTTTTCTGAACAACAAAAAGATTTTGAATTTTTTGCAGTAACAAATGGGAAATGTTTCCCAACCAGCTCTATATGCATGACTACTAGGTTTAGGATTCTCACAATTTGAAAGGGGGAGGGAAGAAAGGGGGAAGAGTAGGAGAGGCAAGAGAACTCTGTTTTGGACTACATGAAGCATTTGCGATAATTCTTTCAGCCACACTCCATACAGTTAAGTTTTCCTTAGGACCATTTAAGCATCAACGTAAGATACACAACCAGGCAGCAACAACGGAAAGCTGAGCATTGCAAATACACTGAGCAGGGACTGGGGGAGGGGAGAGAGGAGGAAGCCATTTGGCTACTAAAAAGGATCTTTCTTTCAAATTCAGAAGGGAATGTATGTCAAAATGGCTTTGGGGTGGGAGGTCAGACATGTTTGAAGAGTTAAACTCCTGTCCTTCTATTTGTCAAGAAGTTAGTTCTTCCCCCTCTCCCCCTTCAAAATAGTTTCAAAGCTACTTTCAGTTGCTTTAAAACAGATTTAAGAACATTTTGCATTTCTAAATCCACCGCAGATAGATACTTACGAGAATTTGAGAAGATAATCCATTTACGCAGCTACTGAACAAGTGTTCCATTATGGAAACATCTTTTGGGAGAATATGGATTTTTTTTTTTTTTGAGTAATTTGCTTCAGATTTAAACATCAGCCTTAAAATCCTTCATCCCCCACCAAACCCCGTTTTGAAAGTGAAGTTTATAATGCTTGTATTATGTGAAAGCCTCAGCAACATTAGTTTAATAATATTAACACAGACATTGGGAAGAAGAGGACAAATATCAGCAAGACAAATACAGCACTCCAATACACCATTCATTTTTTAAAAACAGATTCTTAAAAGAACACTACTTTTTTCGCTTGGTTTTGTGGAAGAAAACATGTAATACTTGAATACTTGTGCACCGTTGGTTGAAGAAAATTGGGATTGTTAAGATCAGGAATATGGCTACTTGCTTATATCTCTGTTTTAAATACTTTGCACTCTCACAGCACATTGAGATTAAAAGTGCTTCAAAAGATGGATAAGTGTTTGAGCTGGTCAGAAATCTGTCAAAACTGAGGGAAAAGTATAGCGAAAGTTTCTTTTGTTTTTTGTGTGTTTGTTTTAAAACAGTATCATCTCTACTCCTCTATTCCCCCTGCTGCATCTCCATCTGTAAGAAGATAGGTGTAAGGATGCTAGGCAAAGGGTATGGCTACATCTGGAATTTCAAAGCGCTGCCCCGGCAGCGCTGCGGGAGCGCTGCCGCGGCAGCGCTTTGAAGTGTGAGTGTAGTCAGAGCAGCAGCGCTGGGAGAGAGCTCTCCCAGCGCTGCATGTAAACCACATCCCTTACGGGTGTAGCGTGCAGCGCTGGGAGCCGCGCTCCCAGCGCTGCTGTCCTGATTACACTGACGCTTTACAGCGCTGTATCTTGCAGCGCCCAGGGGGGTGTTTTTTCACACCCCAGTTGCAGCGCTGTAAAGTGTGAGTGTAGCCAAGGCCAGAGATACAGGGGTGTTAAGCAACTTTCCCAGGTCCACACAACACCTTGCCTTCACTGCAATTTAAAAAAAAAAAAAAAAAAAAGAAAAGAAAAGGAGGGGGCATAATTTTGTTTTGTTTACTTCAGTGTAACTGAGGCGCATAAGCTATCCCAAGGTAAAAGCCACAGTGAAGACAAAGCACTTTGGGGTTTTACTAATGAAATAAAAATAGGCAAAAAGTCACTGCTATACACCGGCCTGGGATTGACCTCACGAGTAAAACTAAAATGCCTTTTCTGGGTTTATCATCTCAGGACAGCTCATGTGCATTACTCACTCTATGGTAAAAAGCCTTTTCCCCCTCCCCAAAGCAGTGGATCAATGAAAAAGATAGAAACAGAGCCTAGAATTCTACTGCTGGTATCCATGCTAAGGATTTTTTGATTGACAGGAATGGAGAATCTTACACCACTCTCCCCTACTTGTCTGCAGCTCCAAAGCTAGTAACTGGTGGATTCTAACTGTGTGCTGTCCTTGCTAGAGGCCTCTTGTAGCACAGTGTTTAGTTCCTCTAAGTGGCTACACACACAACTCCATTTGCTGTGTGGATATCCTGAACCATCCCACTCTATCCTGTTCTTCCTACTGTAAAATTAGGACTGTCAAACCATTAAAAAAAACAAAAACAAATCATGATTAAATCATATGGTTTAACAGTGCTATTAAAACTAATAGAAAACCATTTATTTAAAATACGCCTCTACTTCGATATAACGCTGTCCTCGGAAGCCAAAAAAGTTTTACCGCGTTATAGGTGAAACTGCATTATATCGAAGTTGATTTGATCCACTAGAGCATGCAACCCCCACCCCGGAGTGCTGCTTTACCACATTATATCTGAATTCATCTTATATCGGGTTGCGTTATATCGAGGTAGAGGTATTTCTGGATATTTTCCATATATTTAAATATACTGATTTCAATTACACCACAGTATACAAAGTTTACACTGCTCACTTTATAGTATTTTTAATTACAAATATTTTCACTGTAAAAAAGAAATAGTATTTTTCAATTCACCTCATACAAGTACTGTAGTGTAATCTCCTTCACAATAAAGTGCAACTTACAAATGTAGACTTTTTTCATAACTACACTCAAAAATAAAAATGTAAAACCTTGCAAAGCCAGCTACAAAAGGGTGATGTGAATGCCTGTTCTCACTTTCAGGCGACACTGTAAATCAGAAGCAGGCAGCATTATCTCCCGTAAGTGTAAACAAACTTGTTTGTCTTAGCGAGTCGCTCAACAAGAAGTAGGACTGAGTGGATTGGTAGGCTCTAAAAGTTTAAATGGTTTTGTTTTTGAATGCAGTTATGTAACCAAAAAGAAATTTATATAAAATCTACATTTGTGAATTGCACTTTCACAATAAAGAGATGCACTACAGTACTGGTACGAGGTGAATTGAAAAATACTACATATTTTGTTTATCTTTTAAGCAGTGAAAATATTTGTAATGAAAATATAAAGTGAGCAGCATACACTTTGTATTGTGTTATAACTGAAATCAATATATTTTAAAACAGAAAAACATCCAAAATATTTACAATAAATTTAATTGGTAACTTATTGTTTAATAGTACTATTAAAACTGAGATTAATCAGGAATAATTTTTTTAATCTACTTTCAGAGTGCTAGCCATGTTAGTCTGTATCAGTAAAAGCAATGAGTAGTACTTGGGGCACCTTAGAGACTACAATATATGGTTAGTCCTCAGAGGTCAGATTATAAAGTGGAATCCACTGCGTGTGGGAAAAGGTGCTATGGGATGCCTATCTCCTGCACCCAAAGTATTCCATGGAGCTTAAATAGCTACATCACCTAAAAGCCACAGGTACATTTAATAGAGGAACATTGGTTGTTTTGCTGAACATATCGCTCACACCACTGTCTGGATACACACCACTCTGCAACAGTGGTGACCAGCTGATGAACCATCTCTCTGCTTGGAGAAGAGGAGAAAATATATCTGGCCCAAGGAGGAGATAGTTTTGTCCATTGACTGAATTCAGATTTGTCTGGCTACGTGGAGCAAGGAGAAAACTATCAGCAAATCCCTAAAATCACCTTCCTGGGAATGGGAACCAGTGAACAGATGTGCAAGATAAATTACAACAAAGTCCATATGATATGGAGAAAAACTTCAAATAAAGGTCTCCAAGCAACTTGTTCTTTTAAGGGGATTTATCAGCTGCTCAGAACACACATCAGAGTTTGTGGATAGTGGGAAACCTAAACCCAAAGTCTCAGGAGGGAGGTGGAAACAGTAGGCTGAGGAACCCATATAGCAACAGGTGGAAGGAAACCTTCAATTCAGGTATCTGAAGCTATAGCTGTTGAAGTGTACAGTTTGAGGCATGGATGGCACTAAGGATAGGAGTGGAGATGGAGTCAACCTACCCAGATGTTCCTGACAGGATTAGATCATCACTGTCAGTATTAATAGTACTTTTCCGGCCCAACCACCAACCCTTACTGAATGACAGTGGTCATACTTCCCCACGCATGTGATAGTGGAAGCAGCGTTTGTTAACAGCATAAAGTTAAGACAGGTTAAAATCACATGGCTCAATATTGACACTTCAGTGTCCCAGATTCCCTGTGATGGATTCAATCCTTTCAGTAAAAGGCAAAGTCCCCATCCTGAATTATGTGAGAGGAACATTTGAAGTGTGGAAAAATGAAACAGGCAATTATCAGCCTTCAATCACTCAACGTGCAGGGTCTTTTGACAATGGGTTTTGGGGTGGCCAGGATTGTAGCCAGTTGCTGCCAATACTCCTTTGTTAGTGGTCAGTGAACAAGCTAGCTCATTCCAGACATCCCTTATTACTGTCATGGTACCAGGATCATGGTCAGTTGCTCACACAGCCCTGCTTGGTTCTCTAATCTAGCCACGGTAGAAGTTTCTCTCAACCTCTCTCTTTGATCCTCTCAGAGTCCACATGGAACTTTCCCCATCACTCAGTCTACCAGATGCACCAAAAACAGGCAATGCACTTCCCCTCCCACCCCGTTAACATTTAACTTCATCTTATTCTGGGTAACAGGGCTTAGGCCCTTTTGAAAATTTTACCCAAGATCAAACAAGATTTGGTATCAAGACTCTGAACGGTCCCATCTCATGGCATGAAATGTAGTCACAGAAGTACATTTAGGAGCTACAGTGGATATTTAAAAAAAAAACAAAAAAACACACACACACACACACACACACACACACACACACACCCCCCCCCCCCAAAGGGGTCATGGTTGCTAGCCTGTAAACAAGGAGCTAAATCCTTCACTAGCCCTGCCACAGTGTTACTGAATTCTACATGTTTTATAGTAGATGAGACAAGAATTAATACCACTATCTAATCTACTGTAGCTGGATGCAACATGAGATGAGACAGTTTTCAACTCTCTTTTGTCCCTTCTAAACCTAGATTATGCTACAGCTAGAAAAGATTGCAGCACTTTTAGACAATGCATCAGTACAACAGCATTACCACAATATGAACATGAGTGTTTTTCAGAACTTCAGCTTCCTGGTTTCTAAAGAAGTATATACAACACCACCACAAAAGTACAGTATATTAAGATAAAGACAGCAATTTGCTATTCCTTAGAGTGTCTAGTAAATATGAATGTCACATGACATCATCTGCATGTCAGTCTGACAGACAAGGAAAATTCTCAATTAACTTTATGAAAAAACATTTCTCTCAAGTTAATCTTCCCTTAATTCTCTTCCTTGTGGCTTAGGGTTGGGATGGCAAACGGAAGGAAAGGGCAGTAGTGTAAACAGGTATTAAAAACCCAACCTTTAACAGCTAGTCTAGGGAAAGCCCAAGGCTGCCTTACCAGTACATTTTTTGTGGCTACCATATATTGGAAGATGCAGCTTCAATTCACATGTTCAGCCATAGGTTTCAAGGTCACAAGCCCTGCCACACCACAATCAAAAACATTTCAGGGAAGCATTAATTCATGGCAACAGGGATATTTAACAAAGAAGAACCCCAGACCTCAAGGAATGGGGTCCCTCTAGAACACCATGTGGGAAAAAGAACATGACAGGCAGGACAGCTTACTCTGAAAAACAGTTTCTTGGACTAGGAGGGAGCTTTAAAAAAAAAAAAAAAAAAGATAGTGTTTAAAATGGGCAGGCTTCCATTCAAAAAGTTCTACCTTACTTGCTCAGAAAAAGGAAAGAGAACCACAAAAGTTTGCTATAGTAACTCAGAGTTGCACTGCTCATGTTCAGCAAGAACTTAAAACTACCTTCTCTCTCCCACCCCCAACCCCCGGGAACATGAGAGAGCACACAACTGAAAGCTGTGCAGTACTTTTGTAGGCAAAAACCAGCCTTCCTGTTGTCTAGCCAGATGGCAGCAGGCAGCACTGTCAAGCAAGTGCTAAGAGCATTAGATATTGATCACTTGCTTTTCCTAGTTCTCAATTCGTTTAAAAACGAAACAAAAGTAGTATTCTTCTTTCCCCGCACCTACCCCTTCAGGGCCATGAATCCATTTTTTGCTTAAAAGGACTTACATGTAATAATTTAAATTAAAAAACTTTAAAAATTGGTTTTTGGACCCATACCTTAGAAGTAACCATGGACATTTCTTCTACCTCCTCCAATGAGAGCTAGCATAGGTGCTGCTATTAGATCATTAACACTCACAGCATAGCCTGCTACACAATTAACTGGAAAATTGCTAAATCAGTTTCCAAAAAGAGAAGGTTACTTACATCATACTAACTGGAGTTCTTTGAGATGTATGATCCCACGGGGTACTCGCTGTGGGTGTGCACGCACTTGAGACTGAAAACTCTTCAACAGCAGCATCAGTTGTTGGTCCGTGCCTGCACGCTTTGCATCCTTATGCTCCCAACCAGCAGCAAGAGAGGTAGTGGGGAAGAATGACTTCCTTAAATTCATTGCAGAGGAGGATGCAGTTGGAAATCCATTTTGGAAGTCTTTGGGAAGAGACTGCTTCCCCTTTCATTCTCTCAGAGAGAGATAAACAGCCTCAGATCTTTGAAAGGCCTTTGTCCCGGTCAGATAGAAGGCCAGAGCTCTGCATATATCCAAGGAATGGAGGCTCCTGTCTTTACTACTTTGAGGTTTTGGGTCGAATACTAGGAGGTCATCTGTTTGATTCTAGTGAAAAAACATCAAAAGGAGTCTTTTTAAGCCTGGAGGTATAATCTCAGGCAGCTCTGTGAAAGAAAACATAAGGCAGGTCTGTCACAAGGGCCCCAAACTCACCTGGCCAAGGTAATAGGGGTTAGGAACGCTACCTTAAAACAAAACAATGATGATAAGTGTAAGACAGACCAGGAGGCTAAGGGCTTAAATGGAGGGGTCATGCACCAGGTTCAGGTCCCAGACAGGTGTAGGTTTCAATGCCAGCAGGAATGTTCTGATGATGCCTTTTAAGACCATCACCACTGTGGAATGGGTGAAAACCGAGCAGTTTTCCCACTAGCAGATAGAAGGGATTAATATTAAATTGCTGATAAATGTACCTGCAGTGAACTGATGGATAGGCCCTGTGACTTCAAGGAGAGAAGACAGTCCAGAATAGGAGGGAAGTGATGCTGCTGAGGCCACAGGGAGAACCTCTTCTACCTGGCAACATAGCATATAGGATTTCCCCCTATTGAGAAGATGGATTGAACCTCCTCTGAGCAAGACAAGGCCTTTGCCCATCCAAAAAACTAGGCCTACCAGATGGAGGGACACCAGGTTGGGATGGTTTGTTCTGCCTCTGTTCTGGGACAGACTCAGGAAGGGCTGTAGGTGTATGCACAGGTAAGAAGATATCTGCAGGATAGTGAAGAACCAGAACAGTTTCTGCCACTGTGGCAGCAGTAATCCTGATAGCACCATGTCCTGCTTGATCTTCTGAAGGACGTGAGGTAGCAGGGGAGTGGGAGGGAAGATGTACGTCAACAAGTCCAGCCACTGCACTAGGAAGGCATCCCCTCTGGAATTGTGCTCCAGGTGTTCCAAGAGCAATAGGCCGGGCATATCCTGCTTCCCTAGGTTGCAAAGAGGTCCCATAATGGGAATGCCCACTGCCCAAAAGTTCTATTGGACCACGAAAAGAACAGAGCTCCCACTCGCGATCTTCATGAAAGTATTTGCAGAGGTTGTCTGTCACAGCATTCACTGCAGAAAAGGGGCTCTGATGCTGGACACAGAATTACAGAACTTCATTGTTTCTCTACAGAGAGGGGTGCTGACCCTTATTTATTTGTTTATATAATAACAGCCATACTGGGGATCAGACCAAAAGCTCCATCTAGCCCAGTATCCTGTCTTCCAACAGTAGCCAATGCCAGGTACTTCAGAGGGAATGAACAGAAGAGGTAATCATCAAATGATCCATCCCCTATTACCCATTCCCAGCTTTCAGCAAACAGAGGCTAGGGACACTTCAGAACATGGTTTTGCATCCCTACCCAACCTGTTTATAACAAAACAGTGGTCAAAATGTCTGATAGTACCTGGACATGAGAGGACCTGATGAAGGGCAGAAATCTGGCTGTGCAGATTCTTGTGCAGCCAGGAACCCCGAGGTGTATGGTTGTCCAGGTGCACTCCCCAACCCAGTAAGGAGGCATCCGTCTAACGCTCTTTATGGGTGGAACAGTAATAAAAGGAACCCCTATGCAGACATTGTTCTTTATTTCCTCTCAGGTTAGTGATGACAGATGTTGCAAGACCCATTTTTCCAGAGGGGTCTCTGCTTGGGGCCTAGACCTTTCCCATGCCTAGAGGCACTGGAGACAGTGCCTTGCAAAGGGGGTCAGTGCACCAGGCCACATGGCTCAGTAGGACCAAACTCTCATTGAAGACTGAGTTCAAGTTGAGTAGTGAGGTCACTCATGGAGAGGAATCGGTTGAGGCTGGTATGCCCTAGCTCAATTGAGAACAGATTCATGCCAAATAAAGTCTATAAAACTCTTGTAGGGGTTAAAGTGGATGTTTCTGGATTTATCTAGAGTCTCAAGGAGTGAAATAGGTCAAGTAAGGAGGAGACTTCTGATACAACCATCCCCTGAAGAGCCAGTCAGCTGGGCAAGGAAATATTGGTTTGCATTGTCAGAGCTGGTGCTTCACTACCACAGCTGGACCCTTTGGAAAGACTCTTGGGGCAGTCCATAGGCTGAAGGGTTCCAGGTCCACCATAAAGCAGAAGAATCTCCTGTGCACTGGGCGAGTATCCTCCAAACCAAGGATTGCATACCAATTGTGTTCATTCAGGAAAGGGATTATAGGAGCCAGGGTAATCATCCTGAATGACGGATTAAGATATCCAGCTGCTTAGGTCCAGGTTAGGTCTCCTGATCCCCTTCCTTTTCGGGATTAGGAAGTATTTGAATTAAGGGCCCTTCTGCCTGTGTTGAGGCTATACAGGCTTTATTGCTCACAGCTGGATTAAGGAGCCCACCTCCTGTTTGGGAATCGTCTCATGAGTGGGGTCCCTGAAGAGAGACAGGCAAGGGAGTTTTGGAGAAAGAGGAGACAGGAATTTGATTGTGTAGCTGATTAAAATAAATGTACAGAGACTGCTCTGCATGACGTTATATGCTGCCACATTAGAAGAAAACAGATCAGGGAGACACCAAAGGGGACATAGGAGACTGGTTGTGCAAGGACTGGTTGATGGCTCAAGTGCCCTGTCAAAATGCCTTCTTGATAGGCAGGGCTGGGATCTGAAGAGGGAATTGTGATGGTGTGAGATGTCTGGCATGTCCTTGGGGGCTGGTCAGTACCTATGAGGTGGCAGCTTAGAATTTTTCCTGCAAGGTACCAGGATGTATGTTCCCAAGGAGCAGAGCATGGCATGAGAGTCCTTGAGAGAGTGAAGCAACACAGTCTTTTCACGAAACAGGCTGTTACCCTCAAAGGGGAGATCTTCAACTGTCACATGGACCAAGGGAGCGGGACTGGACTGGTACAGCCACTGTCACTCCATTACAGCCTGGACCACAAGGTAGCTCAGGATAGATTGAGAGAACAAGAATTCAGTCCCTTTAGAGGGCACAAAGTACTTCTTCTCAGCCCTCTTTAGCAACAGGGCACAGGTGACCGGTGTGTGCTAAACAGCTTTAGCAAGCTCCCATATGGATTCATTGACTGTGAGCACCACTTCAGAAGCAGCCATAGAGTGGAGAATGCAGGGCTGCCCAGGGGGAGGGGAGAGTGCAAGTGGGGCAATTTCCCCTGGGCCCCGCAGGGGTCCCGCGAGCCCTGGACCAGTGGCAGTCTGGGTCTTTGGCAGCGAGGGGCCCTTCGGTGCTGCCAAAGGCCTAGACCCAGACCACCGTTGGGTGAGTATAAGCACCACAGCTCCCCCGCTTTGCCCTAGGCCCCCTGAATCCTCTGGGTGGCCCTGGGAAAATGTCTAGAAGTTTATGGGTGGAAGGAGCCTGAACATTTTCCAATGGGATCTGGAGGCTTTCTATAATCCTCCTCAAGAGCTCCTGGCATGTCTATCATCATCTAGGGGAGAGGAGAGACTGATGCCACTGCCTCACATGAAAATGAAGATGCTGTCAGTGAATCAGACAACAACAACAGTTGGTAAGCAACAGAGGGCTGAGACTCCTCCCTTGGAGGTGATCTTTGGACGACAGTGCCCAGGGTTCTCATAGTCTGGGTCCCAAAAGTATAGATTCCATGGGCCCACATATGGCCAGGGGGTAGGTATATAAGGGAACAGATACTGGCCCCAGCAGGGTACCATTGATCCCTAACCCCACAATACAGGTCACAGTAGGACTTCCAGAGCCTCCTGGAGGCCTCTGTCTGAGCTGACGTCTTGTGTTTGGGCTGCGAGGTGGGGGGAGGGGGGATAGCTGGGATGGAAAGATAACTGGGGTTAAAGAGAGAGAGGGAACATGCACGGTTTGTGTAGACACAGCCTAGTGCAATGAAGACCTGGTCCATGACTGAAGCTTCTAATACACTAAGCAAATCTTTCCAGTCATTTGCTCAAGCAAGGAGGACACATAAGTAACAAAATACTCAGGGTATGGCTACACTTACAGTTGTACAGCGCTGGGAGTTACAGCTGTCTTCGTACAGCTGTGTAGGGAAAGCACTGCAGTGTGGCCACACTGACAGCTACCAGCGCTGCAGCGTGGCCACATTTGCAGCGCTGTTGGGAGTGGTGCATTGTGGACAGCTATCCCAGCGTTCCAGTGGCTGCAACGTGCTTTTCAAAACAGGGGGGGTGGGGTGGAGCGTGACAGGGAGCGTGGGGGAGACAGAGTGTGGATTTTTGGAGCTGACACTGTTCTCAGCTCCCTGCCTTGCAAGTTCTAAGGACTGGAAGATACACAGCACCTACCTTCAATCATTTTAAAAGTTTTGACCCCTTCCCCCACCCCCTCTTATTCACTAAATAAAAATTATGCACTCCTAAATAGCCTTCAGACCACATAAGCAGCTGCTCAACACGGACTCCCCTCTCTCCTCAAGCAAACAGCTGTGAACATTCCAAAGCAACTCCCCTGCCTCTGCTCATTGCTCACTGGAGCAAAGAGCAGCTGTGTTTGTTTAGATAAGTAGCTCCGGGGAGCTGGAGTTGAGCCATTCTTCCAGTTTGTTGTGGACAGGAATTCTGGGATACCTCCTAATACCCCGGAGGCCAATAACAGTGCTTTTGGTGGCCACACTTGATGAGCAGCGCTGCATCACCAGCGCTGCAATCGTTATACCCCAAGCAGACCAGGTGTACAGCCAGCACTGCAGCCAGGGAGTTGCAGCGCTGGATGTGCCTTGCAGGTGTGGACAGTTACTAAGTTGCAGCACTGTAAACCCACCACCAGTGTTGCAACTCTCCAGTGTAGCCAAGCCCTCAGTAAAGATCAAGTAGACTTTCTGCTGATTGATTTCTGATCCCATAAAGTAATATGCCTCCCCACACAAAAAAAGAAAAGGATGACAGAAAAATGGAAGCTATGGCTCCTTTGTCTAAAAATTATTTCAGAATAGAGGAGGAGTCATTTACTCCCTTCTTCTGGCCTTCGGGACTAGGTTTCAATTTGGGGGATGGGGAGAAGAGGTGAACAAGAGGAAGGAAACTATAGTTTGGTACCTTTACCTTTTATTTTATATAGCAATCAAAGCAAGCAAAATGTTTTCTTGCTCAGAGACATTTGTCAGTTAGTTTCAGCTTCCTGTCTGAATCCTGCACTTTATCTTTTTTCCTCACCTAGTCTTCCAACTGAGATTCCCTCAGCTTTAGTTCTGCAGTTGCTCCCTTTGCTCCCCATTGGGTAAATGTAACAGGGGAGAACTGGCTACGAAAATCAGGCCAGTTAAGAAGAACATAAGAATGGCCATACTGGGTCAGACCAAAGGTCCATCCAGCCCAGTATCCTATCTACTGATAGTGACCAATGCCAGGTGTCCCAGAGGGAGTAAACCTAACAGGTAATGATCAAGTGATCTCTCTCCTGCCAGCCATCTCCACCCTCTGACAAACAAACAGAGACTAGGGACACCATTCCTTACCCATTCTGGCTAACAGCCATTAATGGACTTAACCTCCATGAATTTATCTAGTTCTCTTTTAAACCATGTTATAGTCCTAGCCTTCACAACCTCCTCAGGCAAGGAGTTCCACAGGTTGATTGTGCACTGTGCGAAGAACTTCCTTTTATTTGTTTTAAACCTGCTGCCCATTAATTTCATTTGGTGACCACTAGTTCTTATATTATGGAAAGAAGTAAATAACTTCCTCATTCACTTTCTCCACACCACTCATGATTTTATATACCTTTATCATATCCCACCTAGTCTCCTCTTTTCTAGGACTTTTCAGTTTGGAAAAAAGACGCAAAGGGTTATACTATAGATTTAAGCATGGACACTAGTTTTTACAAAATGAAGCTTTTTGTGAGTAACTATATTTGATTTGGAGAAGCTAGAATTAAACATAGGTTCTCAAGAAATTTATTGTTTACTATGTCTTAGGTCTTGGTTCTAGCTGTGTTGCTCTGTATAAGTATGGGCTTGAAGCAACAGCTGGAATCACATTTGTAATGAAATAAAGCTAGAAAGCAGTTTTGACACCCTGAATGACCTCCAAATGAAACAGACTATAACAAACAGAAGGGTCCATTTAATACAATGCAGTATGCAATTACTCTGCCACATGCATGATTAACGAACAGAATTGTGATATGAAAACTAGAATATTCATTAGTCTAATTGTTTAAGCCTAGTTCAAAGTGTAATACATTTTTCATTTTGATGCAACATTAAGCTTATATTTATATATACACATACATATACACACACACGGTTCCCCCTTTCTTACACCAAAAAGATCTACAACTCTCAGTGTGGCTATTTCAAGGAACAAAGTCAGAATACCAGTATATATTGTGAGCAATCTGACATCTCACATCACCGGCCATCATGGACATGACACGATGATTAAAGAACGGATAAGTGTAAGAAAAAAAGTCTTTGGAACCAGTCCAAACCCTTGTGTACAGCATGTCGCTACAAATTTAAGTGGCCAACCACAAAGCATTATTTAGGTTGCACATGTTGAACTCACCAATATGCAGCCAATGCCATAAGGCCCATACCAAGATGGGCAATGGGCCTACGTTCATTGTAATTATCCTGCCACAGAATAGTAAGCAGAATCTGTCTCATCGGAAGCTCTCATTTACAAAATTAAGCTTTCAAGCCCAAGAACATAACTTTCAGACTGTGACTGCTGCTATCCCATCTGCTCATGTCTACAAATTACCTCTTGGAATACTGTTTTAGTCCTGGAGTACTCCCATTCATTTTAACTCTGAAGTCGAATGACGACAATATAAAATGTCAGCACCAGTAATTATCTGACTGCTAAGCATTTTATCAGACATACAGCCAATGTTCTTTAACTTTTTTCAGACTGATAGATAATCTGTGAGGGGCAGCAGTGGTTGACTGATTGTTGCCAATGGTTGCTAGAATAGGGAACTAGGAGTTCAACCTCCAAAAGATCTCAAGTCACCTCTGCCCACCAGGAAGGAAGGTAGATGAATTCCTTCTCCAGTGAGATTAATAGTTTTTCCTGGTTAAGCCTCATCTAAAGATTCTCAAGAATTTTTCACTCATTTTTTTATGTTCTGCTGACTGAACTTTCTCTCAAGCAGTCTATTTCATTTCAGACTACTTACCATTTCAGGAACAAATGGAGAGATTTTCAAAGGCATTTTAGGTGCCTAAAGAGGAAGATGGGATTTTCAGAAGCACCTACAAGTGTAACTCAGATTGGTGTTAGGCACTTCTTAAAAGTCCCACTAGGCACGTATCCATATCTTTAGTCATCTAAATATCTTTGAAAAATCTGACTCAAAGTCACTACACCCTGCTGTTTGGCATGTATGGAGAGGGAAGACCGACTTCATCACTCCTCAAGTAAGCCCTGTAATGGATACAGTTTGATGATGAAATATTACTCATTTTAGTAGATAATGACAACATCTAATAGACCTGAGTGAAGCCTTCGCCAACCAAATGAGCTTGCCTGCAGCCATTCATCAGCACCTCTCTCTACTGAGATTATGTCTACACTGCAATAAAAAAAAAAAACTCTGTGGCTGGCCCATGCCAGATGACTCAGACGGCAGGGCTGTCTGTTTGCAGTGTAGGCTTCTGGTCTCAGACTGCAGCCTAAGCTCAGCGGCCCTCCCACTTTGCAAGGTCCTAGAACAGGGGTCGGCAACCAATGGCACGCGTGCCAAAGATGGCACGCGGCTGCCTGCTGGAACTCCACATGCCATTAAAAATCCTGCCGATGCAGCAAGCTTCGGGGTCCGCGGTCCCAGCACCCCCTCCCTTGCCTTCCCCTAGAGCCCTGCCGTGCACGCGCAGCACTCTGGGGCTGGGCGCTCCCGTGGGGCAGCGTTTGGCTCTGTGGGGAGGGAAAGACGCTCCCCACTCATCCGGAGCCCTGCTACCACACACACAGCGCTCTGAGGGGCAGGGCTACATATGCGGGGGTGGTGGCGGCAGGGCTCCGGATGAGCAGGGAGCCTCATGGTAAGGGGGCCAGGTCTGGGCCCAGCGGGGTGGTGGGTAAGGAGTGGGGGCAGTCAAGGGACAGGGAGCAGGGTGGGTGGGATCCCGGGGGGCGTGGTTGTCTCTCGAGGGGGCAGTCAGGGAGTGGGGGAGGTTGGATGGGGCATGGGAGTCCCGGGGTCTGTTAGGGGATGGATAGGGGTCAGGGAGCAAGGAGGGTCCTGGGGGAGCAGTTAGGGTGTGTGTGTGTGGGGGGGGGGGGGGGGTGTCTCTGGAGGGGGTGGTCAGGAGACAAGGAGCTGGGGGGGTTGGATGAGTTGGGAGTTCTAGGGGGACTGTCCGGAGGTAGGGGTGTGGAGAGGGCTTGGGGCAGGCAGGAAGCATGAGGCGGGTTGTATGGATCCAGAGTTTGGGGGTCCTGTCAGGTGGTGGGGAGCAGTTAGATAGACCCCCTGGACTCCCATGCTTATCTGGGTGCTGGGGTGTGGATAAGGGTTGGGGCAGTCAGGGGACAGGTAGGGTCCTAAGGGGGCAGTCAGGGGATGGGAGGCAAGGGTCCCAGGAGGGAGTAGTCGGGACAAGGAGTGGGGGGGTTGGGGGGGGGGCAGTCACCCAGGCCCCTGCCCTGAGCCCTGTACCACCCAGCCCACTGACTCCTTTACCACCACCACCACATGACCCCAGCCCTGACTGGCACCCCCACACATACTCAGCCCCACTACCCTGACACCTGCACCCTCCTCACATGCCCCCAGCCCTCTGTCCTAACTCTTGCATCCCCCACATCCCCAGTCCCACCACATCCTGAGCACCAAACAGGAGCCCCTGCACCCCTCACACCAAATGGGAGCTGCCCAGGTGAGTGCCCTCACACTCAAACCTCCTGCCCCAACCCTGAGCCCTCTCCTTCATTCTAGCTCCTGGTCAGACCCTTCACCCCTAGCCCTGTGCTCAGTCCACTCCCAGTCTCAGCTCAGTGCAGACAGAGGAAGAGAATGGGCCAGAACCAGGGAGAAGGTAGGTACCCACTGTATGTGGACAGGGCTGGGACCCCAGACCGGCACCGGGAGCAGGTCTGGCAGCTGGGATCCTGGCTGGCAGGAGCCGGAAGATGGAACCTCTGAGTGGCTGTAGGCTGAGCCGCTCAGCCCACTGCCGGTCTGGGGTCCCGGCTGCTAGCCCCGCACAGCCTGCTGCCGATCTGGGGTTCTGGCTGCCAGACCCTTCCCAGCTGGGGTCCCAGCTGCAGGCCTCACTCAGCCCATTGCAGGCCTAGGTGAACAGAACCCCAGACCAACAGCAGGCTGAGCGTGCCGGTGGCGTAAGATCAACATTTTAATTTAATTTTAAATGAAGCATCTTAAACATTTTGAAAACCTTGTTTATTTTACAATACAACACTAGTTTAGTTATATAACATATAGACTTGTAGAGAGAGACCTTCTAAAAAACATTAAAATGTATGATCGGCACGCGAAATCTTTAATTAGAGTAAATAAATGAAGACTCGGCACACCACTTCTGAAAGGTTGCCGACCCCTATCCTAGAACCTGGGCTCCAGCCTGAATCCAGATGTCTACACTGCAATTAAAGAGCCCCACAGCCCAACTTCCATGAGCCTGAGTCAGCTGGCAAGGGCCTGCCGCAGGTGTCAAACTGCAGCGTAGAAATACCCTAACAATCTCTGTACAGTCCCTAAAAAGGAAACCAGTAGCTTAGGAGCCAGGAGAAAGAAAACCCACCACAAACTAAGTACACATAGGAGCATCTAAGATGGAGATCAGGATAGATGACCTGAATTTCTAATGAAGTAGATATATTCTGCTACTTCTTATTGAAGGTTTGTCAATAGCCAGCACCTTTTTGCCCATGTGGCAAAGCCACTGAAGGTCACACTTACTACAAAGGAAAGCAAAAATAGTCAAGTATTAAGACACTTGTAATCATTCCTATTTAAAATTAGATTGGTGCCAACTTTGGACTAAGAGAGTTTCAAGGCTCTCATGGTTTCAGTAATTATTTTGCATCATTTCCTGTAGTTACTGCTGTTTTCAGACTGATTCTTTACTATCAGAGGCAGCATCCATGTGACGAGTAGGGGCCCCACCAAATTCACGGCTTTGTTTGGTCAATTTCACGGTCATAGGATTTTAAAATTCACAAATTTCATTATTTCAGATATCTAAATCTGAAATTTCATGATGCTGTAGTTGTAGGGATCCTGACCCAAAAAGGAGTTGTGGTGGGGTTCACAAGGTTATTGGGGGGCAGCAAGAATAGAGTTGTGGTAATGCTACCCTTACTTCTGCACTGCTGCTGGAAGCTGCGCTGCCTTCAGAGCTGGGGAGCCGGAGAGCAGCAGCTGCTGGCTGGGAGCCCAGCTCTGAAGGCAGAGCCGCCGCGAGCAGCACCACAGAAGTAAGGATGGCATGGTATGGTATTGGTACCCTTACTTCTGTACTGCTGCCTGCAAAGCTGAGCCCTCATTCGCCACTCTATGGCTCTCCAGCTCTAAAAGCAGCAGCGCAAAAGCAAGGATGACATGGTATGGTATTGACACCCTTACATCCGAGTTGCTGCTGGCATGGCACTGCCTTCGTAGCTGGTCACTCAGCCAACAGCCACCACTCTCCACCCTCACCCCCAGCTTTGAAGGCAGTGCAGAAGGAAGGGTGGCAATACCGCAATCCCTCTAAAATAACTTTGTGACGCCCCTGCAACTCCCTTGTGTGTCAGGACCACCAATCTGAAAAAACTGTGGTCTCTCCCGTGAAATCTGGTCTTTGTATGTGCTTTATACTATACAGATTTCACAGTCCGTGACGTGTTTTTCATGGCTGTGAATTTGGTAGGGCCCTAGCAATGGGCATATTAAAATTCGATATAGACTAGCTCTAACAGGTTCCTTTCCACAGTGAGAGATTCATGTGGCTTCATTTGCTCTATTATTTGTAAGCATATAGTTTACTTCCAGTATCATGTAAAAGTTGTAACACAGAAGTGCTAGAAGGTCTTTATCTTGACACCCCGCACCCAGTTACCTGACATGACAGGGATCAAGATCACAAAAGATTAATATTAAAGCTTGTCCCATTACAGAGACCAATACTGACTAGTCCAATGGCTACTCATAATTCATCCATACTACTAAATGAAACATACTGTAAGAAAACAATGTTACCAGGTCCCTTGACATGATAGTAGGTTGTATTATGTAGTCATAATTTATGTTTCAGAGACAAATAAGTGGTTCTCTAGGCAGCATATTCTAAAGATTGCTTGGGTGATGGGGTGTTAAATATATATATTTATTTTTAAAGCTACTTTCTGGGGGGAAATAATCTTTGTAGCTATATTAACTCGAATAGAGTTAGATAGCAGAAAACTAAAAACTAAATAGAAGGAGTAAAAAGAAAAAGGCTACATGCATCAGCCTGCCACCCTAGGCAAAAGTCCCAAGACACGGTTTCTTTGCATATTCAAGAGCAGGGGTGAAAAAAACAAACAAATCTGCAACAGTTTCTGCAGTTCATCAGCATGTGTGTGCATTGTTTTTGAAAAAAGATAAGCAATGGATCTGGTAGGAAAGCAGTAACAGTAGGCTTGGAAGGATTACATATTTTTAAAGTGGTACTCATCAATTTCACTGTACACACACACTGATAAACAGAAATGTAGACAAAAAAATGCTGCTTCAGAACTTGGGCTATGTCTACACTACAGCATAAAATCGAAATTACTAAAACCGGTTTTATAAAATCGATTTTATGCGTCCACACTAGGGCACATTAATTCGGTGGTGTGTGTCCATGGTCCTAGGCTACCATCAATTTCCGGAGCGGTGCACTCTGGGTAGCTACATTAAAGGAATGAGACCAATAACTTCGATTTCCGTCCACACTAAACCTAAATCGATATAGTTATATCAATTTTAGGGTTACACCTCTCATTGGGGAGGAGTACAGAAATAGATTTTAAGAGCCCTTAAAATCGATTTAAAGTGCCTTGTAGTGTGGACGGGTACAGAGTTAAATTGATTTAATGCTGTTTAAATCGATTTAACTGTGTAGTGTGGACCAGGCCTTAGTCAAAATCCAGTGATGTAGACTTTTGAATTAGGCTGGTTCGAAATGGACCAGTGAATTAATAGTAGAACAGGTATGATTTGTTGAGTTTAGGATATTTACTTTGTAAATTTTGTCATGTGATGTGGACAAATTTGCATTATAATGGATGGATGAAGCTTTAACTTTTTGAATCTCAATGTCTATCATTAAATTGTCTGCCCCCTCCATAATTTCCTGCAACTGTGAATTTAAGAGATTTTTTTTAATTGCTTAAGAATAAGTCTCTATTATCCATCAAAATAATAAAAAATTAAAAAAATTGAATACTGCCAAGCCTACATAACAGCAACATAGCAAGCCATTTGAAGATCATACACTCTTGACATTATGTAGGCTAGGGAAAAAAAAAAGTGTTTAAAAAATGTATTTAACTCAACTTAAATTTGAAACAACTTAGCACCTAGTATAGGGATAGTTTAACATAAGCTATCTGGTTCTAGCATGTCCTAGGGGGAGCCCAAGTTACGCACACAACCAGCTGGCATAATTTTAAAAGATGTTAAGCTGTTAATCTAGCAGACACAGATACATTTGAGTTTTCTAGTTATGTATGAAAACAACCTTTAAAAAGGTAAACTGTAATGCAGGGGTTGGCAACCTTTCAAAAGCGGTGTGCCGAGTCTTCATTTATTCACTCTAATTTAAGGTTTCGCGTGCCAGTAATACATTTTAAGAAGATCTTTCTATAAGTCTATAATATATAACTAAACTACTATTGTATGTAAAATAAGTTTTTAAAAAAATTTTAAGAAACTTAAATTAAAATGCAGAACCCCTCAGACTGGTGGCCAGGACCCGGGCAGTGCGAGTGCCACTGAAAAAAATCAGCTTGCGTGCCGGATTCGGCACACATGTCATAGGTTGCCTACCCCTGTCGTAACGCAATATAAGATTAACTGCTACAGCAAAAGAAACCTAACCCTCGCAACATCCACAGTTCTGACATCTCTTCATTTCTCTTTTGAAGAGAAGAAAAAAACAATTGTAAGAAAGGCATCTGAACTCACAGGTTTTAATGTTAAGCAGTACTGAATCACACAGGAGTTCAGTGTTGATACTAATGTTGCCAACTCTTGCAAATTAATTATGAGTCACACAGTTTTGGAGCCTGCAGCAGGAGCTCTTGTGAAGATGCAAATAGCTCCTTTGCTCCTGTGATTTTCAGAGTTAGTTTGAAAACAGAGGTGCACAGCTGTGGGGCAAGAGACCCTGTGGAGGACCAGACCTGTCCTTGCCACTGCCCTGCCTTCATCCCTATGTACGGAGCAGAGGGGTCATGGCAGCAGGAGAAAGGAAGCTGTGGGAGGGCCCAGGGAAACAAGAATAATAAAATTACACCTAGCTATTTGCAGTTATGATTACATTAATTTTATTTTAAACATTTGATTTGTCATTGCATAATCTATAAAAAAGTAGAATATTTAAAAAACATTTTATAAATACATTGATTTTTTTTAAAACAAAGATTCTAAATAATTAATATTGTATTAAAAACAGCTTGCATACTCATGCCATACTGAGGCCCAGATAGTAGATGACCCCTTACATCTTACACATATACGCATCAGTCTTGATGTCACCATGCATTGTCCATCTAGCGTAGGACTTGTACTGCAAGCCATTGGTTTTGATGAGTGTGGTAAATACGTAGCGCTGCCAACTCCTGCAAACAGAATTTCAGAGGGTGCAGGAGTTGATCTCCCCACGAAATTCAGCCCTGCTGGAAGCTGGCAGTCTCTCCCCGTTGCTCATTCTTTGCTCCCTCTTGGGAGAACAAACCAGCAGCTCAGCACAGCTCTACTCCCTCTTCCCCTACTTCGAGAAACATGGACAGGACAGTGCCTCAGAACAGTGCCTCTCCTCCTCCCCTTCTGCACCAAAAGAACCTTAAGAGGAGGAGCGACGAGGCTTGGGGCTGAACTGAGAGAGAATGGCAGCCACAATGAATTGCTGGTCAGGGAATGGGCAGATGTGAGGATGAGAGCTCCTGCAGCAGAGCCAAAAAACAACCACACACAACCCACCTTTCCCAATACACTTGGGAGAAGAGCAACACTAACTCTCTCGCATACACTAAATAGAATTTTTAAAAAAATTCGAGACTAAAAAACCCACAATATAATTTTCTTTAACGTGATGGGGGAGGGGGGGAGAGGGAGGCTGACGCAGGATTTTTGATCTCTTGAGATGTGCAGAATTTAAGCATTGCCAGAGCAGCAAAAACTTCAATATACACCAATGAGCGACTTGTACATGCACATCTATTACATACTCAGCAATTTGTAGTTTAGTCTGCATACAATTTCTAGCCAGTGTTGCCAGCTTCTAAAAGAGACACTCAGTTTTAAAAAAAACGCACAAACAAAATAACACACACACACAAACCACTTATCTAAACAGTTTCAGGGACAGTTTCTTCAAGTTTTGTTTCAGTGGAAACTGTCTGAAGTCATGCTTAATTAGGCAAATAAAGTAGCGATATCAGAATTTACTGACACCAGAATAATAAGATTTCCAGTTTGTTTAGCCAAAAATGCAGAAATGCTGAGAATTACTGTAGGAATGTTTGGACAAAGACCATATGGTGCTTGCTACCATAACAAGGAAAGCAAACTAGTCATGTTAAAAACAAAAAAAAAAAAAGCCACATTTTACTAGTAAAAAGTAAGAATCTCAGTGTGACGAAGCATGAAAGAGGAAAAATTACGTTTCAAACAAAAACAATAAGGAGCATGCATCTGAAGAAGTGGGATTTTTACCCACAAAAAGCTTATGCCCAAATGAATCTGTTAGTCTTTAAGGTACCACCGGACTACTCGTTTATGTGGATACAGACTAACACAGCTACCCCTCTGATGTTTAAAACACAAGATTTATTTGAAGTCATTGTATGTTAGGTATGAAAAGTTTGGGAGCAGAGAAACTTCTGGAAGAATCAGCAAGCAACACAGTAGTCCAATACATATCCATCTAATCCTCAGAAACAGAGGATTCTTTCACGGTAATATCAGAGCACTAATCTGCAATGAGTAAAATTTGTGCATTATGTTACAAAAGTGGGCAGCCAAAGTTATTTACTTCTACACTTGTAAAATGAAGAGGGTAGCACTGCTCTAAACATGTGCACTGGGAGGAGAGAGAATAGGCTACAGTGTCCTGATTTAATATTCTTCTATATTGAAGTACATACTGAGTAATAAACAAAAATTTGCCCTTAGTGGATTACAATCGTGTTATGTAAAATATTTCTGTTCAGGACTAAGGGCATGTCTACACAGGAAGACAAGCTGAATGAACTCCAGGGGTGAATTTAAAAAACCACCACCACACTTGTGTGGATGCCCTGATTCAAAATGAGGGTGGCCTTTGTGAATTGAGCTGAAGTGAACAAAAAACAAAACAAAAAAAACCACAAACATACTTTCTTCTGAAAGTAACTGTTCACACAAGGGTTTAAATGTGCTTAAAAGTCACATCTTTAGTTAATTTGGAGTAACTTCCCACGTGAAACATTGGGGAAAAGAAAGTCTTAAAATAAGGAAAAACATGATAAGACTACAGAAAGTAAGGGGTGGGGGTTCCAGTGCAAATTTAAAACAGGATCTTCTGATAAAAGAAAAATGGATTTTTTTGAGTAATAATCATACTGCTATTTTTTGTTTGTTTGTTTTACAATACTTAAGGCACCTGTGATCATCAAAGAGCCAAAATTGCAAAGACCTTGACTAAACTGGGCTTCCCCCTCTCTCTCCCAGACCCATTTTCAGATGGAGCTAAGCCAGTGAGAGCAACAAAGCCAGTAATAACAGGGACACTAATGTAGATGGCTCCTGGCAATTGATGGTATTGTCTCTACAATAACCTGCCTATCCTTACCAGCAACACCTCTGAACTCATGGTAGTCGTGATTAAAAATTTTGTGCATGAAACAAAAACAACCCTGGTGTAAATACCCTTTAAAGGTGAGGTGTGGTTACCACTTCAATTTTGTGCTTCATGAGAATGGTTTAAGTGACAATTAGTTAGCCCTCTGCAAACCCTAGGAGACAATGGAGAGCTGAAGTATAGCCAAGATTCTGATCTGAGGTGAAGAACTTTAACAACTGTCAATTATGTGGGGGAAAAAATTTAAAAGGTCTCCTAAATAGTAGGCCAACTAAAGAATATCAGCTGAGCTCACCTGATACAGTTATCATTGGGACCCAAACACTGAACCCCACAATGCATTGTTAAAAAGTTACTTCTTGAAGTAGAGCCATGTTTAAAAAGGATGCATCTGTGTGCAGTGCTTAAAATTATAATAATGCCCAAAACTACTATAGCTAAGAAATTCTTCAAAATTTGATATCATCAACAAACCCAGACACTAAATTTTGCTTAATATTGGGTTTTTACATAGCACCTTTCAGCCACAAATCAAGGCATTTTTCAAAGCAAAAGCACATTAAGCCCCTACGTGAACACTTTATTCTGAAAGAAAGTGGTTTTAGTTCACCTGTGAATGAAGCTAAACAAAGGCCATTTTACTTTTAATGAGGGCATCCTCACAGGGATTTGATGCACTTTAAATTCACACCTGTAGTTAATTTGGCTTAACTTCATGTCTAGACACACCCTTAGTCCTGAACACAAACAGTCTATGTAAATGAGATTAAAGTCCAGTTTGCTTTATTTTTCTTAAGTACATCACATTAAAACATTAAGAAAATGGGGCTCTAAGCAATTTTCAGTGTTGCCATAAAGTCTCATTGAATTGTCAATAACTAGAGCCCTACCAAAATCAGTCCATTTGGGGCAATTTCACGATCACAGGATTTTTAAAATAGTAAATTTAATAATTTCAGCTATTTAAATCTGAAATTTCACAGTGTTGTAATTGTAAGGGTCCTGACGCAAAAGGGAATGGTCACAAGCATGGGGGGGGGTTTTTTTGCAGTACTGCTACCCTTACTTCTGTGCTGCTGCTAGCGGCGGCGCCGCCTTCAGAGCAGAGCGCAGCAGACCAGAAATAAGAATGACATGGTATGATATTGCCACCCTTACTTCTGTGCTGCTGCTTGCAGTGCTGGGACCTCAGTCAGCAGCTACCATCCTCTAGCTGCCCAGCTCTGAAGGCAGCACAGAAGTACAATGGCAATAGCACAATGCCTCCCCCCTAAAAGAAAACCTTGTAATCCCCCTGCAATGCCTTTTTGGGTGAGGTCCTCCAATTTGAGAAACACTGATCTCCCCCGTGAAATATGAATACTATAAGGTAAAAACACACAAGACCAGATTTCAGAGTCCATGAAGCATTTTCCATGGCCATACGTTTGGTAGGGCCCTATCAATAACTGTTTAGAAATAGTCATAGTACACAACACAACTGTGTAGTCTTTTGTGCATCAACAGCACAGAGCAGAACAAAACCCAACTTATCTAAGGAGACCCACCCAAACAGACTACAAGAAACTTCACGTATCTACAGTAAAAGGCTGAATGACTATGTTGATCTTGTAACTTTAACTTCCAGTCAAAAGGAACCTGGGTACTTCAATTCTGAAACTAAACACGTAACTATCCATAATACTCACCTCTATCCTAACTCTAATGCATGTGTATTATATTTTAAAACCACTGTTAGAGCAAGAAGATTCCAAGATGAGGCTGCCACTCTAGTCTTCCTTTGGAGTTTCCTGACTTTTGTTAGTTACGTCATTAGTTATCCAAATATTTTCTTTTAAGTCGATTGTTTAAATAGTGGTCTCCGAAGGCTGTTTTGCCATTAGAGGCTACCAAAAGAAAAACCCTCATTTAACAATGCATTTTGTTAACATGACAATTCTCACCATTTCTCAGCCACTCTTCCCCATGCAGTATAGTTCTGCTACTGTATATTTTTAGTTCTTGGTCAGTTATGTTTCTGTAGAATGATTACGAGGTTTCTTCCATAGGATGGTCTTAGTATTTTCAAAGTTCTAATTATTCCATTTATCAGACACCACATGTACACTAGTTAATATACCACCTCCCCATCTAGCTAATCAATTAGTTGTTCAATAATGAAATGCTACAAACATACTACTAATTTCATAGATCCATATTCCTACATTCGAAGCTGTAAAGTAAATGAAACATTTGACATTTTACAAAAAAAAGAGTGAAGTTTTATAGAGGAGGATGACCATCACAGGAGGAGTTCCATTGCTCACGTAATAAACTTCTAGAAGTACCCCAGAAAATGTTTTTATGTAGAAAAGATATACATCTAAAATAAAAATAAGACGAATGCAAGATGACTTACTCCTCCCTTGGAATTTAACCAAGTGGGAGCTCAAGCTCCTGAACTGCCTTTAGCCTGTTCCTGGACAGTATGGAGCACTCACTTTGGAAGCTGTAAAACCACTCTTCTCATAGTCTTGCTGCATGTGGTTGTTCTTTGGTAGGAAATTGTGACAAAGAACTTAGAACACTTAAAAGAGTGAATGAATTTCACTACAGTTATTATCACACTTCCAATAAGTCTGGTCTGAACTAAAGCACTATGGGCCAATTTTTAAAAGGAAGGAAATTATCTGGCCCTTAACACTGAACAAGTATTGTTTCAAAGAGTAATCATCAGCTACTCCATTCTGGATTTTACACTGATAGTTATTTAGGACATCCACTAGTAGGCAGAGAGGAATTTTGCAAGCACTACAGGAGGTCCAAGTGCTAATGAGGAGATTTTTGCATTTCCTCTCATTGGCCCTCCCCCTTCTCCAAAATATGCCTTTTTTAAAAACACTCATTCTATTAAATTTAAATGCTCTGTTCTTTTTTAAATAAGGTTGTCAGAGGAGCAAAGAACTGGAACTAGAGAATAAATCAGTTAGAACTGATTTGGCATAAACTCTAGTAGCCTAGCTGTCTCTACTAAATAGAACTAACACTTCCTAACGCATCCAGTTTTTCAACCAATTGAAAAGATATTTATTCAGCAGCGTCCGTGGAATTTTTCTGCACTCATTCAGTCTTCAGGAAGGGATCTTATCTCCAAAAGTAGTACAGAATCAACAAAAAACTAGAAGGGAGTAAATCATTCTGAACAATGAAGTTAAAGGAAAATTCCACGGAGGCATCATGCGAAGCTCCAAAGAGGGAAGGAAAAGAGAGGAGTGCCATTTTCCATTTTTAAATTCAGTCAGTCCAAGCCGACACATTGCTAGTATTTTAGAACAGGCATAGACATTCAGTTGTATGTTGAAAATGTTTGCCTTCAACTAACGCCTTTAAGAAAGAAAATATAGCCACCAAAAATAATTATAATACAAGGAGATAATTTAAAAAAGAAGATTAGACTAGATTAAGCAAGAGTTTGGTAATATCAAACTCCTACCTCCTATTATAAAGATATGGCTATAATCTTAACCAGGAGTATGTAGACAAGTATGAATACATTTGCCAAAACTGATTACTTCCTTTGAAAGCTTGTTTTTCCTGCTGCATCACATTCTCTTCTCCCAATACCTTTTAATGGTTTTCTGCTTCTGCAGTGGAGTATTCATAGTCTTGCTAATGCAACATCAATATCTTGTAGACAAGTCTGTTGTCTTTACTGTTAAGTATCCATCTGAAGGTGTTAAGTCTTGACAGTAAGGAATCTTACTCCTGGAGTTAAATACAGTAAATTTGACTAAATATTCTCTACATTCCAACAAATCTGTCCAGATCTTTAAAAATGCAGTTCTACATGCTATGTGGTTTTTAAACTTTTGGAAAACCAAGTGTATGATTCCCCATCCCTTCAAGCCATCTTACCATGTATTCTAAAATTTTGATCAGCTATAAACGTGAGATTCAGAGACTCTTAAGACCCTGTTTCTAATTTCACTATATGCACTTTCAAGTTTTAGGGGAAATCCATTAGCCAAACCATTTAAGCCTATAAAAGCAGTTTGTGCTGTGGAAAGGATACATTCTCCACACACTCCATCCCCAACCAGCCCCCTCCTCCACAAATAAATAAATGAGACAAGGTGGGTGAGAGAGACCAACAGAAGTTGGCCCAACAAAACTCACTCACTCACCTTGTGTCTCTAATATCTTGGGACCCACAGGGCTACAACACTACATATTTAAAAAAAAAAAAAAAAAAAGCTATACACATTCCCCATCTCACAGGTCTGACCAGAAGGCAGATTCACAATCATATTCCTTGCTTATGTGTACTAATTTCCTCACCATAAAAACAAAACTTTTAAAAATGCACCACCAATCTTTTGAAATAAGCAATGGGACCCAATGACAACTTTCATCTACTTTTAGGTTTGCAAAAATAGATGTTAGAGCCCTAAAGTCAATACTTCTTCCCTCTGAAATATTTATATTGACAATACCAAGTGAACTGTTAAGAACATTGGTGGGTCTTCTAGCAGTTCGGAGCCAATGAAACGATAAGAGTTCATAGATAGCGCTCTTAAACAAATCGAACAAAAAAAAAATAAACGAAACCACACTCATGGGGACTAGAAACAATGAGTCCATCTCCAAATGAAACCAAATGGAAGTGGAAGAAGGTTTAGAATTCCTCTCTTCCTCGGTCTTTGATTAAGGCAGGAGGGTGCAGTTGAGATGGGAAGCCTCCCATACAGGACAATCTAAAGCGAATCAGCGCATTCCCCCTGCCCACCAGTAAACACGTTTCCGAGGAAGAACTTAAGGCTCATCTGGCTTTCAGGCCCATTCGGAAGTGCTTGTTCTGAACGCAAATATCCTCTCCCAGTTTGCCGTAGCCAGCGTTACACGAGAGACGCTTTGTTGTGACACTGATGTTTCTGACGGGAAAATGAAGCCCCTCTAACCAGCTCCCCCCAACCCCCCTGAACAGTCCCGACTAGGTTTCCACGGGCTAACAGGGCTAGCCAGCCGAAGGGAAAGGAATCAAGGGGACCCGCTGGCCGGGGCGAACAGAGTCCAGGCAAAGTAGCAGCCGGCGGGAACCTGGAGCCCCAGAAGCGCTCAGGGTGGGCCTCCATGGCACCCAACGGGGAGAGCTGGGGGAAGGGGCCCGAGGCAGAAGGGCGAGCGGGCAGCTCGGCGCAGGCGGCCGGCGCACGCTTGAGCCCGGGGGAAGGTTTCTAAGGCGGCTCAGTCGGGTGAGCGCGGACAGCTCCACGAGTGCAGGGACGGGGCAGCCCCGAGGGAGTGAAATCCCGCGGGCTCCAGCCCAGCGCTGCCAGAGGCGCGGGGGCGGCAGGGGGCGCGGGGGGGCTCACCTCGTCGTCGTGGTGCTGGCAGTAGCTGGTCCGGTCCGGGAAGACGGAGGCGAGGATGCTGTAGGGCGCGGAGGGGTAGGGCTGGCCGAGGGCGAGCTGGGCGGCCGGCCCGGGGGCGGCGGCGGCGGCGCCGGGCGCCCCTCCGAAGCGCTCGATGAAGTGGTCCTTGGTGAGGCGGACGCGCTGGTGCGCCCGCACGCAGTTGTCGCACAGGTGCTCCTGGCAGTCCAGGCAGCGCGAGCTGGCCGCGTTGCCCTCGTCGCAGGAGCTGCAGCGGGGCTCGCCCTGCCGGCTGTGCGGCCGCCGGAGCAGCAGCGAGGCCGAGCCGCCCCCGCCGGAGGAGGACGGGGACGGGGCGGCCGCAGAGGCGGCGGCGGGGGACGAGCCGCTGCCGGCCGCGCGGTGCTGCTGCTGTTGCTGCTGCGGGCGGGGCTGATGGTGCCGGTTGTTGCTGCCGCCGCCGCCGCCTCCCCCTCCCCGGCCGTTGTTCTTCTGCTCCTCGGCGGCGGCCGCCGCCACCACCACCACGTCGAGCAGGTTGCTGAGGAGGAAGTTGGAGGAGGGCAGCGCGTCCATGCCCGAGGGCTCCGAGATCACCACCTTCTGGTCGCAGATGGGGCAGCGCAGCTTGAGCGCGTCCCCCGCGCCCGGGTGCTGGCGCTGCGCCTCCAGGCACTGGCGGCAGAAGGCGTGCAGGCAGGGCAGGACGTGCAGGCGGCGGGACGGGGCGCACGACGAACCCCCCGCCGAGGAGGAGTTGGAGGTCTGCGAGGAGGAGGAGGAGGTGGAGGAGTTGGAGGAGATGGGAGCCGGCGAGCCGCACATCTCCTTGCACAGCGGGCATAGCTGGAAGTCCGCCTCGGGAAACGAAGCCATTTGCAAGCGGCCTGGCTGCCGGGGGGAGGGGGGCACGAGCCGCGGGGTGCAAGCGCCTCAGCAGCAGAGACTCATGGAGAAGCCGGGTTGCAAATCGCTTGGCATCGATTATTAGTCGGTGGCTGCAGGCAGCCGGATCTTCGGAGCGCCTCGCCCCCGAGGAGAGGTGGAGAGCGCTGGGTGCGGTTGTCCCGTTCGCTGCTGGCCAATGGAGTCTGCCTTCCCTCCCCGTACTTAGCTTCCGATCCCGGTCGGCATTGGACAAATTGTATCGATTCCTCAAAACTAGTCACTGGCTGACACAGAGTCTGCTTGGTTCCCCCTGGGGTCGGCACTTCTACAACGTGGTTGGTGACTATGCTCCTCTTCAAGTGCATGGGCGCCACTCCTGTAACCTTCCCCCCCCCCCTCAATCCAGTGTGAACTGGACCTGGCGCTGCGGGAGGTTCGGCTCCGATTTCCTCAGCAGCAGGAGAATAGCGCCGGGGGGTCTGCTGGGCAGGCTCCCCTCTGACCCCGAGGGGCTGCTGGGCGGCGAGGCAAAGGGCTTCCAAGTTAGCTCCTCTCGTGGGGGTGGGGAGAAAAAAAAATTGTTGTTTTCCCCCTTTGGCGGCTCAGTCCAGCTCTAGGAGAGGCAGAGACACTGAAACACAGTGGCCAAGCAGACTCCTCCGGCTCCAGTCCTCCCCCGCCGACGCCTGCTCCACCACCGCATGACTGGGGGATGGGGATGGAGGGCGGTGTTGGTGCCGGACCCCCCCCCGGGAGACACTTAGGCTGGCGGGATGCAATAAAGAGAGACACCCAGCACTGCAGCGAGCAGGGGGTCGTTTCGGTGCTCCCCGGTCCTGGTGGGCACGTTCTCCCCAGCCCTGGATCGCTCTGAGCTGCTGCCCGCACGCCCTCCTGGGCTGGCTCCACTCCCGCTCCGGGTCAGCCCCAGACCGGCTCGCTCCAGCACGCGGTCTCCCCTCTAGACTCGCAGCCCGGGCAGGCTGGGGGTGGCTCGCACACGCTGTAGCAGCAGCCGTAGCCGCCGGGTAGAGTAGCAGCGGCAGGTCCCCGCCGGCCGCCCTGAATTATTCATGGAGGGTGTATTATATTCGCTTGCACAAATTGGAGCCGCTGTGCAATGCTATCTGAGAGTCCCACGCTCACCCCCCTCGTCCTCTCCGGTGCTCGCTCGCCTGAGCCTCCGCAACGACTGGGATCACATTTCCTTTGTCATCTCGCCTCTTCGTGTAGTGTTTTATTAAGAAACAAAAGTAAAAAAAAAAAAAAAACGCTTCCCCCGCAATTTGCACAACCAAATCCACTAGCAATTGGCACCGGGTTTGAATTAGCAACAGCGGCAGCAATAGCAATTACTCACTCAGCAGCAGCAGAATCCCAAGTGATACAGATAATGTTGGATTCCAGCAGAGCCATCGCGCGGGGGGGGAATGGGTGGCTTCTCCCCTTCCCCTCTTTGTCGCGGTGGGGCTTGGGGTAGTTGCTTTCTCCTCAGGTTGAGTTTGAGAGCATGGCTTTTGCAGGGGCTCTGGGTACGCGCCCTCTCCTTTTCCCTCTCTCTGTGGACGCCTGTTATTGAAACTGATCAGAGTTCGGAATCCTTTTAATCTCCAAAGGAGCGAACTCACTTCCGCCTGAGCTCTGAGGGGGTGGCTAGGGGGAGGGGGGTTTAAAGGCAAACAGGAAACATTAACCCTCTTACTAGTGCTGGCTTTTCTGTACTGCCTCTCTCCCTAGCAGCCGTGGATTCCTGAATCTTCTAGTAATTCGGCTTTTTAAGACTACGAGGGCTGCTTATAGTATTTTAAGTCTTCTAATTAATTAGTCTTTATATTAATTAGTCCTATAACTGCGAGATATGTTTATATATATTAATTGTGATTATTTTACTTTTTGTCTTTTATACGTGTAATCGTGATTCTCAATTGTAAAGAAGGAGCGACTTGATATTAAAAGCTATGGAGAGGACAATTATACAACTTTGATTACATTTTGAAAACATCTAATTAAAATATAGTTCAAAGCCTTAATTCACTCAGTTTAAATAACCCCTTTTGTTATGTCCTGGACAACTATTTTTTGACAAAACCCCATACCTGTGGTCCAATTTAAAATTAAAACAACAAGGAATCCTGTATCAAAATATAAGGGGTGGGTGAAAGGATTCTAGAATTAGTATTTAAGAGCTCTTTAAGAAGATAAGTAAATACACAAAACTAGCCTTAATGTAATATGCAGATTGCACCCAAAAAAAATTAAATAAAAGTTTAGTTTTTTAACCAAGCTCTCAAAAGGCAGGAAATTCCAAGAGTTAAAGTTGCTGCTTCACTGTTAACTCAGCTAGATTGCTTGTCCTCTGTATATATGGTGTGCTTAATGCACCAGACATGAAAAGATACATGATGTTTTACCAATAATAAGGGAAACAAAATACTGACGAGATTTTAAAAAATGAAAATGAGGTAGGGTTAGAGTTAGAAATGAGCTACAAAGCCAAAAAGGGTACAAATATATAAATGAAAATATTAGAAAAGTGCTGAAACTGTCAAATCATGACATAAACAGGGTATGAAACAAATAGCTAAAAGGCAAAAGCTAATGAAATAAATGAGCAAAATAGGAAAACGAAAAACAGGATAAACAGATTGTAGATCATTCCCCCTCCTCTTTTAGCTCTGTCCTGCAAATATTTATGCACATGCTTTCCTTTTGTGCCAAGAAGTAAGCACATGTTTAAGTATTTGGAGAACAGGGGCTTTACTCTGTATGGTCCTGGATGCTGCAAAGAGATTTGCAAAATGAGGACCCTTTCTCTTGCACAGTTGCATTGACAAAAGTGGGACTCCCTGAGAACATAAAAGTCCACACATACAGATCAGACTATGGGATGGGCTGTAACGTCAATGGGACTGCTCACGTGCATTAATCTATGTATAGGCACGAATGTTTACACTGCAGTACAGGATCATGGCCCTAGATTGTAATATCTTCAGAGCAGAGATTTGTCATATTTATAAAGGACCTAGCACACTTCCTGATGCTATATACATTTATACTACATATACAAATGTCCAATGTGGTTGAGTTAATACTGCAGAAGACATCCATTTTGTTGTTGTTGTTTGTTTTGTTTCACCCAAAGGAATAAAAGGAAAAATGTTGAGCTATCAATTGTGTACAGGTTAAACACACTATAGGCTTGACCAGGAGAGATTACAAAATCATTGTGCCACAGTCAAACCTCTATTATCTGAAGTCTGGTTGACCAGAATTCTGTTATCTGAAAGTCAGTTGTCTCCCCCAAAATTTGAACAAGCTTAGGTCTACTGGACCACCAGAGGACTCTACTACTGGGGAGCTTGTTCTGTTTAATGTAGCGCTAGTTGACTGATTCATACTGCAAGGTGCACTGGCTCACCAAACAGCTAACACTTGCTAACATGGTCACTTGGTTGCTCAGATAAGAGCTTCCACCAGCTTCCTCAGTGGATCTTGTCAGCTTCTTCATTCAGAAATAGTCATCTAATCAGACAGAATTTCCAAAGTGGACTATTTCCATGTACAGCTTACACCCATGCTTTGCACGTTGACACTATTTAGCTTTTTCAGCTAATAAACTTGAACAAAGAATTGCCTCCTCCATGCTCCAAGTGCCTCTAATAGGGTCCCGGTGTTACACATACATTCTGTAAACTCCTCAACACTTACAAGATCCACTGCATTTGTGCTAAACCTTCTAAGCTTTACAGCACACTGTTTCTTCCTGTTTCAGCAACAGAGCTGTTAAACTGCTGTAAACAATTAGCTATCTACAGTGTTTCTTATGCTACAATCATCACCTTCAGAGCTGAACATCTACAATTTTTTTAAATTGAAATTGTATCTCCCCCTCACCCTTTAAAGATCAGAGCAAGTTGCTTGTTTTGATTAAGGATGGGGTTTTATTTTGAGTACAAAAAAATATTGAAGTAAAGCTAAACTTAGTTTTGCATTTAGTTCTAAAAGTGGTGAGATCCACACTCCAGTATTAACTGATCATTCATATACACCTCATCTATCTTTAACTGCACAGTTAATAGCTTAATGGATTTTTCTGCTGAACATGCTTGCCCCTACATTTTTGAATCAGCAAATTTTGTTACGTTAAAAAACATTTCCTCCCCCTAATGTGTTAAATCATCTACTGTTCACTAAAACTCTCATCTTGCAAAAGGGGATGTAATAGTCTAAAGGTGATGGCTGCAGCTTAAGAACCTCCACTTTCATGGGTAGAAAACAGGATTGGAAACATTTTTCTATTAATTTTTTCATGAGCAGGTAATTAAAATTTGCTTATGAAAATTATCCTAATTTTCAGGCCACAGTCTCATTCTCTTCTGTAAGCTAAAATGAAATATTGATGCTTCTGTGTTTGTCTAAAGATGTTTCTCTGCATTCTGCTAATTCTCTTTTAGACTATTGTGCCAGTGTCCCACCTCCCTTTTTTTTTTCTTTTTAATGTGTTTGACTCACACTTGGTCTTAAATTATATTTTGTCCTGACTTAAATATAAATTAAAACATCATTACCAATGCTAGTCTGAGACCATGAGTTAGAATTGAAACTATGTAATAATTTATTTTGAATTAAAGTAAAAATTCTAATACCTAAACAATATTAATGTCAGATATAGATTTCCAACTGAATGGACAATAGCACTTGTCTAGTCCTCCATTTGTGCTGTCTCCCCGTACTCATCATAACTCTATCTATTAATGTTTTGTTCCGTTCCCTCTTCAAACCGGTGGAGAATAGCATGATGGGGCTGGAAAGCAACTGCACGTGAGCTATTCACTAGAATCTGCATAACATCTTGGAGTATGCTTTTGCTAATATATGCGGAGGCTTGTTTTGATTAATGTCATCATGGAAAGCCCATGTTCTAACACTGCAGTGTTACAGGACAATTATTATTGTATTCTAATACATCCTGAAAGGCAGATTACCTGCTGGTTAAAAGCTTTTGTAAACATGAATGTGCACTGTAATTTGTTATGGATTTGGTGGCATTTAACTGTAATTTTAGAGGCAATCACTGATATGGGGAGCTCTCCTTTTCCTCCTCCTTCAACACCTATGTAAAGCAGTCCAGCTAATTGTTAATTTGTACACTGCCATACTGGACCAATTCTTATTTTAGCAACAAGACAGTATATAGAGTCAAAGCACCGAAACCATGTGAATGGTAATTGCTGTAGCCTGGGAATCTGATCTCTATACATCTACAAGCATACTGATTTTTTTGGTTTTGATTGGTTTTGTTTTCGTTTTTTTGCTTCTCTATCTCCAAAGACCCAGAAACGTTTACCCCTTCATATTATCTATCCATGGAGATAAGATTGTAGACATAAAAGGCAGGCTTGCCTTTCACTGCTTTGAGTTCTAGTGTAATAGTTTCTAGCTTCTAGGAGATCCTGTCCTGGAGAATAAGTCCATCATGAAACACAATGTGCCCACAAACCTGCCTGTCTTGATCCCCTTAAGAATGCCCCTGACTCACTGTATTACAAATAAGTGACAGACAACTCATAGCTTTTTATCATTTCCTTCAATGCTATAACAACCAAATATATTTGGTGGTTAAATCCAAATATCTGTTTCCAAAGACCTCAGCAAGAGCTCAAAGTTGGCATCATCTTTTGGGATTTAAATAATAAAAATTTACACCATATTTCAAAATTAACTCTAAACAGGGATAATATTTTTGAGATCCAAAATAGCAGGCATATGGTTGTGGTGGATACAGTGCACAATATCATGAAAAGTATCTGGTCTCTGCTTGGCTTGCATACCATTTGAACAACTGATAGTCCCAGTTGCACCATCTAAATCCAGCCAAACCAATTCTGGTTTGAACTCTTTCTGGCTTGATCCTCACAACTGCTAAAGTGACTCCAGATTCCAAATTTACTGTGTCAGCTAAGAAAGTACAAGATTTCCCCATCTGTACACTGATTCTTGCTCAGCTACATATCCATCCATGAGCAAGTACAGTAATAACCCCAACTTTCTCTATATTTCTCTGCGATACTTCCATAAGTGACTTTCCAGTTACCTTTATAAGCTCCAGTGGATCCTGACTTAAGGGGCACATAAATGGCAAGTGCTGCCTACACAACATAATTCTCCTGAATCTGCAGGAACTGTCTACTCAGCATGATTTATCCAAGTCCCCAAGACTCTATGGTGGATTTAGTGGGCTTTGGGATCTGTTTGTGGGAAAGAGCTAGGCTGCAAGCTGGGAAAGAGGGATGGCTGGAGAGGCAGAGCCTTCCCCCCACACCGAGTCTATGGAACTTTTGTGGAGAGTAAGTTAGCATATTCACCTTCCCCCTCTGCACCCTTCAGGGGCCAGCAGGGAGCCTGTTTCAGAATAGCCCCTGTGCAAGTCATACTGACTTGGCAGAGAGGGGCCAGTCCAGAGAGACAGGGCCTTCATCCAGGTGGCTGATGTCTTTGTCCCTTAAAATCAACTGGCTTTAGTGATTAATCTTCCCTTTCCTCACTTCCATGGAGAGTAAAACTTTGCTCCCCTTAAGAACACATAGGGAATTTAATGAGAAGAATCTCAGTTTCTTGTCTCCTGCAAGTGAACAGCCTGCATTTGTGTGTGTTCTAAAGGGCTCACTGGGCTGTAATTTCTGAATCAGCTGGAGCATCTTTTTCAAACATGAAAACAACATTGGTCACCCTCCAGCTCTGCTACTACTGTGTGTGTGGTGGGGAGAGATACACACAATCTGGGAGAGAGAGAGAAAATACAGATTTTTTTTAATGCTTCAGAAAGTCCCTCAGAACTGTCAGATGAGTGCCATCCAGTGCTGAGAATGTATTGTGATTTAATTTCACAAGGACTTCTATCCCCTCTGTTCCCAGATATCTCTAACACTGAGTGCATTTCTGTTGTCACAATTTCCTCTTATATAACCTCTCTAATACTTACTATGTACCTGTGATCAAACTGAGCATCCTGTTAAACTGAACATCTGCACTGGCTTTAATCCCAGGTGACTGCACTGTAGCCATTACCTCTCCAAATTATGCTCAAAGCTAGGAGCTGGGGAACTCCTTAAATTCTAATCCTGGACCTACCAGTGATTTGCCTTGGGAAAATCACTTAATCCACCACACTTTTCAAATTTGGGTGCCTAAAGATAAGTATGGCTAAATTAAGATCTAGATTCCTAAATAAGTGGCCTGGTTTTCAAATACCAACTGCGCACAGTCCCACTGACTAGATGCCATTCACAATTTATAAAATGCATACAAAAATGCCACTAGATTAATATTTAAAAGCTTCCAAGCCCATCCCCAAATAAATTTTGCCCCCTTCATGTCACTCCCCCCTGACTCAACAAACATCACAGTCACCTCAAATAAGATCTCTCCCTCTATGTCAATCAACCCACATTTCAGTTCACTTCAAGAAAAGGCTAGGAGAACAGATAGGCCTTGTAACATACCATGAAAGTCAAGAAATCCAGGCTTTTGGCAGGCAGCAGGTGAGAGCAGGTTCCAGCACTGAGGGCTTATAATTGAAAATGTATTGCTGCCAGCCCCCTGGTGTTTAAAGTGCATGGGGGAGGGGGAGGGGAGCAGAGGTGGCTATCAACTGAAGCACTCCAGGAGATTGAAACTGCTATGGTATCCCACTTAGGGATTGCTTTCATTGCACAGTTAACTCAAGTTATAACTCAAATGTGCCACTAACTCATCTCCTATTCATACACACAAATCCTTAACTTGAGTGTGGTGGTGCTTTAAACTCAAGTTGGCTTCCCAATCAGGGGCTATGGGCTAAAGCAGTGAGTTAATACAGCTTATCAGCTGCCAACATATCCACACACCATAGTGTGAATCCAGACTAGTTCTACTAAGTGCTGCTACTCCTCCAAAGCCTTCCCACTGTTCCCTCCCACCCCCGTGTGCCCAGACTAATTCTCCCATAATGCACTGTGAAAGAATTCAGTGCAGATCAGCTTACTGCTATGCTAACAATCATGAGATGTGCCTCCAGAAGTCTTAGTGCCACACAGAGGTGAGTGTGGATGTAGCAACCTGAGTGTTATTTCTAGGCTTGTCAGAATTTGATTTTTTAAAAATAATTTTGACAGATATCTATATTTATTTTCAAGTATTTGTTTCAATTTTTATCAATTTAGATTTTCAGTTGCACAAAATTGGATTTTAAGTAATTTTTATTTTATCTATTGAAATTTTCACAGTTGCAGAAAATCATGAGGGGAGAGTTAGACAATAATTATTTAATGAAAGATGTTGATTCAAAGAGGGAAAGCTTTATAGCCATTAAAACACAAGTTGTCAGTATCAGATATCAAAATATACAAAGTAAATGTCCTTAAATCAAATTTTAATAAGTTCTAAATTTCAGTTATTCTTCCTCACCTAATTATTTCACAGTCTGGCTGCTTACGTTTGAGGTAGGCCAACTTGAGGGGAATAAGTTGAATGCAGAGTGAGCTAAATTAACTCTGCAGCACAGATATACTCTTAGAGGTATAGTCTCTGAGATAATCAGGTCCAAAAGCATTTAAAGATTTATAGGTCAAAAACAACACCTTAACCTTCAACTGGAAGCCAGTGCAGTCTAGTGCACATAAATGTAACGTGCTCATTAAGTGAAATACTGCTTAATAAACAGAGAGCCACATATTGTGTTAGCTGAAGTTTTCAGAAGTCTTCGGGTGTAATCTTATAGTATCAGACTCTTGTAGAAAAAGGGGACTGAGAGAAGTTTTTGCAAGGTTAGTCTTGTAGAGTTTCCTCCAGATTCCTGTTTGAGGAGGGAATGAGGTGAGGTATTTACACCCATGCAAGGGGTTCCACCCCTGAGTCCCAGGGATCTCCAGAGGTTTTCTGGAGATACAGGGTGAACTGAGTAGAGGCCCTGGCTGTCAGTCCTTCTCCTGGCCCCTGATTCAGTTTCCTGACAGTTTGGTTCCAAAGGAGCCATGTTGCAAGGCAATCCTGCTCAGGCAGTGTCCCCTCAATACTACTTTTCCTGAGTGGGCAGCATGGTTTCCCTTTATGACAGAGATTTCAAAAGGAATTATATTGGGGAGGAGTGGTAGCTCAGTGGTTTGAGTTTTAGCTTGCTTAAACCCAAGGTTGTGAGTTCAATCCTTGAGGGGGCCAGGTAGGGATCTGGGGCAAAAAATCTGTACTTTGTCCTGCTAGTGAAGGCAGGGGGCTGGACTTGATGACCTCTCAAGGTCCCTTCCAGTTCTAGGAGATAGGTGTATCTCCAATTACTAGCTCTCAGACCTGTGCTTTCACCTGTCTTAAGCACAAAGTTCTTTTGGGGGAAGGGATAGCTTAGTGGTTTGAGCATTGGCCTGCTTAAACCTAGGGTTGTGAGTTCAATCCCTGAGGAGGCCATTTGGGGATTGGCCCTGCTTTGAGCAGGGGGTTGGACTAGATGATCTCCTGAGGTCCCTTCTAACACTAATAATCTATAATACTCATGTACAGTACAAAACTTTTTGTATGGCATGTATGATTTCCAGAACATAAGGGCCAGATCCTCAATGGGTATAAATTGGTGTAGCTCCCTTGAAGTGAATGATTTGGCCCAGGTTTTAAGCACATATGTTCTTAGGAAAGATATTAAACATCTGTTTCTTGTGTTTTTAATTTGTGTACAGAAATGCAAACAGGAATAGTGGTATAAAATCATTCCATATTCCTATTCTGAAACACCTTGATTGGGCCTGGCATGGGAGATATAACTAGGCTATTTGAAAAAACAAAGGGAAACTTTCTGAAAATGTAGGGGGCTGTAGATATACATTTCAGGTGCAAGAACATTAAAGAAAGACAGTGCTTCCCCATTCAAGCAAACTTTACAGCTACTGATCCAGGACATCAGCTATCTGGTCACAGCTGCAAGTTTCAATCTTGGGAAACTATAACTGATCGATTACACCATTCACAAAGAAGAAAATAGCCTTTCCTTTCAAAGGAAAAATAAATTTATCTGCTAGCGCACTACAGATTGTTTGTATCTATTTTATTTAAAAGAGAGAGCTGGGGTTATGTAAAATCCAACAGACCCTTCTATTATCCAGTAACTTTAAGGATAGCTGTGTGTGTGTGTGGGAGGGGGGTTGTTTTTGAAATAAAAACTGCTAAGTAGCTTGTGAGGGCTTTACAGGAGAGAGACTGTCTTGCTCTGTGTTTTAAAAGTGCCTAGCATCTTTTGGGTGGTATTGCAAATCAGTAGTAATCATGAGGAAGGAGAGAGCTTTGAATCACAAAGCAAAATCAAATGGCAGAAGCTGCATCTCAGGAAGCTTTACAGAGACAGTGGGTATAGTGCAGGTGAAGGAAAGCAGGAAATCAGGGAAACAGATGTGACTATGCCAGGATCTGAGAATGGAGATCTCAAGATTCAGGGGAAGGATTCCCATGCTTTCCCATCTGGCAGCAAAGGAAGTTATGTGAAGTGAGGGGGCAAGGGGCCTCTTCTCTCTTTCTTCTCCATTTCTTTCTCTTCCCAATTCCCATGATGCCATGAAATATCAACTGCTGACATCAACTATATGTGCTGAATGCAGGTATTGTTTTTATTGTGCTATGCTACACTATATATAGATTAGATGCCAATCTCTGCCATTAACCAGAGAGAAGACACATGGGGAATTCACTGGGAAGTTGTGCCGTAGGCACCACATTCTTTTCCTGTATAGCAAAATAAGAGAGTATGTTGTAGAACTGGATATATTCAAGGTAAATTTTTTTTGCTCTGTTTAGTGAGCTGAAAAATCATTAAAGATTAATTTGCAGTGATTATTTTTATCATCAGGTAAGTAGCAGCTCTGGCCTTGTAGAGCCCTCTGCAAGGAGCGTGACAATAATTTAACAGGAATATGCAGGCAACTTCTTTTGCATTAAAATAAATGGTTATACAGTAATTCCCACAAGTTGTACATTATGCTGGGTTATATTATATAGGCCCAGATTCTATTGGATGGAAAAGCCTCACTAGGGGACTAAAGTTAGTGGAAGAAGAATCTGTGGTCTTGACCCCATTGTTTGAAGAGTGAAATTTATCAAAAACCCCATAAGATATATTGCAAAAAGCCCAAGAGCAGTGGTAGAAATTACTGAAGCCCAATAAATCCACTGTGTTTGGAGGTAGGGGTCCCCCACACTTGCAACTGTGATGACAAAGCTATATATCCAAATTCCACCTCAGCACCACTTGAAGGAATAGTAGCATTTCAAGGCATTAAGGACTGCAGAAGTATCTTACAGTGCTCCAGCCATGTAAGTCCCAGGATATTACGGAGACAAGGTGGGTGAGGTAATATCTTTTATTGGACCAACTTCTGTTGGTGAGAGAGATAGAAGTTGGTCCAATAAAAGATATTACCTCACTGAAATATGTGGCAGATTATCAGTTGCACATTAAACCCTGTTGAAGTAATTTCTGCGAACATTAATTTAGATGAAGTCTTACGTAAATACTTCTGTGTGAGCCATTGGAAATAATCTCATATTCCATCCTTTCCCTCTGGCTCCGCTCTTTTTCACTAGACAGGCTGCTTTTTTAATAACTTAGTCGAAGCAGTTTTTGTTTGTATTGCCTTTACTAACGGCCAAAGTCTGACCCTAATGGAATCAATGGGAGTTTTGCCATTGATTTCAATAGAACCAAAATCTAGCCCACACCTCAGAATGTCAGATAATTGCTAGCCATGGTGTTGTACTGTTTTCCCTGTCTTTCCATCCTAAATCCCTTCTAGGCCATTTATGGCTTTTCCTTTCCTAAGGGATAATTTAGCCCTTAGTCAATAGATGGTGCAGTTTGTTACTCTGGTTCCTAACGGGCTTTAAGAAGAATTGAGTCAGGTGAAAGTGTTTAGATACAGTATCCCGCAGCGGACTGAGGGAAAAGAGCAGTTCCTTTGAATTTCTTGTTCTCTAGGTTAATTTTGCAACTCGCCCATCACAGTTTGGTGATGACAATGGCATCATCTCTCATGTGCAATCTGAGGAGTGTAAGGAATGCAAAATGCAGCTTCCATCTGAGACATAGGCCATGAAGAGCTGTGCTGGGTAACTAGATCAAGGCCAGCTCTACTTTACAAACTTTTGCCCCCACAACATATGTTGGCATAAAGCCACCACAGTTTGTACATCACTTGTGAATATGCTTTGGTTCCTTGTATCGGCACTGTGTGTGCTCACCAGGAGAGCTTGTGTTGATGTACAGTGTGTGGTGCGCCATGAGTAGGTAACCCAGCATGCAATTTGCCACCGTGCAGTGCATTGTCTTATTATAAGTTGTGGCAATGGATAGGGGTAGGGGCAGAAACAAGACTCACAGGGATGACTGGGAACAAGGGATCAACTTCCCAGCATGCAACTTTCTCCATTCTATAATGTCCTGTATATCCCATAATTCTCACACCTTTGCTAAAATACCCCATGAACCTTCATGGCCCTCCTTGCTGTCTTCCATCTCTGTCAGAAGTATGGAGCCTGCACACCTCTGCACTATTGATTGTCATGAGCGTTGTAAGCACAGGACACACAATCATCTGGTATTTGCAGAGCTGCAAGAACCACCGAATTAGTGCAGAAAATGACAGTTTCATGGAGGACAGATGGCTGTGGGACATAGCCAGACCCAATTCAAGGTTGTTGATAGTGTTCAAAGAGCAGCTACAGATGATGTAGCACCACTTCTGGGCCTGAGAAAAGGGCACTAACTGGTGGGATCCTATCATAACGCAGGCTTGGGCTGCAGAACTTTTGGATGAGCAAGACCACATTTCTGGATGTGTGTACTGAACTGTCCCCAGCCCTGCAGTGCATGAACACCAGAACAAGTGCGGCATTTATTACCAGAGAAAATTCTCCAGTCTTTACTTTGTATTTTTGATCCCTATTCTGAATAAACAAAAATCACTCCACTGTGAGATGGACACTGCTGACCCTGAGAATGCTCAGTGAGAACATAGGATTTCTTTAAAAAAAAATAATAAAGTGCCCTGGCACAGCAGTTTGAGGTCTTCAAACCACAATTTGAAGACTTCAATAACTCAGACATAGGTTAGGGGTTTGTTATAGAAGTGGATGGGTAGGGTTCTGTGGCCTGCTTTGTGCAGGAGGTCAGACTAGATGATCATACTGGTCCCTTCTGACCCTAAAGTCTATGAGTCTATGAGCCAAGTAGGTATGGGTGTGGCTTGGCAGAATCACAGCTCTGAGGTAAAGGCCAACAGTGAGCATATGCAATAATGGCAACTATTGAGCATGTGCAGTAAGGGGTGACAGGTCAGTCAGAGAAGCAGCTAGCTGGTCAGAACCCACTCATACCAGTCACAGCTTGTTGTAAAGGTCAGAGCTGTCAATCAGAATTCTGATATAATGGTCAAGACTGTGCATGTGCAAGTTAGTAACTGTTTCTAAGAATAGGAAGCTAGATAAAGAAAGAGCATAAAAGGCCCTTTGTCAGTAACAGTTTTGGAGTGCAGAGGCTGCATCCGAAAAGGAGATAGGCATGCAGGAAGAGCCGGAGAGACAGTAAGAAAAGCTACAGCAAAGAGAGAAAAGAAAGCTGGAGCAGGGCAGCGCTGACGGACTAGGAGCTGAACAGCAGCAGGGATGTGATTTTTAGAAGAAAGCAGCAACGGATTTATAGAGTAAGCTTATGTGATTGGGGTTCCAGGGGAGCCCACTGAGGTCACTCAGTCAGAGTGAACTGCAAAGAATTGGGCAGTGTAGCAAGGTTGAGACTCACCCGTGCAGAGCCTATTGCTGTTTGTCTGGGAATTAGCTCTTTTCCAGCATGCAGAGCACCCTCTGCAGGCCAGTGTCTCACCTGCCGCTGGCTCCGTGTCTCTCCCGGACCCCAGTGCCCTATACCTCAGGGTTCTGGCCCAGAAGTACCCCACCTGGCTCTGGGTCTCCCCTCCCAGGGGAACCCTCTCCCCCACCTTGTGTCAGTAGCTACTGCCAGTCGTCCTCTAGCCCCCACTCACTGGGGCAAACTGCAATCTGTAAAGGCCACTCATGATTGGCAAGGGGGTCGGCCCAGCTACTTCTGCAGCCCCAGTACCTGGTTTGGCCTTTCCCAAGGCCTGCAGCCTAGGGAATTACCAGGCTGGTGCTCCCCAGGACTGATCTATTCCCTGTACCCTGAGCTCCCAAGCAGTCAGGTCCTTCTCTCTCCACAGCTAGAGAGAGGATCCTCAGCTCCTGGCCCCCAGCCTTCTTATCAGGGCCAGCTGGACCCTGATTGGGTGTGGTCCCAGCTGTGGCTGCTTCCCCAATCAGCCTTGCTTGACTGCTTTTCCCCTGTTCTCCAGGAGTGAGGCAGCTGCCCCACCACAGGCAGGCACACACCCACCCCCCGGGTTTCCAATAAGACCAGAGGCAGGCAATCTCCAAAAAGCTGGTGGATATTCCAATACTTAGATTTACCAAGCCAGCACAAAACAGCCTCTATAATACCTCACTGGTTACCAGAAGCCAACAACATAGTTCTTTTAAAGTAATCCAGCCTCAGGCCTCCACCCAGACCCCCAAGTCAAATATGAGGCGGTTTACTGAAAATCTTTTTCATCATATAAAAAAGTTCTACCAATCTCAAAGGATCAGACACATTACCTCCCAGGTTAATGAATATTTCAGATCTTACCCGAATACAGGCTTACAGCCAATTCTTATTAACTAAACTAAAATTTATTTTAAAAGAAAAGAGAGTGTCTTGGTTAAAAGATCAGTGTACATACAGACATGAGTACAGTCTTGAGATTCAGATTCATAGCAGAGATGGTGAGCTTTGAAGTTGCAAAGAGCTCTTTCAGAAATAGTTCTTAGGTTATAGTCCAATGTTTATATTCAGGGTGGTCCAGTCAGGACTGGGATCTCAGTCCTTATGGCTTAGGCTTCCCCTGCATGAAGCTTCAAGCAGATCTGAGATAAAAAGGATTGGGACCCAAACATCTTTATACAGTTTCAGGCCTTCTTGTGACAGCTCGGAGTCCTTCAGCAAACAATAGACAATTGAAGTAGATCCATTTCCTAAGCATCACTGGTAATTATCTACACAGATTAACATAAGGCAATTGCCTGTCTTCCATCATTCTGAGGTGATTTGCTATACATTTCAAAGATGAATAAAGCGATATCCTCTGTTTACAGTTCATCTAAATGTTAATATATCCTTTTGATCTCTGAATTAACAGAATACAGCATAGACAGGGACTGTTTGATTACATTGTTAACCTTTAACACTATATATGTAAATACACAAAAACACAAACATTATCTACCAAAATGTCTTTAAGGGTTGAATTTAGATCATTTATCCTGAAGGATGCTTAACCCTTTCTAGTCATGCATCACACCTTAATATTATTCTAATTATAGTTCAATATAAGTATAGTTTAGGAGAATATATAGGATTGTGTGTGCGTGTTGATAAGAATGAATACAATTCTGTTATTAATTGCACCATATCTATGTAAACTTGAAAGCAATTTAAGATCTGCTATCAGCAATTTGTTGCAAACTGGCCCCTTGCAATAAATTGCTTCACTTAGAATCATTTAAACTGCATGCTATTGTAGTTTACATGCTCTTTAACTTGCAAAAAGGGACTTGTCTCAGGGATTTTGTACCTTATTTAGGCTTATTAGGATATACTGTATTAGGGATTATTAGTTACTTTAATAAAAAGATACATTATTGTGAGAAGAATAATGCCTGTGTCAATTACTTTATCAAAAGGTTATATTTGTGTCCTTCAGTGTTTCCTTAGCAACCCTGAGAACTTGTACTTTGGAAAGAACAGATTAAAGAGGCAATAGGTAAGTTAGTGTATCAGTGCCCTAAAACTCTTTTTGGGATAATACAATAACAGTGGAGAAGTGAACAGCAATGACACTGTGGAAACTTGCAGTGCCAGATCGCTACTGGTCAGTGGGAAATCATTTTGGAGTTGGAAAATCCACTGTGAGGGCCATTGTCATACAAGTGTGCAGGGCTATTAATAGTCTCCTGCTATGCAGGATTGTGTCTCTTGCAGGACATATGGATGGATTTGCAGCAGTGGGGTTCCTGAACTGCAGTGGGGCAATAGATGGTACACTGTGACATGCTGTACCTCAGAATGGCACCCAGTAACACTCATATTCATCATTCACATATAGTTGTGATATTTCATACAAAGCACGCCATATAAGATAGTACATGAATGGTTGTGATCTGCTGAAACCCATTATTCTGTCCAAATATGCATATCATTAGTGTGTATAAAGTTATGAGATTTTGTTGTATGGTTGTTACTGAAATATGCTGTAAATTTGCTAATGACATACAAAGGACCCCTTCTAGGAGGTGTTCAACGATCATTAATCAGCAGGAGAGTTGTAATCAAGAGATTTACAATTCAATGATAGCTTCCCAAGCACCACATAATGGGGACTGCTCAACTCTATGACTCAGCTGCACAAGACCACACCAGGGAGATTGCTCAACCGAGTGACTCAGCAAAGCCCACCAGGACATATCTGGGCAAGCAATGGTGCTGGACCAATTTGTATAGCAGGGATACTGAGAGCCATTGAACTAAACTCTAAACCCTGTATATATTGGAATCCACTTCAAGACAGCACCCCCAACACCACGTTGGTGTTTTCTAGGCACATGGACTAAGGATATAGAACAGGGAACATTTGCTGCATGCTTTTGACAAAGGTCATCTGAGGAGAATGGTCCAAGCTTAAAGAGAAGCCTGTGGATTAAGAAATGTAACATCCAGTGAGGTGAGAAAATTGCTGATCTAAATACTGCCTAGTGTAAGAAGGTTTAAGATTTTGTTTTCTTTGGTAACTTTCTCTGATCTTTTATGCATATCACTTATAACCTATCCTTTTGTAGTTAATAAATCTGTTTAATGCTTTACCTAAAATAGTATATCTTGCTTGAAGTGCTTGGGAAATCTCAGCTCAGTTTACAAAGTTGGTGCATGTCCTTTCCATATTGAGGGGGGGCATACTGGATAATAAACGTACACTGGCCAAGCTTCTGACCAGGGCAAGATGGTACAGTGCATGGGTACAAGGTTGAGGAGTTTGGAGGAAGTGGCTGAAGCTTCCCTATTGTTAGTTCATGATTGGCTGGGAGATCATTCATGTAACTCAGCTGTGTGTCTCCCTTCCTGTAGATATCTGCATATGAGCTGCACCTGCCAGAGATTTGCAGCTTGATACAGCACCACAGTGTGAGAGGGATCCAAGGCTGGTGAGTCGGAGGGCTCAGCAGTCCCACAGTTCAGGTTGCACCCCTGGGATCCCGTCACACACACAGCCCTGTTTTGGCACCAGACTACCTTGCCCCAGAGTTCAACAGAAAGGGCTATTTTTCCTAGGGTTACGCAAGCATTGGTGGATCACTAAGGATGCTTCACTGTCATCTCTGTTGGCTGGTGAGGGAAGGTGCATGATGCTCACATCTTTAAACAACACAGGACTGTTCAGAAAGCTACAGACAGGGGCTTTTTATTTCCTGACTGGCAGATTATCATTGGCGATGTGGAAATGCCAACAGTGATCCTGGGAACCCACCATACCTCTTGCTCCCTAGGCCCAAGAAGCCACACACAAGCCATTTCAACAGGACCAAGGAAAGATTTGACAACCCACTCAGCAGGTGCAGAATGACAGTTGAATGTGCTTTTGGTAGACTGAAGGGATGCCAGCGTTGTTTACTCAAAATATTGGATCTCAGTAAAAAAGCATCCCAATAGTTATAGCTATCTGCTCTATCCTGCATGATAACTGTGAAGCAAATGAGGAAAAATTGCTGCTGGGGTGGTGGAGGATGGAAGTGGAGTAGCTGTCTGCTAAGTTTGAACAGCCAGACACAAGGGATATTAGAGAGGCCTTGAAAGACAGTGAACCACAGTGATCTAGCTGGTTCTGATGTTTTGGGGCCTGTTAGGAATTGTGTGCTGCTTGGTATATATCTGTGAATATAACACTATCAGTGCATCTATTAATTTTGTGGTGCTTGCTGTACATTTGTGATTATTACACTCACTGATCCGAAGACTTGTGTCACACTGTACAATAACAAGTAAGTGGGTGGTTTCAGTACCACTAGGTACTCTACAGCATATGGTGGGAACTAATAAAGATTAATTTATTTTCCAAACTATAGAATTTTATAACCAGGGCAAAGAAGAAGTTGTGCAAGTTAAAAACAAATACATTAAAAACTTAAGTAGTGGAACAGAACTTAACAAGGGGAAAGAAGGTACATGTCCATTTTACCTGCACATACCGCAATTGTGGCTCTCCTGGGTCCATATGTGTGAAGCTGTGGTTGTCCTTACTGTCCCCCCACCATGGGGTGGCAGGGATAGGGATGAGCTTGTACATCACGAAAAAAAGAAACAATGCCATGTTACCTGTTGACCAATCCAAACTAACCAGACTGCTATGCTGGAAGATCCTAATGGGTGCCATTAAGTGAGTCTTTATTCCATGGATCAATCACAGACCTGGTTAAAGTCAGTGGGTATATTAAGCACCCTTCATTCAGGCTAAATGGAAAGAGAATTAAATGCCCTTTTGAGTAGTGACAACTGAAACAGAAGTCGCCATCCAAGGCATTGCCCACATGAAAAGGCCTGAGCAGAAGCTGAGCCATGTGGGCCGAGGGGTTTCCCAGGAGACTGATTGCAAATACACAGGGTGGGGTACTGATTTGTTGCAGCTGTGTTAGAGAGGCCAGAAGCAACCAGAAAGTGAGAGAAAGCCAGCAGATGGCAAGAGAAGCAGGGATGAATATGGCAGTAGGAGCAAGCCAAAAGACAGAACATCTTTCGGAACAGTACTCATTGGAAAGGCACAGTTGGATTTCTAAAAAAACCCCAAACCCTCTTTTTTTCTAGTGCCTACTGTATTCGGGGAAATATGACATGGTATACATTCTTTGTAATCAGATAGGATTGCACAAAAAAATACCTGGCTTGTATTATCAATTTGTACTCCTAATAGAAACAACTTGGCAAGGCCCCAAATGTTGGCTAACCACACAGGCCAAAAAGGGTATGCAGACCAATGACAACCAACCAACACTGAGTTACTACTGTCTTACACAAGAGAGGTAGCAGGGGTCCATGGTATTGAGCTAAAATAGAGGTAGATACCAATGGCCAGTGATGGGAAACTGGCCCTTTACCATTAGAATCCTCACTTGTAGAGTCCCACAGGGATCAATTCTCTCTCTGGTCCTTTTCATCATCTACATATGACCACTAAGTGAACTGGTCAGACAACATGAACTCAAGTGCTAGTAATATGCAAATGATTCAACTCTACCTATCCTTCACCAGGTACAACCACACCACTACCAACAAGATGGCCTTGTGCTTGGATGAAATCAGCTCATGGATGCGCAACAAGTAGCTGGTGGTCAGAGGAAAGCATTTTGAAGAGTTTGCAGCCAGAGTGCAGTCTCCACTGGTGGAAGGTACATATCCACAATTGCTCAATTCAGTCTGATCTAGGAGTACTCTTGGATTCCTTGCTGCTCCCACATAGCAGCATCCATGATTAGTGCTCTCTATCCTCTTCTGTTGGCTAGGAGACTCAGCAGACAATGCCCTTGCTTCAGTTATGCACACTTTTGTCAGTTTTCAGTGGGACTACAGCAAAGCAATATACATTGATGTGAAGCCATCAGCCTTTAGGAAACTCCAACAGGTGCAGAACTGCAGCATGTCTCCTCAGCAACACAGGCTACAGAGAGTGCATGAAGTCTGTCTTCCTTTCTCTACACTGGCTTCCCATAGAATACTGAATCAAGTTTCCTGATCTTCAAAACTTTCCACAACCTGGTCCCAGGATATCTTAAAAGACCACCCAAGTCTCCAGGATGAAGACCATGGTTGACAGCTATGCTCTTCTGGCACAATGGAACTCTCTACAATATGGATAAAGCTCGTCTGTGCGGGAGGCAGAACTTTCTTACGGGCCAGTCCAAGACTGTGGCATGAACTCCCACAGGCACCAAGGACTATTACAAATCATACCTTACCCTCCATGGTGCCGCAGGCCCCGCACCACTCTCAGAAGTGGCCAGCACCATGTCCCTGGCGCCCCGGGGTGGGGGGAGGGGCAGAGAGCTCTGTGTGTTGCTCCAGGCACCGCCCCCCGCAGCTCCCATTGGCTGAGAACGGGGAACCATGGCCAGTGGGAGCTTTGGGTGAGGTACCTGGAGGCATGGCAAGGGCAGCACGCAGAGCCCTGTGTCCCCCGTCCCCCAGGGGCTGTGCAGGGACGTGGTGAGTAGCACGGCATGGGGCCAGGGCAGGCAGATAGGGAGCATGCTGCTGCCACCCTGAGTCATTTTAGTTGGTGTTCAGTCTATTTCTGACCACTTAAATGACGTCCTTGGCATTCTTAAAATTTACTGGTCATCAGTGATGTCTGTCTGTTTTGATGGCACATCTACTATGTCTGGATGTACTGTGAGAGTTCAAATGAAATGTAAAGAAAGAAACAGTGAAATACTCTATGTACACTGCTATGCACGTTGTTTGTTTGAACCTCGTCCTAGTAGATGCATGCACTTCAAGTAAACAAAACAGAACTGTCTTTGATTTTTTTGGTGTTATTCAGACTCTTTATGCTTTCATGGAGGGGAGTCCTGTGTGACATGCAGTAATGGAGAAGATTTCACAAGAAGTAGGATCCCAGTTTAAGACTTTGAAATCACTATAAAATACAAGATGGGCATGCAGAGCAGAAGCAGTGGCTGCTGTAAAACAAAACTACTCCATCATTTTACAAGCTTTACAAGAGATTATCGAAACAACTCACCTTGCTGACGCTAAAATAAAAGCCAGGGGCCTTATCCATTAACTAAATTCATTCAAGTTCATCTTTGCCCTTCACATGATGCACCCTATTCTCCAGATAGTGGTAAAAGTGAGTAAGGCTCTTCATGCTCCAGATCTCAACTTACTGTGATAACAGGGGTGAAAAGCTTGCATAACTCTTTGGCTGCGATGAGAAGTGGCCCAGAATATTTTCAATCTATTTTCAATGACAGTGTGAAAATGTATGTAGAGAATGATATATCGATTCCCTCAGTTAAGAAGAGAAAAACGTCCACTTGTATTGATGACACATTTGAGTCCCAGCATCATTTTGATACAAAAGAGTAGCAAGAGAGAATAACTTCATTTTACCCACTCTTAGACTCAATGATTACCAGCATTGACCAGCAATTTGAACAGGAGACTTGTAAAATTGTGACTGCAATAGGAAAACTGCTCAGCTTAAACATTCGCAGGGACGATATGAGAATCATTGCCAACAACTTTAAAGTGTCCTTGGATGAGTTGGAAGCTGAAGTCAGATTGCTTCGGGGTTATGATGGATCTGTTCCTAAAGGTAGCACTACAAACACCACCAGAGAGTGGCTTGATTGGCTAAAGGAACTGGATTGGTCTTCCATGTTCCAGGCCTTTTACAAATCTATTCAATGCTTTGCAGTGTTACCTGTTACAAGCTGTTCATGTGAAAGAGCCTTTTCGAAACTAGCACATGTAAAAAACAAACTGAGAAGTACAATGTCCCAACAGTATCTCAACTCACTCATAATTTTGTACATTGAACAAGAATTGGTTTAGTCAATTAATTACAAAGATGTGATTGGGGAATTTAAGTCCATAACACCTGGTGAGTGACATCTCATTCTCTAGGACAGGAAGATGAAGAAACTTTAATCTGTTTTGCTCATTATCTGGTTAAAGATCATGAAAATTGACTGTATCTTTGTATATGCTTGGTTATCACTACAGCAAAAATTTGGTATTTTGTGTCATTTTTTTAAGTAAAGTTTAGTTGTTAATTTAAAAAAAAATAAATGTCCTTTATGACTGAGTATTCAATAATGTTTGCCTTTTAAAAAAAAAATCCCTGGGTGCACACCCTAATGAAATGTGCTGCGCATGCCTATGATCCTACACTCCACTGTACACTTCTCCCCTAGGGTAGAGGATGAAAGACCAAACCACAAGTGACAAATGTGTAATAAGGAACTTGACTAACTACTAAAGGTACTCAGATGCCACAATGACAAGCACATTGTAAGAACTATAAAGAACAGAACACAACACAACTCAAACCACAAAATTTGACAAGTACAGTCTATGGTCAATGTAGAGAGTTAAATACATTTCTCAAACAACTAAATCTGAGGAAACTGCCAACTGCTCACAGATATTCCTCCAGCAGAAGCAAAGGACATAATAGCATACATGTTATTTGTTGTGGGTAGTGATCTGATGTGTATTAACTTCCTCTTACCTTTTCCTGTTTGTGCACACATATTCCATATAGAGCAAGAAATCCATAGCTTTGGATCTGGAAGGATATTAATTTTTTTTAATTGATGTGATCTAAAACAGTGCTTCTCAAGCTATCTGATGTGAGGGACCAGCAGTTTTTTTTTCCAATGTGCCAGGGACCGGTGCCATATTATTATCCTATTCGATGCTCTTATGAAGAAACTCGCCAGTCCGCAGGACACCACTTTGAGAAGCACTGATCTAAAAAAGCCTAAATGTGGGCATGCTTCAAACAGGTAAAGAAGGGTGCCTTCCCCACTACAACAACATGGACAGTCAAAGTGGCTGAAGATTATGTTGATGCTTCTGGAGGTATTGAGGTTCTATGCATCTGGTATGCAGGCAATATTTTCTAATAATTAGTTGTGATGATAATCTGGAGCCAGTCTCCCTCCCATTTTCCTCCTTCCTGAGTGTTTTTTGGAATCCTCGTTAGACTGAATCTTAGTTCTTGGAGTTACATTTGTATCTCACTTTGGTATATCTTAATACATAACTATGAAAGCGTCTAACATTTTGCTTATGAAGTGGAAACATTCTATGCATTTTAGATGTTCACATTTTCCTTTTAAGGATATTGTGGATATTGATGGAAAGTATGCCTAGTGAGGGTGATACAGTCTGGGACTTCTAAAACAAAAATCCCAGAATGTTGTTCACCCATGGGAAAGCGTGTGTCTCAGAAAAACATCCAAAATTCTCTGCTCCAGACAACAACATCTTAAGCAGCATGGGATTGCTGCCCAGATTTTTCCAGAATATACTATTTCAAACACACTTGGGCAACTTTCTTGTTGTGGACAGGCCAACACATTTCACAGTTCAAATCGCTTTTTGAGGTGGGGAATGGGAAATGATGGTTTATGAAGGCACCAAAGCATGGCAGTGGTAGATCAGTGGTTCTCAAGCAAGGGTACAAGTGCCCCTGGGGGTATGCAGAGGTCTTCCAGAAGATATATCAACTCATTTAGATATTTGCCTAGTTTTATAACAAGCTACATAAAAAGCACTAGTGAAGTCAGTACAAAGTATAATTTCATACAGACAATGACTTGTTTACACTGCTCTCTGTACTGAAAAATATTGTACTTACATATATTCCAATTGATTTTCATTTTTATCAAATAATTATAAAATAAAAGTATGCAATTTTTCAGTAGTAGTATATTGTGACACTTTTGTATTTTTATGTCTGATTTTGTAAGCAAGTAGATTTTAAGTGCGGGGCCGCCCAGAGGATTCAGGGGGCCTGGGGCAGTGCTGGGTCTTCGGCAGCAATTCAGTGGCGGGTCCCTCTCAGAGGGAAGGACCCGCCACCGAATTTCCACCAAAGAATGAAGCGGTGGCAGTAGAGCAGCCTAAGTGCTGCCTATCGCGGCTTCCCCCTCTGCCCCTCTGCTGCTAGCGGCTCTTGTACTCACCAGGCGGCTCTCCAAGGCTTCAGCAGCACTTCAGTGTCGGGTCCTTCTCTCGCTCCGAGTCTTCCACTGCACTGAAGGACCCGCCGCTGAAGACTCAGAGCGAGTGATGGGCCCGCCGCTGAAGTGCTGCCGAAAACCCAAAGTGGCTCGCGGGGCCCTTGCTGGGCCCGGGACCTGGGGCAAATTGCCCCACTTGCCCGCCCCCGCTCTGGGCGGCCCTGGATTAGGGTGGAACCACTAATACCTGTTCCTTCCAGGCCAACATGGCATGCCCATGAGCTGCATAGGGAGAATTGGCTTAACAAGCTATTACACCTGAAATTTACTTGTTATGCAAACAGTACAGTAAGCCAGACTGACTAATATGGTTTCAGCCCAAGTCTGTCAGACTGAGTTATTAGCGGAAGAGTTAAAGAAGTTACAAGTTTCTTTTGCTGCCATATAGGAGACACATTCGCTGGCTACAAGGAAGTTCTCTGTTGGAAATTATACTTTCCTTTATTCCAGACTTTCAAATGGACAGGCAAAGCATAGGTATGGGGTTGCTATGGCAATGGACAAGATGAAAATAAACAGCTGGAAACCAGTGTCTGAGAAGATTGTTATAACCAAGTTTACTACTGCCTACAATGCACTATGGCTAACTGTGATCTGCTGTTACTCACCAGCAGAAGTGGAAGAGAAGGACAGATTCTATCAACAATTGGTAGCATTGTAGATGAGGTTCCTGATCACGATAGTTCCCATTACCAAAATCACATGAACGCAAAGCTTGGTAGCGAACATGATAAGCAAATGAATACTGTTTGACTCAATGATATTGGGACAGCAAACAATAATGGGGAAAGGTTAAGAACTTGCAGTGAGATGCACAGTTTGATTATTGGTGGTACTTGGTTTCCTCACAAAGATACGCACAAGGTTTATATGGAATTCATCAGATGGTCAAACCAAAAACCATATTAGTCAAATTATTATATGTAAAAGGCATAGACCATCACTGTTGGATGATGGAGAGTATAGAAGTGCTGAGTGTGGCAATAATCATTAACTTCTAATGGGAAAGATTAATTTAAATTCCAAGAAAAGGGTGGGTGCAACTGTAGCCAAATTTTATCTTGATAAATTAAAGCAGGGGTCTCAAACTCCCATCCCATGGGGCTCCAGCAGTTTTTGGGCCAGGTCTCTTCCTTAGCCCCACCTGCTGCCCCCGGGTGCCTCCCTCTCAGGGGCCCCGGCAGCACAGCAGAGCTGAGCAGCATCTTCCTGCTTGCTCCAGTGGTACCGGCCCTCCCTGTGGCCGCCGGGTGGGGCTGTGCCTCCGTGTGCTGACCCCGCCCTGAGTGCCTCTGCGGCCAATGGGACACTGGGGGGGGGTGCCTGGGGGCAGCAGCGCACAGAGGCCCCCCCAGCTTGCCCCACCTTGGAGCCCCAGGTAAGCGCTGAACCCCCAACGTCCTCTCAGAGCCTACACCCCCTCCCCACACACCCTCGCCAGCCCCCAAACTCCCTCCCAGAGCCTGCACCCACTTCCCACACACACCCCCTCCCACTCCCAAACTCCCTCCCAGAGCCTGCACCCCATCCCCCCACACACCCAGCCCCCAAACTCCATCCCAGAGCCACACCCCCTCCCACTCCCAAACTCCCTCCCCGAGCCTGCACCCCATCCCCACACCCCCCAACCTCCAAACTCCTTCCCAGAGCCTGCACCCCAATTCCCTACCCCAGACCTCCTCCTGCACCCAAACTTCATCCCATAGCCTTAGGCAGGTGGGGGGCAGAGTTTTGGGGGGCAGGTTCTGGGCGACATGAGTGACATTGGCCCACTGGGAGGATTTGAGGACTGGCGCTGGCCCTAAGGTAAATTGAGTTTGAGACCCCTGAGTTAAAGGATAGCTTTGTGAGGGATTCAGAGTTGCAGCTGTGTTAGTCTGTATCCACAAAAAGAACAGGAGTACTTGTGGCACCTTAGAGACTAACAAATTTATTTGAGCATGAGCTTTCGTGGCCCTTCTTTTGTGAGGGAGACATACAAGGTAATGCTTGCAGGGTACTTCAGGCAATTAATTTGTTGTGATGAAGAAATGTCACTCTAGACTGGATGGAATACAGAACAACATACAGCGGAGGGCATTATTTCAAGGCATAGGCAAACAAGGAAAAGCTGGACAAGCAACGAAACAAGAACAAAACAGGAAAAGTGTAAACAAGCCAAGACTATTGAGAAAGGGAAAGAAGTAAAAGTGTTCACAAAGTAGTGAAGAAATCACCAAGACTGGACAAACAGAAGTTCTGGAAAGTAAAGGCTCAACAAGGAGGAGGCATGAAGAAAACAAGATATGAAAAATCATTTTACAAGTTGTATGGAGACAATCAGGCCAGCAATGAAAGCAGTAAGAGAGGCTACCAGTGAACTGACAACAAATGCTGAAGAGGTGCTGGAAGTATGGAAGGAGCATTTTGATAAAATGCTGAACCTTGTAGTTCATCCAGATGCAAGCATTCTAGATCGGATAGAGATGAACAGGGCATCTTGCAGGAAGAAGGGATATCAGCACTAATCACATCAGAAGAAGAAATAGAAAGAGTAGTGAAGCAGTTAAAAAATGGGAAAGCTGCAGGAATAGACCTTCTTTCGAGTGATTGCTCATATCAATTCCCATTAGGTGTGCGTGTGCTGCGCACACAGTCATCGGAAAGTTTTTCCCCTAGCAGCACCTGTCGGGTCGGCTGTGGAGCCTTCTGGAGTGACGCCTTCATGGTGCTCAATATATGACTCCGCAGACCCAGTGCCTCCTCAGTTCCTTCTAACCACCAGTGATGGTCATTGGAACTGTGGTGACTTGTTTAGCAAGTTCTCCTGGTTTCCCTAGCTTTTCAGTTGAGTTTAGTTCACTGTTATTCCTAGCCTGGGTAAGTTTAGTTTTAGTGCTTTCGGTTGTTACAGCAGACAGTGTTGGAAGTGTAGGGGGTCTTCCCGATCATCCTGACCACGTTCCCCATTGGGACTTGGGGATGCCTAAGTCCCAAGGGTTCAAACCCTCCAAGTCCTGCAACACGTCCATGTCAAGAGGCAACCCCCACAACACTTGTTTAAAGTGTCTAGGGGAAGCACACCAAGTGGACAAGTGCAGGATTTGTAAAGGGTTTCACTCCAGAACAAAAAAGGAGTGAGACTTTTGCCTCAAGCAGCTCCTTATGGAGGCAGCACTTCCACAACCTACCTCGGCGCGGCAAGATGCAGCACCAAGCTCATCAGTGCGCAGTGCCCCAGCGGCAGTGGTAGAAGTGGCACTGCGGAAGGACTCTGGAAGAGACCCGCAGCACCACTGCTCCCCGGCACCGAAACTGGCAGGATCAACCCAGCACCGGTCCCATTCCCCAATGCAAAAGCAGCACCGGAAGCAGGAGAGGAGTGGATATGTGACTCAGAGACCCATCTCTTTGGAGCCAACCAATGGGGCACATCCCAGAGAGCAGCACCCAGGGCCAAAGCCTTTGGAGCCGGCACGGTCAACTTTGGCCCCACAAAGGGGACCACTGAGTCCGGTGCCTTTGGACTCTCCGAGACAGGTCACTGAGGAGGTGGAATTGCCATCCATGCTGGACACCTTTGAGGCTGAAAGGGACCTCATCGCCATTATGGCATCGTGGTCCTCAGTCCTTCAAGCCAAACCACCGGTACCGCAATGTGTGGCACCATCTTGAGGCAAACTGGTGATGCTCTGTCCCTCAGCACCGCCACTCAGAGTCCCAGCATTGCTTGCACTCACAGCACTGGTCACACTCGCAGCACTGCTCTAGGTCGCACTAGCGCTCCTGATTGCGACGCTAATCCTCACACCAATCCCCATCGCACAGCAGGTCCTGCTCCTGGCACCAGTCATCCCAGCACTGATCAGTGTCCCTGCACAGATCCCAATTGTGGCGCCGCTCCCCAGCCTCGCTGAGCCGCTCCCAAGCCTCACTGAGCCGCTCAGCAGTGCCCTGGCAGTCCCAGTCCCAGTCTTTGGACTCAGAGACAGGTTCTAGATACTCAGAGCAGGCCAGCACCAGTCAGACTGTGGAAGGCCTGAGGTGGGGGCAGAGCCATGTCCTGTGCAGTGGCCATTTTGAACCCCGTGGCCATACCACCAGGCCCAGGGCACCCAATCCAAAGGTTTCTGTTCAGTGACCTCTAAACTGCAGGTGCCAAACGCATCAGCCAGTTACCCCACGCCTAGGGGTGCTGAGAAGGCACCTGTCGCACTACCTCCCCTGGAACCAACCCCAGTATCTGAGCCAGGTGTGGTTGGCCCCGACAGAGAGGCGGGACAGGATGGCCCTGCAGACCAAGAGAGTCAGGAGGACCCTGTTCTCCCATTAGTCTCCTTGTCATCCTCCCTGGACAAGGCAGTTGCAGGCACCTCCATCTCTGAACCACCTCCCCTAGACAGCCATGCCCACCAGGACCTCCTTCACAGGGTGGCACGGAATATGGACTTGCAGGCTGAGGAGGCGGTGGAGTCGGAGGACCTGATGGTTGACATCCTGGCCCCGGAAGACCCATTGAGGATGGCTCTATCCCTCATCAAGACTATACAGGCCAACACTAAGACCATTTGACAGACCCCGGCCTCTATCGCTCTCACCACAAACAGTGTGGAGAGGAAGTATGTCATTTCATCCAAAGGGTATGAATACCTCTTCACACACCTGCAGCCTTGCTCATTGGTAATGGCTGCAGTAAATGAAAAGGAGAGGCAAGGACAACAAGCCTCAGCACCTAAGTACAAGGACACCAAGTGCTTAGATTTATTTGAGTACAAAGAGTATTTCATGGGAGGTGGGGATTTGCAACTCAGGATTGTCAACCAGACATAGGCACCGACTCCATGGGCGCTCCAGGGCTGGAGCACCCACGGGGAAAAATTGGTGGGTGCTCTGCACCCACCAGCAGCCAAGCTCCCCTCTCCATCCCCTCTCGCCAGTTTGCCTCCACCTCCTCCCTTGAGCACACCACGTCCCTGCTTCTCCTCCCCAACTTGCCACCACAAAACAGCTTTTTCGCGGCATAACAAGCTGTGGGAGAGTGGGGAGGAGTGGAAATGTGGCATGCTCAGGGGAGGAGGCAGGGAAGAGGTGGGGCTGGGATTTGGGGAAGGGGCCCAATAGGTGCAGGGAGGAGGCAGAGTTGGGGTGGGGACTTTGGGGAAGGGGTTGGAATGGGGGCAAAGCAGGGGTGGTAGGGGGCAGGGCAGGGCAGGGGTGGAGTCAGGGCGGAGCCGGGTTTGGGGGGGTGCAAGCAGTTGGCTCACTATGCACCCAGAAGGCAATTCTGAGTAGGTACAGCTACAACTCCTGGAACTTGATGCTCAAGTTTAAGGAGCTGGTGCCAGCAGAGTCCAGGGAGGAGTTTGGAAGAGGAGGGCAAAGCAGTGGCATGGACCTCTTTACAGGCCTCACTGGACACTGTGGACTTGGCAGCGTGCACCTTATCCTCCGGTATCACCATGAGGCGTAGATTATGGCTGCAGGCCTTGGGACCCCTGCCTGAGGTTCAACAGACCATGCAGGACCTGCCTTTCTTGAATTGTCTATCCCACTTCTACCGTGCTTGGTCCCAAATAACTTCAGACAGCTGAGTTCTCCATACAGTAGAAGTGGGATATTTTCTCCAGTTCTGATCCTGCCCTTCCTCCCACCCTTGTCCCTCTTCAGGGACCCCTCTCATGAGCAACTCCTTATCCAGGAGGTGGAGGCACTCTTGCCAGGGGAGCAATAGAGGAGGTTCCTCAGGAGCTCGGGGCAAGAGATTCTATTCCCAATACTTCCTAATCCCCAAAGCCAAGGGGGGTCTCAGACCCATTCTAGATCTGCGAGGACTCAACAAGTTCATGGTAAAGTTGAAGTTCTGCATGATCTCCCTGGGCACCATTATTCCCTCTCTGGATTCGGGAGACTAGTACGTCGCCCTTGACATGAGACGCGGACTTCCATATAGCTATTCACCCGACACACAGGCGATTCCTATGGTTCATGGTTGACCACAAACATTATCAATTTACTGTCCTTCCATTCGGCCTCTCAACAGCTCCTCGAGTGTTCACCAAATGCGTGTCAGTCATGGCCACTTTCCTTCATCAGAGGCAGGTGCAGGTATACCCCTACCTCAACGACTGGCTGCTCAGGGGCCACACCAGGGGGCAGGTGGAGTCTCAAGTCTGATTGGTCAGATCCTCATTTGAGAGACTGGGTCTCCTCCTCAAACTTGCCAAAGTCAACCTTGGCACTGACCCAAAGAATAGAATTCATTGGGGCAGGGTTGGACTCGGTTCAGGCAAGAGCACTTTTGCCAGAGTCGCAATTCCAAGCCAAGATGGACATCATTCAAGGCCTCAGGCAATACCCGACCACCATCAGGGGATTCCTGAGTCTCCTCAGCCACATGACAGCCTGCACTTATGTGACGTGGCGTTCCAGACTGAGACTCAGGCCCTTACAGGCATGGCTCACTTCACCCGGGACACGACAGCCTGAATTCAGTGGTCACAGTGCTGGGGCTCGGGTCCCTTCAATAGTGGCTTGACCCTCCGACAATGTGGGAAGGAGTCCCCTTCAGCAGTCCTCAGCTCTCCTCGTCCCTAGTAATGGATGCGTGAGCTCTGGAATGAGGTGTGCATTTGGGAGACCTCCAAACACAAGGCCTTTGGTCACAGGATGAGCTCTCCATGCATATCAATATCAAGGAGCTGAGGGCAGTGTGACTAGCATGCCAGACCTTTCAGGCCTGACTACAAGGTCAGTGGGTAGCAGTTTTGATGGACAACACCATGACCATGTTTTACATCAACAAGCAGGGTGGAGCCCGTTCCCTATGTCAGGAAGCCCTCTGGCTGTGGGAGTTCTACGTAGCCCACTCCATTCACCTGGAAGCATCCTATCTACCAGGACTTCAGAACATGCTGGCTGACCACCTCAGCAAGTCCTTCTGCAATCCGGATGGATGTCATACACTTCATCTTCCAAAGGTGGGGGTTTCTCCAGGTCGATCTGTTCGCCACCCAGAGCAACAAAAAGTGCCCCATGTTCTGCTCCTTCCAGAGACACAGCCTAGGCTCAATCCCAGATGCATTCCTCCTACCCTGGGGAGGCCGCCTGCTCTATACCTTTTCCCTGTTCCCTCTTGTGCACAAGGTCCTACTCAAGGTCCACAGGAAAAGGGCAGGGATAATTCTGGTTGGCACTAGTGTGGCCTCGACAACATTGGTACACCATGCTCCTAGAACTGTCAGTGGATGCCCCAGTCATGGTGCCTCTTTGCCCCAACCTAATCACTCAGGACCACGGTCGTCGTCATCACCCCAAGCTCCAGTCCCTCTAACCCATGGTTTGAAAGATTCTTGGCTGAACCCCATGGAGTTTCTGCACTCAGAACAAGTAAAGAAGGTCCTACTTGGCAGCAGGAAGCCCTCCACTAGAGCCACATATCTGGCTAAATGGAAAAGATTTACTGTTGGCGTAATCAGCATCTCACACCCCCTCTCCAGCATTTATACCTCTCATCCTAGAGTATCTTCTGCACCTGAAACAGCAAGGCCTGGCAGCATCCTCCATAAAGGTACACCTCGCTGCTATCCTGGCTTTCCACTCTGGAGCATCTGGATGCTCAGTCTTCGCCAACCCAATGTTTGGTCGGTTCCTCAAGGGTCTGGAATGCCTACATCCCCAAATCAGACAGCCTGTTCCCATGTGGAACCTTAACCTGATTCTCTCCAGGCTAATGGGCCCCCATTTGAACCACTGGCGACTTGCTCCCTTTTCTATCTGTCGCAGAAAATAGCCTTTCTGGTCGCCATTACATCTACAAGGAAGGTGTCTGAGTGAAAGGCCCTTACCTCAAACCCACCTTATATTGTTTTCCACAGGGGTAAGCTGCAACTCAGACCTCACCCGGCCTTTCTCATCAAGGTGGTGTCATACTTCCACACTAGTCAGGCCATTTTCCTGCCTGCTTTTTACCCTAAGCCTCAGGCCAGTAGCCATGAGCAGAGGCTGCACCCTCTGGATGTTTGGCGAGCACTAGCCTTTTACGTTGAGCGCACTAAGCCATTCAGGAAGTTGAACCAGTTGTTCATAGCGGTGGCAGACCGGATGAAAGAACTCCTGGTCTCATTTCAAAGAATTTCCTCCTGGATCATGTCATGCGTCCACATGTGTTACAAGCTGGCCAAAATACCAACCCTGGCACTTACGGCACACTCTACAGGGGCTCAAGCTTCATCAGTGGCATTCCTGGCCCAGGTCCTGATACAAGAAATCTGCAGGACAGCAACTTGGTCCTATGTTCTCCTCTCATTATGCCATCATCCAGCATGCTAGAGATGATGCCGCTTTCAGCAGAGTGGTGCTCCAATCTGCAATTCCATAACTCTGACCCCACCGGCTAGGTAAGGCTTGGGAGTCATCTAATTGGAATCAATATGAGTAATCACTTCAAGAAGAAAAAACGGTTACTCACCTCATAACCGTTGTTCCTTGAGATGTGTTGCTTATATCCATTCCAAACCCACCTGCCTTCCCCTCTGTCAGAGTTACAAGCAAGAAGGAACTGAGGAGGCGCTGGGTCAGCAGGGTCATACATTGAGTGCCATGAAGGCGCCACTCCAGGGGGCAGCACAGCTGACCTGATGGTTCTACTAGGGGAAAAACTTTCCGACGGCCATGCACACGGCACGCACACACCTAATTGGAATGGATCTGAGTGACACATCTGGAAGAACAACAGTTATGAGAAGGTGAGTAACTGTTTTATATAACAGCTGACCTGCTAAGAGCCAGAGAGGGACAAGTTCTGTCAAAACATTAGGAAAAATATATATAAGGTGTGAGAGCAAGAGAAGGTATTAGATGACTGGCTAAAGGAAACAGTTGCACCAATCCTGAAAAAAGGAGATTCTGCCCAGTCTGAATAATTACCAGTACTGGGAAAATCCATGAAGTAGTGGGCGAGGAACGGTGTGGCTTCACACCGGACTGAAGTTGCACTAGTCACACTCTGACAGTTGATGGGGGAGGAGTGAGGGAAATAGTGAGAATGAGGATTAAAGATGTTGATTGTTTCATTGACTTCACAATGGCATTTGATTCGATTTTGGAGGGAAGCATTACAGAAAGTAATAAAATCATATGGTGTTCCAGATAGGATAACTGCAATTATAAAAAGTTATATATGAAGGCTTCTGTAGTGCCATTTAGAATTGGTGGAAAATTGAGAACTGGTTCAAGTCAAAGTTTGGTGTAAGACAAGGGGGCATGGAATTGCCATTGCTTTTCATCATAGTCTTATCTTGGATGTGAAGAACGGCAGACAAGTTGGTAAGTGTGTTACTGGGTAATCTAGAATTAAGTTCATTAGCTCATGGAGATGACATTGTGCAACTGGTAGATACATTTGAATTAATGATGCTACTCTTCGCTAAAACTGGTGTAGTCAAGGAAGACGAAGTGGTTGCACCTTGGGAAAGGGACAATAGATAAACTGTTGAAATGCAGCAGCAGTGAAATCATAGAACAAGTAATTTTGTGTGTACCTTGGAAGCTTGATCAGTGCCATTGGTTCTACTGAGGATATTTTAAAGGAGATGCACTTTAGCTACAAGATCTCCCCAGAAGTTGACGAAAGAATTGACTGATAAAAACAAATGTGTTTTGATACCAAAGTGAAAATGTATCAAACCAGAGTACTATGGTCTGGAAACAGCTACCTTAAATGAAGTAGATATCAGATGTCTGGAGGCAGTATAGAGGAGAGTTCTTCGGAAGAGCTAGCTGTAAAGTGGAATGATTGTAAGACAAAGTTAAAAGAGCAGGATGTGAAATCACAGTATGGGATTGGCTGCAAATGAAAAGATTAGGATGGTGAGGACACTGTCAAAGACAAACAGAATACAGGATGCCAAATAAAATAATGCAAACACAACCAACGGTTAGTCCCCTCTAGGGGCCAGCCACTGACTAGATGTTGGGACATTTTATGTAGGGGCATGATCAGGCAGGCCTTAATAGAGGAACAATCCATGGACAGGAATGAATGGTAACACTGTACTGCTTCCCATGTATGTCTGAAAGATGCTTTGGGATGAGACAAAGAAATTCACAAACCTCCTAATCTATGGACTGTATAAACTACTTTTGTGGAAGGGCTGTTTGAGTCAACAATTCTTGCTATCATCATCAATTCCTGATGTTTGTTCCCTGCTAACTATTTAGCCAGGAGAATCTCAGAACGGCAAATGTTGTTTGCAAACCTGTTTTATTATCATTGTGTATAAAGACAAGATAGGGCTCAGATCTGCTTCCTAATTCCCAACCAAGATGATTTCTGGCTCATTTACATTAGTCATTCTTTCTGCCTGTGTTGTTTTTTTCACCTCAGAACTTCATAACCTTCCAGGAGAGACCAGCTTACACAGTTAGTCAATGTCAAGAGAGCTGTCAGTTATTGCCTCACTAGAACTCAGCTTTTTGGGAAATGTAATACATTATTCAAGAGCTTTGGAGGAAAATCTAAAGGTCAGGCTATTTTGACCTAGAGGTGGATCAGATTATGCATTTCAGCCTTATAAACTGCCCAAGGTTTCTGTACCTGAAAGCCTTAAGGCTCATTCAACTTGCCTTTATCTGAAATCTATAGCCTGCAGATGGAGTTCAGTTTATAGCTTTACAGATCTCTTTCTCTCTGCTCATTTCTCACAAGATCAGATGCTATTTCAGGAGAACAGTGCTTGATTCTTATTTTAAGTATAGGCTCTCAGACCACCTCCTGAGGAATATTACTGCTAGTTTGTCTCATACAGTTTGGATCTGCAAAGCCATTACATTCACAGAACTAAAGTTGAACAAATATCTTTTATCTAACAAAACTAATTGGTTCATTGAAAGCCCTGAGCTAGCCAAACATTAAGGCTAGGAATTCAAAACCTATCCCGAAATGCAAGCAGTGTTTTACATACCACATAACTTAAAATGACACTAATCTCAGACTTACCTACAGTGGAAATAGTCAATGTGACTGGGCTCTGATATGACAACTATACCAATGGCTCTAAACTTTCCAGACTACTATATCCCTTTCAGGAGTTTGATTTGTCTTGAGTACCCCCAAGTTTCACCTCACTTAAACAGGGCTGCCCAGAGGGGGGAGCAAGTGGGGCAATTTTCCCCAGAGCCAGGGCCCTGCAAGTCAGGTCGAGTTTTCGGCAGCACTTCGGCGGCGGGCCCTTCACTCGCTCCGGGTCTTCGGCAGTGGGTCCTTCAGTGCAGCGGAAGACTCGGAGCGAGAGAAGGACCCGACACTGAAGTGCTGCTGAAACCTTGGAGAGCCGCCCAGTGAGTACAAGCACCGCTAGCAGCGGGGGTGGGGGGTGGGGGAGGGAGAAGTCGTGATCGGCAGCACTTAGGCTGCTCTACTGCCGCCACTTCATTCTTTGGCAGAAATTCGGCAGTGGATCCTTCCCTCTGAGAGGACCCGCGACTGAATTGCTGCCGAAGACCCAGACCTGCCCCAGGTCCCCTGAATCCTCTGGGTGGCCCCGCCCTAATCTGCTTGTCTTCCCAAGGCAATGAACTTGGACTGCTCAGATTTGAAATCAGAGTTTCTCTTCTAGATTCAGTTGATTTACAGCACCTTATTCGATAATATTGAGTACAGGTTTCCACTATGATGGGCTACTGCATTCCCCACCCTGCGGACATGCCTCTACACTGTTGTATCCCAGCACAAAGATTGGGGATTGAAAGGTATATATTCAGAGGACCATTTAGATAAAGATAATTTTGAAGACTTCACCAATAAAATAATTACAATATGAGAAGAATGAGAGTTTAAAAATAAGATCAATTTCTTTTGGCTTAAATAAATCTCTGGATCTACTTCCACTTAGAAGTATAACACTTCCTAATAAGAGTAGACATAGCAACCAAAGACAATGTCAGGATGGATCTGACCTGCCAAGACTCAATCTTCCTTTCAAGAGAATTCCTAAGCAGATCCATGAACCAGTAGAGTCTCCTGTATTTGGAAAAACAGGAGGCTGGGGCTCTTCTCATCCCTGGCTTGGGATAAAAAAAGTCACCAATGCAGAATATCCCTGATCTTGGGTAACATTTTCAAAAGTACTTATATGACTGAGTCTAAATCCCATTTCAAAAGGGATGTAGGTGCTTATGAGGCTACACCCTTTTGACTTGCAGTGAGACTTCATCTCTTAAGTGCCTACATCACTTCTGAAAGTGGGATTTAAGCCATGTCTACATGGCTCTGCAGTTCAGACTATGGGGTGTGTGTGAATTGCAGAGCACACTAGCATGCTGCACTCCGCTGTAACCACCCTGTATAGACCCTCAAAGAGCTAACTAAAAGGTGAGGCACACTTAGTTCACAATGCAGTCCTGTTTCAAACTATGTTGACATGCACTAGGTACTGTGACTCTAAGCAACCCTGTATTCACACCTGACACACTATTGTAATAATCTTTGCACAAAATATGTCTTGTCTGGTATTTAAAAAAACTAACAAATTGGGGGTAGTCCCTTTCCTACAATTACAAACTAACAACTAACGCTATACTAATGCTATGCTAGCAGATAAGCTAGCTATATAGTGGGAAGAGGAAGATCTCTATCCACCAGCTAGTAAAGAGGAACTGAATGATGGTTAAGGTGGTGAGGTACTTATACCTGCAGGTAGTAGAATGTAAAGCTTGACGGTGCATCCCCCAACATGATTTTTGCTTCCGAAAAGGTATTTTGGACAGAAACTTAATTCCCATAGTGTGGAGGCTAGATCATACAAAAGAACTGTTATCACCACTGGCCTGTGCCAGATACTCCTGGGAAAATTCTGTACCAAAAAATTAAAAATTCTGCATCTCATATTTTAAAATTCTGCACATTTTATTTGTCAGAATAATACTGTATAATCACACCAGTTTCAATTATTTTGGTAATTTATTTCAAAATACCTGTCAGCAAGTATGTCTGTAATAATACAGACGTATACAGAAATTCCCTCAGGAGTAGAGAGTTAAAGAAAACCCTGCTACAGCCCAGTTCCTGCTTCTCTGCCTCTTCTGCCCCAGAACCCAGTCGGGGGCGCTAGACACACACTCCTGTTCCCCCGCTCCCCAAGCCCAGCCACAGGGCCCCCCAGCCCAGACACTCACACTGTCTATACCCCAGAGCCCAGGCACCTCCACCCTCCAGCTGCAACCCCCTCAAGCCCAGACACTCACAGACCCTACCCTCCTAGACCCCAGGGATCCAGAGGGAGAAACAGCCTGATGCTGGGTACCAGGCTTGCAGAGTTTCCTGTGCAGTGCCACCTCCTTTCTTCAGGGCATGCTGGGAACTATAGCTTCTGGAAAACCTTGAGCTACCTCTCTCTCCCCCCCAGCAGTGTCTTCTATTTGCATGCAGGGCTCTGCTGGGTCCAGCGGTCCCTTGTGGTGGCCAGCATCTCTGCAGCCCATTTCTGTGGAGAAAAAAGGAAATTCTGCACGCACATTAATTTCTGTAATATTTGCATTGTGCAGTGGTTCAGATTTTCCCCAGGAGTAGCCAGAATATGCAATTCCATATGAAGCCTAGAAAGCCAAACTCCTGAAACTATGGAAGAGTTAATTGAAGAAGCTTCTCTGTGCTGCATGGTGGAAAATATATAGTAGTACATAGAAATGAGACTGTCCTCTTACCTGATGATGGATTGAGACCTATGGATCAGACAGAGATCTGTTTGAGCAGCATTAACAGTAGGGAGGGAAAGAAAAGTTGACAAAAGACAGAATATGGAATTTTATATTACCATTATTTTATCCTGTGCAGTGGATCCAAACTCTGTCCTATTCCCATTGCAGCTTGGGAAATGTCTCCTTTATTGAGGATACAAATTTAAGAGCATCTTCCTTTCAAGTGATGTTAATGAGATTTGTCTGTCAAGTTTCCCTTAAGGAATGATTTCTGGATATTCCCTTATTTAAATATGGCATATGTACTGGCACCCTTTCTCCATGTACTTTGAATGCTCTTTATACCTCCAAGTACTCACAAACAGAACACTTTTTTCTTTTCTTGGGCTAATTCAGTTCCCAACAAAATGAAATTCAGAATTTCTTCTAATTTTTCAATGACAAAAATCTAATCTCAAATGCCTTTCTGAGAAAAGCTAAATGTCTGCTGGCTGAAGTCAATGGAATTATATCAGCAGGTAATCTGGGCCATAAACTTCTTGTATCCTTAGAAAAGCTTTGTAGAAAGAACTTTACCCAGTCAGCTTTACAAGACAGTTTATACATTCAGGGGAAGTGAATGTTGTTGTTTTTTTTAAATAATGTCACATTAAAAACAAAACCCTGGATGTTAATGCCTTGAAATAAGGATACTATCTCCCTCCTCATCACTCATCTGACAGACTCCTCTGTTTCTTAAGATCCTGATCCAGCACAGCACTTAAGCACTGGTGTAACGTTACGCATATGCACGATTCTATTGATTTCACTGAAACTAGTCACATGTCCAAAGTTGAGCATGTGCTTTAGTGCCTTGTTGGACCAGGGCCCACACGAATACAACTACTGGGAAAATAGGTGTTAATGTTCTATTGTTGAGTCAAGCATATTTGTCTCTTATTTCTTTTACAGTTTTATCTTCTGAACTCTTTCTCTAAAGTGAGCATTGCTCCGGAGATTTTTGCCTTCATTCTTGCAAGATGGATGTATCTTGTTAGGACTTGTTCCTTAAACTGTGAAGGGAGGAATGGCCATTTGACATGCTGGCTTCCATTATCCGCGCTTTTATCTTTTAGTGTGCATAGTTGCCATACAAAAGATTGGATAATAAAACAATTACTGTGTCCTTCGAAAAAGAAGGATCTCTGCTGTCCTGCTCTTTAGAAAGACTAACTGGGTAGATGGCATATGCAAGAGAATATTAAGGTCTGGCGAGCTGAGACTATAACATTGGTTCCAAAGCCCACTGAGGTCAATGAGAAACTTTTTACTGATTTCAGTGGACATTAAATCAGGTGCATAAAGATTGCTATTAATATATAAATCAGCAGATTCTTGAATGTGATTTCATATTCAGTCTAATCAGTGGGCATGAATTTGCATGTAGTGAAGTCAATGGCAAAACTCCCATTGACTTCAATAGGAACACTGTCAGGCTTGCTGACTTTAGGGTTGACAGGGGAGAAACATTTATTGCTATGGGGAAGAGTAAATTAAATATAATTTAGTATGAATGCCAGTTTAGCTGGAGTCCCCATCACATGGAAAAATCTGCAGTTATATGTTGTTTAGCTTATTTAGATATGAATTTTATATCGGTATTTATTAGTTATCATTAGGATAGTAACGTAGCATAGAAAAAACACAAACTTTTGAAGAAATCTGAGATTGGACATGCTGACTCAACAATGGGGTTTCCTGCTGTGATGCAATCAGGGCCGGCGCTAGCATTTAGGCAGCCTAGGCAATCACCTAGGGTGCCAGGATTATTCGGGGGCGGCATTTTGCCGGGGGGGCAGCAGGCGGCTCTGGTTGACCTGCCGCAGGCATGCCTGCAGAGGGTCTGTTGGTCCGCGTCTCTCGTGGAGCTGCTGCAGTCATGCCTGCGGATGGTCGGCTGCTTGTGCGGCTCTAGTGGACCGCCTGCACGCATGACTGTGGCACCTCCACCAGAGCCGCGGGAACAGCGCGGGGGGCGGTGAATGGCCGTGCGCCTAGGGCGCGAGAAACCCTGGCGCCGGTCCTGGATGCAATACATTATCTGGTGTGAAAAAAGTTATCTTTAATGTAGAAGTATATAATTTATAAAGATATATAATTATAAAAATAGAATATAGTCTTTATATCCTGTGTTACACTAGACCCGGGGTAGGCAACCTATGGCACGCATGCCAAAGGTGGCATGCAAGCTGATTTTTAGTGGCACTCACACTGCCCGGGTCCTGGGCACTGGTCTGGGAGGGAGCACTGCATTTTAATTTAATTTTAAATGAAGCTTCTTAAACATTTTAAAAACCTTATTTACTTTACATACAACAATTTAGTTATATATTATGGACTTAGAGAAAGAGACCTTCTAAAAACGTGGAAATGTATTACTGGCATGCAAAACCTTAAATTAGAGTGAATAAATGAAGACTTGGCACACCACTTCTGAAAGGTTGCCGACCCCTGCACTAGGCTGCATCATTATTGCTTCATCCTCATGACTTGCTGCTACACTGTTCAACTTTATTATGATTATTTATCTGTATTAAGGTAACATCTAGGGTCTGAACCCCATGTGTTAGACGCTATACAAACTAAGAGACAACTCCTGCCTCTCAGAGTTTACAACTTGAAACTATGATTTTCCAATTAGACTAATTTGGCAATATGGTATATTGTGAAAATAGAAATATGCAGAAGAAAATGCACATACTGTATTTGTTTTATTGCCCTCATGCTGATTTTTCAAAGTACTTATACTCTTTTTTTAAAAATGTTTTAAAAAGCTTTTCTCACTCCTGGAAACAGTACCACGTGCTGACCATTAGATCTTTTGTTCAACATATACTTATCCTTTGTGGTCACTGTTCAAGACAAGGAGCTTAATGATCAAAGAACGAATGTATAACCTTATCTTTCAATGTTATTTTGAGAAAGACAAAGCAAGGAGATAAAAGTAGCTCATTCTAACATGGAACTATATCTTCAAATCTTCATCGACCTGGCATGGATCAAGTGTGTGGTTAAAACATAACCAGCTGAAACAAAAATTCCACTGCTAAGTTCTGCCTAAATAACAGAGCTGGCTAAATAGCTTCACTATTACATTTGTGAATAAACAACTCAAATTCAATTTGCTGATATACATGGTATACTATATACTAGTCACAAAATACTCAGAAGACCTTGGATAGCCATGGAAATGTTTACAAATCTGGTAAACTTAATAATTTGCACTTGAAATACACTATTGCTTATTTGGGATTCAGTGTCCATTCCTCTCCTGTTGGAAAAAATTTCATTCAGTCAGGAAGTATTAAAATATATGACCAATAAATGCCGTAACAAATAGTGAGCATGAGCAGTTGATGAAAATTATATGTCCAAATTATTCAGAGAATACTTAAAACATTCAGCAGTATTAGGAAAGATTCCAATTATCTAAAAATAAAAGAGGGCTAAATTTTTGGTTTGCTTATAACTGAAATCTTTCCCAGTATTTCCTGAATATTTGGTTACACAAATGCTATTCAGCCAGCTTTGCTAAGCATCAGCTGGTCAGTATTAATGCACATATTCCACATCACATTATTATTTCACATACAATTATAAACTCCTTGGAGGCAAAAACCTGTTTTATTCTTTAGGCTGAATCATATTCCCATGTAAATAATGGCAAAACTCCCACTGACTTCAATGAAAGCAGAATCAGGGCATTTGGTATGTAAAGCGCTGTGTTAATTTTCAGAGCTATATACAAGACTATTAATAATTGAGAGAAAAATTCAAGTGGCCCAGTGCAATAAAAGGCAATTTTGCATATGCAAATAAACATCCACTAGTTTAACGAGTTTTCCAAGCAAGCGCTTCCGAGGCCTTTAAAACATCTTTTGGAGATCCTCTGGTAGAGCCAAAGCTTGCCACTGATTTTCAAGTACAGCTCCCCATTGATTTCAGCAGGGAGTTCTGCACACAGATTGATGGCAGGATCTAGACCTTTTAATTTGTAGGAACCCCTGCAAAGGTGATTCCATTCTCTGGATGACTCCTTTTACCACAATGCTTGAAGCAACTGAGCAGGCTAAACTTTTCTTTGCAGGAAGTGTAGTTTCTGGCCCATGAGGATATATCTGTCTGTATCCCAGATGGATGCATCATTTAATTCAGTGGTCTCCAAAGTGTGGTACGCAAGAGGATCCTTGGGGGTGCGCGGCAGGAGGAGTGCTTTTTTTTGCTTTGTCGGGCGGGAGTGAGCACCTATTTTTTTTGCACTTTGTCAAAAATGGTAGCACCGGCATGGCAGGGGGTGCGTGCTCAAATTTTTTTTACTGATAGGGTGCGCGATCAAAAAAGTTTGGAGACCACTGATTTAATTTACAATTATTTGGAAAATAATTTTAAGAGAAAGGTGATGAGAGAGATTGAAGACAGAACATTTTCTTTAGAGAACATCCTCTGACATGAGGTTTAAACAGAGGTTAATTTTACACCATATCAAATCCAATATACTCCACATTACTTTGAACTGAAAGACACATCATTTATGTAATCTTCACTTGTGTGCCATTATAAATTGGACAAAAATGTTATACTGAAAGAAGGCCTGAGAGCTCTGTGAGAAGTCTGTAAAACGTTTCCTTCAATAAGTCATCTTTTAAACCACCGAAGGCCTGATCCAAAGCCCATCAAAATCAATGAGAGTCAAGCCTCATGTCTAAATAAGGTAAAAGCAACATGAGAGAAACACATATGTTAAACTCTGGGCATGATGGCAAAGGGAAGTTTCATTGCAGTGTGAATTATGTGGTAAAGAAGAGACTCCCTAAGGTTCTCAGAAGATGTACTTTATTGGGCGTTCACTCTTAGATTATGGGGCCTTTGTCACCAGTGGCGGCTCCAGGCCCCAGCATGCCAAGCGCGTGCTTGGGTCAGCAAGCTGCAGGGGGTTCTTTGCCTGCGCCACGAGGGCGGCAGGCAGGCTGCCTTTGACGGCTTGCCTGCAGAGGGTCTGCTGGTCCCGCGGCCGCCTGTAGGAGGTCCGCTGAAGCCGCGGGACCAGCAGACGCTCTGCAGGCAAGCCGCCAAAGGCAGCCTGCCTGCCATGCTTGGGGCAGCAAAATTCCTAGAGCTGCCCCTGTTTGTCACAGAGGTGAATTTTTTTCAATAAATTTTCAATCTGAAGGCTACACGCATGGATTCATGACTACGCTTTTGTTTATACTTCTCCTTAGAAGGAAAACTATCCATGTAAATGTAGTAGCTAATCTTAATCCTTAGTGTTTACAGGACATTACTGTACTCCAGCTATAAATGCATGGCAAATGCCAAAAGGAATTTAACTTAGTTCATATTTTTGATGTTTATTCTAATATATTTATTAAAAATGCTTAATCCTAAAAAGTTGTTTTACCAACTTTGAAATAATATATTGCCAGGTTACTCCTGCCAATATCTTGTGTTCGTAGTTGACAATTTCTAAACTGTATTCATAGAATCATAGAAAATTAGGGTTGGAAGAGACCTCAGGAGGTCATCTGGTCTAACCCCCTGCTCAAAGTAGGACCAACACCAACTAAATCATCCCAGCCAGGGTTTGTCAAGCCAGGCCTTAAAAACCTGTACAGATGGAGATTCCACCACCTCCCTAGGTAACCCACCCATTGTTTCCCACTTAAAAAACAAAGTAATGTGGAAAGATGTCCATGTATATACAGGATTATTCTGATGCTCCCCAATCCACAACAGATATTTTTAAAGTCCTTTGAACCCAACAAACTTCACTTTGCAATAAGTAAAGTTACCAGGATGACAAATGAACCCAATGGACCATTGAGAACGTGACCCCATAAAACAATGCCACTAAATTAAAAGGGCTTCAACACCTGAGACAGCTTTTTTGGGTTGTTGCTATTTTAAAGATAGATCTAAGCCTATGTACACACTACAGCTTAAGTTGGTATAAGTTATGTCACTCAGGGGTGTGAATAAAGCACCCCCTGAGCGACGCACGTTTCACTGACTTAACTGCTGCTGTGGACAGCGCTATGTTGGTGGGAGAGCTTCTCCCACCGGCGTAGCTACTGCTGCTTGCAGGAGTTGGGGTATTTAAATTGATAAGAGAGCTCTCTTGTGGGCTTAGAGCAGGGGTCAGCAACCTTTGGCACGCAGCCCACCAGGGTGATATCCGTTGGCGGGCTGTGAGACAGTTTGTTTACATTGACCATCTGCAGGCACAGCCCCCCGCAGCTCCCAGTGGCTGCAGTTCGCCGTTCCCGGCCAATGGGAACTGCAGGAAGTGGTTGCCAGTACGCTTCCCACAGCTTTCATTGGCCAGGAACAGCGAACCAAGGCCACTGGGAACTGTGGGGGGCCGCGCCTGCGGACAGTCAACGTAAACAAACTGTCTCATGGCCTGTCAGCAGATTACCCTGATGGGCCGTGAGCTGAAGGTTGCCAACCTCTGGCCTAGAACATTTGCACTAGCAGTGCTACAATTGGTGCAGCTGCAATCTCTGTAGTGTAGTGTAACAGGGTGTGATTCATCACTGCACCATCTCCTGCACTGTCTCCTGCCAGTTGTCATGGAGATTAGCTCTGGTAGCCAGTGCACCTTCTGCTGGTGGTGTCTCGCCCACTGTCACTTCTGCTCCTGGACTTGTGTCGCTCCAAGGACTGCAGCATCCTCTTCAGGACACAGCCCTCCAGCTCTCCTGCACTCTGTGCTCCCCCTTCTGGGGGACAGCATCACAATCCCTCAGTCCAGTCACTTCCCTCAGTGGCAAATGGGGGTGGGGTCCTGGGCCTGCCCACTACTCTGGGTCCTGGCCCAGGGACCCTGTAGATGGCAGCCACATGCTGCATCCCCTCCAACCCCTCAGTCTACTTCACTGGGCCTCTTCCCCACAGTCCCAGCACCATCTCTGCCCTTATCTCAGGGCCTCAGCATGCCAGTATCAGCAGTCAACCAGGCGCTCGCTCTCAGTCCCCTGATCCTGCCCAGCACGGCTCTCTCCAAGGTGCTATCTTTCTCCTCCTGCAAGGCAGCCAATTCTCCCTCCTCAAGCTCCAGGGGGCAACTGAAGCTGCTCTGCAGCCCTTCTTATATGGGCCAACTTGACCTTGATTGGCAGTTCCTTGCAGCTCCTATCTAATTGGTTGCCTCCTGCACAGCCCCCCTAGGGCTCTATTAACCCCTGATGGGCCAGTGTGGGGCAGATGCCCCATCACATGTAGCCATAGTGTAAGAATCCTCAACTTTCAAATGTGAGAACTCAAACAAATATGAACCACCAACCTTGACTGCCATCATCTGATGCATATTGCCTTGTTGTATCATATCAGCCCCCTCAACTAGGGAACATAGCTTTGTGGTTAAAGCACAGGTCTGAAAATCTAGACTGTACTCCTGGCTTTGCCCCAGACTTTCTGTGTGACTGTGGGCAAAGTCATTTAACATCTCTGTGCCTCCATTTTCTTCTCTGTAAAGTGAGGATAATACCTGCCTTATGGGCATGAAAACAGGGATTAATGTTTGCATCGTGCTTAAAGATCCTTACATGGAAGGCTTGAGTGCAAATTATTATTGTTATACATATATGATCAAAGGATAACATGTGAAATTGAAACACTTATGGTGAATTCATATAGTACAGAAACATTTATAGTGAAGTAATAACAATGAGGAGTACTTGTGGCACCTTAGAGACTTACAAATTTATTTGTTCATAAGCTTTCGTGGGCTAGAGCCCACTTCATCAGATGCATGGAGTGGAAAACACAGGAACAGGTATAAATACAGGAAAAGATGTGATTTGCCTTACCAAGTGTGAAGTCAATCTAACGAGACAATTCAATTGACAGCAGGACATCAAGGGAGAAAAAATAACTTTTGAAGTGGCAATGAGAGTGGCCCATTTCAGACAGTTGACAAGAAGGTGTGAGTAACAGTAGGAGGAAATTAGGTTAGGTTTTGTAATGACCCAACCACTCCCAGTCTTTATTCAGGCCTAATCTGATGGTGTCCAGTTTGCAAATTAATTCCAGTTCTGCAGCTCCACATTGGAGTCTGTTTTTGAAGTTTTTTTGTTGAAGAAGAATTGCCACTTTCAGGTTTGTTCTTGAGTGACCAGAGAGATTGAAGTGTTCTCCTACTGGTTGTTGAATGTTATGATTCCTGGTGTCAGATTTGTGTCCATTTATTCTTTTGCATAAAAACTGTCTGGTTTGGCCAATGTACATGGCAGAGGGACATTGCTGGCACATGATGGCATATATCACATTGGTAGACAGTGAAGTAATAGAAACAGTTAGAGGTGTACATATCTATGTACTTCAATGGGCCTCACTAATAGGCTTGGCAGAATTAGATTTTTTAAAATAATTTTGATGGATAATATCTCTGTTTATTTTTAAACCTTTTTCTGGTATTTATTAATTTAAATTTTCACTATTCAAAAATTGTGAGTTTTAAGCATTTTTTCAATTTTTATCTATTTGAATTTTCACAGTTGCAGGAAATTATGGGGCAGTCAGGCAGTGGGGGAGGAGGAGACAGACAGACCAGACTAATTATTTACTGATAGATGTTGAGATTCAAAAGGCTTAAGCATAATTGTTAGAACACAAAATGTCATCACATGTCAAAATGTACACAGTAATTATCCCTAAATCAGACTCTCATAAGTTCTCAAGCAGCATTTCTTACTTTGCCTTTAAATTTTAATTATCAATGAAAATACTTTCCTGTGTGTCTAGAGTGAAATTGACATTTATTAACATTTACCGATAAAAATCTAATCTTTCCAAGACTACTAGTAGCTAAATGCATCACAAACATTCTTTAATTTATCCTCAATGTCAGGAACTGTTCTTATCCTCATTTTACAGATGGATAACTGAGGCACAGAGTAGTTAGTGGACTTGCCCAGGGTAATGGAGGATGTCAGTGGGACAGATGAAATAGAACTCAGATCTTCTGCTGTCCAGTCCAGTGTCTTTACCACAGGATGGTTTTTCTATTGTTTCAACAGTTCTTTCAAACTGCAATTTTATTATAGTGAACCTCCTCTCAGAGAGTTGTTCTGAGCTAAAACTTCACTATAACACAGTGCGGGAGATAGTGTTGTTCACTAGATAGGGTACTAGAGTCAGACTCAGGCAATGTGGATTCTGTTCCTGGTCCCACCATGACATTATAGGATCTTGGGCAAATTCACCTGTTTGTGCCTCAGTCTCCCAGACTGTAAAATAGGGATCTCTCACCTTTTGTACAGTACTTTCAGGTTGACAGATTTTTTTTTAAGTGCTAAGTATTATTAATAGAGTTCCAATATATTTACCAACAGACTCTTGACAGACTGGAGCTTGGAGAAGAAGTCTATCTTTCTACCATCAATTACACCAACTGGTCTCAATTACACAAAGCCAATAGCTTTTCACATCCTCCACCTCTAATATACATACCATGGAGAAACTGAATCAGCAGTGTTTTGCTTTGACAATATAACATGTTGGGGGATGAGTTTGTAATAGAAAAAGGTAAGTGGGCCTCCGTAAGTCTGGTGATCATGTAGTAAGGGTGTGTGTGTGGGAGCGGGATATTCCTCTTTGTAATGGCACGTGTCAGTTTTGGACAAATTTAGTTGTAACCTAGAATTTTCTAAATCATTTTAAACATGGTGGAGACGCTGAACGTGTCCAAAGTGACAGTTCAAAAATCTTTAGTTTACTTTACTCTCTCAGCTTCATTTACGTAGAGCAATAGTGGCACCCAGTGGTTGGTTAGTTAATCATGTGTTTTTCTTTTAGCTATCCAACAATACATTTTCCAGTTCTAACTTTCAAGGTGACAGGCTGCGTGTGCACCAAATGAAAACTTACTAGAAAAAATGTTCTCTCCATCAACTCAGCGGTCCAGATTAATTCAGAGCAAAATTGCATTAGTATGTGAAAAATCAAACAATGGGTAGCTGCAATCAAGGAAGGCTGCAGATTTTACTCTTGATTAGTAGACCAAAATCACTCCCTAAGTTTTTCTAAGGCTAGCACAGAGTGAACTCTAGGACATGGGTGAAGTAGCTGGCACTCTGGGTTAGCCAAGTTTGGGAAGTTTTGGCAAAATCTACTAAATCCTGTGCCCTTATAGTCAGTGTTTCTGCCTCTTGCATTCATTCATTTGCAGAGCTTCTGTTCTGCCTCCAGGATATGTCCAGGCTTCAAAGCTGTATTTAGAAGTCTGAACAGCCTGAAAGTTGATTCCTCTGATGCATGAAAGCTCAAAAAATGATGCAGTCAGCTGCAAGTGAAGGAAACCAGACAGAAGTCATATCAATAAGTCAATTGCAAGCAGTGGCAGGAATGGGAAGACAGGGTGTTTGGCAGTCAAATGAAAAAGGATCATAAGGAAAAAGGGCACTACATTTCCCAGGGCACTGTCTGAGCTATAGCAAACCTAATCCAGCCAACCATCATATTTATGCAGAAGATATTAGGAGCACAATGAAGCAATCCCATTTCCTCTTTCAGGCAGGAAGGAGGCTTCTCATATGCCACATCTTTCACAAATGAATGCAGTGCATAATTGTTGTAATATAACTGCCCCAGCTCTAGTGCATCTGAGAGGACAATCCTGCTCCACAGTGAGAACACTGTGCACTCCTGTGTCACCTTTCAATCTGGGGACCTCAGAACACTTTACTAAAATGGAGGATATGTCTGTGTATAGATGGGGGAACTAAAGCACAAAAAAGTTAAAGGTAAACTGCAAATGGGACAAGTTTGCCCCCTTTACTGCTTCTTTATGATGCAGGAGGAAAGCCTCAAAACTTCATCTTACTTAATGTTTTGGTTATTGATGTTCTATAATAGAAACAAATGTCCTTGGTTTCGCTAAAGGACTCTTGGCAAGACTGGAGCTGCAGGTTGAGACATGCTGTAAAAGGCAGAAACGTGAACTGCAGCTTTCATCTGAGGGAAGAGGAGATGCTGAGTCTTTCAGTTTCCCAACCGTTTATTCCATTCAACTGAATTCAATGGAGCTATCTCAGTTTACATCACCTGAGAGCCTGGGCCCTAAATACCCTATTTATGGCAATGGACTTATGGCAGGGAATGATTTATCCCATTGCCTTATAACTAAGCCCGTGCTAAGCAAGCACTAGCCTGAGTGTCTATGAAAACCAACTCTAAAACCTACAGCAAGTGTTGGCAGAATCCAGGGAGCAAGATTCTGAGACAGGAAAAGCAGATTAAGCAAATTAGCATCTGGGTCACCTTGGTCTGTGAATGCCTGATCTAGTGAAGATGGAGGAAATGTAGGAGAGTAAAGGGCAGTTTGTCATTTCATACACATTCTTTGTGTCTGATTGTTTGGACAATTTAAAAAAAATATACAGGGCTTGATTCTGCAGCCGTTATTCTGGCAAAACCTATGTCCTTGACATTTCACAATTGTTTCCATGCTATATCCAGGGTATTTCATAAATATATTCCACAACTTTTATTATTCAGCAACCGGAAAAATACACTAAGTATACTTATTTGAGAAATAAACTATTCATAAAGGATTATCTGCTTGCATTTTGGGAAACATTTGATAAAGATTTGGCATTACAATTGTTACATTTCAATAGGAATGATGTTTGGTGAAAACTAAGTTCATTAAAAGAAGTGTGTTATCTTCTTCAGAAAACCAGAAGAGGCCCATAATATATTTTTCTAGTGTGATCTCATTGCTCCAGGAGAGTTATGTCAGAGAAACTTCCTAAATGAATAAAATATGGAATATTTTAGGATCCTGCAACTTAAAAGGTAGCCAGGTACCCTTCTTGACCCTTATCTCCATGTGAGAATTCATGGTAGAGATTCTATGAAGGAACAACCCCTGATGGGACAAAAATTAAAATTAGAAGAACCTTCCCCCCAAGTGACCTATGAAACCCAGTTCAGAAATAAGCAGAGCCATCAGAGGAAATGAAGTTAAGGATTGGTTTGGAGGGAGTTTGTTTTCTCAAAGCCTTCTATTTCACCGTAGTCAATTTAAAATGAGTGCTGTATTTCAGCACAACCGTGCATTCAGGAATACAGGGGGTAAATCAAACTTGTTTTCTGATCGTGGACAGCAAGTTCTGCCTGCAGTGTGTAGTCATTTCCCAAGAAATATGTGAGAACAGAATCAGAACTGAACTTACTGCTGCAGTCTGCACCCTAATTTTGTTGCTCTGATTTAATCATTAGTTTCCTGACCCCATCCTTCACCCCCAGTTCTTGCTTACATTTAGTAATGATAGTGGTCAGTGCGTATGAACACCACGGTGATTTAGTACACTGGTATTCACCTCAAAGTTGCTCAAGGGCCAATCAGCCTACTACCTATGCCTGATGGAACCATTGCCAAGCCAATACCATCTCTTTTAAAATGATAAAAATTTGGAAGAATGGTCTTAATATTCCGTCAGATCAGCTAGCTTTCCTCCCAGCTCTTCTTCCTCAATATTACCAGAAATAACTGCCTTAGCTTTCATCTCTTGCTCGTTTTTATTTTTTGCCTTCCTTTTAGCAAATCACTGCAGATCAGAACCGGAGGAAAATGCTCTGAAACAGCTTAGTTATTTCATTAAAACATCTCTGCAGGTCACCTGAGAAGCCTTTACAGAGCACATGCGACCCTGAGGCCATGTGCTAAGTGAATACTCCTGACCTAATGTTAAAAATACCAAATTACCAGAGAAAGAGAAAAGGGGGAAGGGGGAGAAAGGAACATGAATGCATTGAACAGAAAAAGAATTTGATCTAAAAAAAATATTCACCTCAGATAGGGCAAGGAGCCATGAATATCTGCTGCAAAGTTCAGAACTAAGATTGTTTAATGTGTGTGTGGAGGGATGGGAGTGGGGGCAGGTGTGTGTGTGTCAGTGTATTTCTACACTATAGCAGAGATTTATGTGCTAAAACTAAAGCTATTTTTAATATTGTAATTCCAGAATTTGTTAAGCTAATATCAGGGCTGGGCAGTGTGATCTGCCTAACATGAAAAATCCTGAGAAACAGCAGGGGATGGAAATTGACCAGCCTTAAAAACTGTTTAGCATGTTTGCAAGTGTAAATGAACATGTACCCTATTCATTCCAACCCTGCCGATTTCCCATAGATGGGAAGTTTACTTACAAGTCACTAAGTAGCATTCAAATTTTTAATCTGTGAACTACTTACCAACTGAGCAACTCTGAGTCACTCCCCACCAATGTGCTGGCTCACAATGATATACCAGGCTGCAAACACAAAGAGCTGTTTCCCCCAGGATATGCCTACTTCCCCCTACACACATTGCTGCCTATAAAGTGACCAGTCACTCACTCACACACACACACACTCTCTCTCTCTCTCTCTCTCCCACTCCCCCTACTTTGCCCCCTAGGGTTCACCCAGCCCACCATAACAAGATACATCCCTCTCCAGAGTGTCAAGTAATTGGACTGGAAACACAGAAAGAAGTGTATCTCTCAGGAGATTTTGCAGGGCTTGCAGATCAGAAATACAGCAAACAGCTATTTCTCGTAGTATTTCAACTGGCAGACAGGCCTGAAGCCAGAATGCAGAGGCACAGCAAACGTTTCATGTTTTCTGTGTTTTGAATACATCCGCTCCAGTTCACCCATCCTCAATCCCACACAGCCAACAGCTAGCTAGCTAGCTTTCTGATGTTCATTCAGACTAGTTTCGCCACTATCTTTGAATTCTCCACTGGTTTCCTCTCATTTTCAACATGAAGATCAAACATCTAGTCTTCACCTACATCTCTGGCCTAATTTCTTATTACCATCCTTTTTACTCCATTTGCTCCATCCATGATGCCTGCCTTGCCTCTCCCTTCATCTCCTTCTCAAACTCTGTCCTTTTTCCATCTTGCTCCCTATGGCTAGAATTCCCTCCCTTGCCCAATGAATTCTGCATTTGATTTGGGTTTTCTGCATTTATCTTATTATCTTCTCAAGGCAGAGCCATTCTTTGTGACCTATACAGCGCCAAGCAGACACTAGAATCTACGCACTGCCGGCACTGTACAAATAATGAAATACTATTGTTTATACAGTTCCAAATGTGTACTATGGCATTTTACAGAGACATGTGAGGACAAAGGCCTTGCCCTGAAGTGCTTAGTCTCTTAATAGACAATGAGCAGTAGAAGGACGGGATGGAGAAATGCAAGTAACCTTTGGCATCTTACTGAGCCCACAATCTCTTTGATTTTTTTACCCCACTCAAAATACATTTTGTCAAAGTTCTTTAGGCTCCAGTTCAGCAAGGGGGCTGAAGCTCATGCTTAACATCAAGCATATGAGTAGTTCTATTGATGTCAACAGCGCTACTGACATGCTTAAAGTTAGGCATGAACTTAAGTCCCTGGCTGAATGGGGCCTTAGTGTGGAGAAACTAGGGTTTGTTGGACTCATTAGAGAAAGGTGTTTTGAAGGGGAGGGGGCCGCATGTAAATAATTAAGAGAGCTATCTACTTAAGGAACTTTACACTTGAAATATTAATACTAACTTTAGCTGAAAGTCACTTTGTTTATGGGGAAAATTAAATTACATTATCAAAAAGTTTAGTAAATGCTGCATTATGAAGGCTTCAGCTTTATTATCTCTTTATAAAAGAAGATTTATATCAAATAGCATAGATAAATTCACAAAAACAACAAGGAGTCCAGTGACACCTTAAAGACTAACAGATTTACTAGAGCATAAGTCATATTTATGCCTGTATCTGTATTTTCACTCCATGCATCTGTAGAAGTGGGTTTTTTACCCACAAAAGCTTATGCCCTAATAAATCTGTTAGTCTTTAAGGTGCCACTGGACTCCTTGTTTTTGTGAATACAGACTAACATGGCTATCCCTCTGATAATAGATCAGTACATTGGATGGTGACCATCCTGTAATCATGGTCCAAAGAATGCAGGACCTGGTCCTATACCCTTATATTTTGTGGATCAAATGCCCAAGTATTGTGAAGCAATGATGGAACATGAGATCTGCCTCAGGACCCATAGTATCTACCTTCATGTCATGGCTGAGAAGCCTTTATTGCATTTTGCCAAGCACTGAGCTAGGAAATAATATGTGCTTCTCATGATGTGATCTCTTAGATGACATTTTGAATCAAGCTTCTGTCTGCAGGGAGGATTGAAAGATCCATGACACTATTTTACTTGAAGAATAAAAGCATTCATTTTTGCAACTGGCTAGATTCACTGTACTATCCCAAGAGGGCATCCTCACATAAAAATAGTTGTGTTAAATTGCTGTCTGGAACAGAAGTTGGAGTAAGAAGCAAACTGTATTTGCTGGACTAATCTAATTCATGGACTAAATCTGTCTATATTTTATTATTCTGGAACCAACCTGTAGATTAACTGGCAATTAAATAGTTGCCAAATAATTGTTTTATTTTACCTAAGACTTGAGAGCAATTTTTATTTCAATGTTCACGTCTTCTATTTATGTTTTTCAAATTCATTCATGGTCAAGAGTGGGAAATTCAACAATCACTAATCTTGTATTTCAGGGGTTTTTGCCAAGCTGTCAAGACCACATTTTAATTTTTATTTTAAAAAGAAAAAGGGCTGAACCAAGTCAATAACAAACAGAAGTGGATTAATTTTTGTTAGAAAACAGTGTATTTGATTTAAACTTTGTCACTCGGCCCTTATATGCCCCCTCCATCATTGGAGCTTCTCATGATCATTAAAGGATTTTATCCTCCCTGATGGAAGACTGAGGCACACTGTAAATTAAGTTTCAGAGTGTTAGCCGTGTTAGTCTGTATCAGCAAAAAGAACAAGGAGTACCTGTGGCACCTTAACAGAAAGTAACAGAACTCCACTAGCCATCACCTTCAGCCCCCTCTCCAGCGCATCATCAAGGATCTACAATCTATCCTGAAGGATGATCGCTCACTCTCACAAATCTTGGGAGACAGGCCAGTCCTTGCTTACAGACAGCCCCTCAACCTGAAGCAAATACTCACCAGTAACCACATACCACACAACAAAAACACTAACCCAGGAAACTATCCTTGCAACAAAGCCCGTTGCCAACTCTGTTCACATACCTGTTCAGGGGATACCATCATAGGACCTAATCACATCAGCCACACTATCAGAGGCTCGTTCACCTGCACATCTACCAATGTGATATATGTCATCATGTGCCAGCAATGCCCCTCTGCCATGTACATCGGACAGTCTCTATGTAAAAGAATAAATGGACACAAATCAGATGTCAAGAATTATAACTTTCAAAAACCAGTTGGAGAACACTTCAATCTCTCTGGCCACTTGATTACAGACCTAAAAGTCACAATATTACAACAAAAAAACTTCAAAAAGAGACTCCAGTGAGAGACTGCTGAATTGGAATTAATTTGCAACTTGGACACCATCAAACTAGGCTTGAATAAAGACTGGGAGTGGATGGGCCATTACATAAAGTAAAACTATTTTCCCATGTTTATTCCCCCCCAGCCCTCTTACAGTTCCTCACATCTCCTTGTCAATTGCTGGAAATGAGCCTTTTTAATTACCACTACAAACAGTTCTTTTTCTCTCCTGCTGATAATAGCTCCCCTTAACTGATCACTCTCCTTATAGTGTGTATGGTAACACCCATTGTTTCATGTTCTCTATGTATATATCTATCTTCCTACTGTATTTTCCACTACATGCATCCAATGAAATGGGCTGTAGCCCACGAAAGCTTATGCCCAGATAAGTTTGTTAGTCTAAAGTGCCACAAGTACTCCTGTTCTTTTTGTAGATTAAGTGACTTTCCTAGTGCTACACAGGAGCTCTTAGTTAAGAGAGGAACTGAATCTAAATCTTCAGAGTGAAAGTCCAACCCCAACCCACTAAACCATGCTTCTTGCCCTTTACATGCTCCTTCTTTACTGAAGCCTGGAAAACTATAGCCCTGATCATGAAAGCACTTGAAACATGCACTTAAACCCTATTGAAGGTAGGGTCTATTGTGTTGTACTGATGCAGTAGAACCAGAAAGTGTCTTGGATTTGTCTGGTTTCATTGTCTAAGCTGAATGAAATGTGAAAGACAAAGAGCAGGTATGGGGAACACTAAATTAGATTTTAAAAACGGTATCAATCCCAATCTATGCTGTTTTGAACAACATAAGCCAAGATTTAAAAAAATCTGTTTTTACCCTGTTCATTTCTTATGCATATACAGCTAGAAGTGTTTATTATATTGTTCTAGTTATAGCTCCTTTATGTATTTTTAAATCATTTGAATTTCAATGGCTTCAACAATCCAAAAAGGAAGAATGGCACTTAATGATCAATCTATCTTTTTTAGGTTTGTATTAGCTTTACTGGGTTTTTCATATCAATACAAGTTAATTATTTTACATCTTGACCTTTTTGTACTGTGGTGCACCTTCAGCCAGATATAAGGATTTAAAGCTGGACAGTAAGAGTCTGTAAATTTAAAACTATACATTGTTTGATGATCTCAGCAATTTTTCTGGTCATTGACAAGAAAATGAGGAGAGAATCTCTTGATGAGCTCCTTAAAATAAAATAAATTCTGTCCATTGCAAAAGGACTAGACACACCTGCTTCATTGTGTCCCACCACTGTCTCATATGTACATACCCACAAACAACTGCAATACTTGTAAGTATATAGCCATGTTCGGTATATAGCTACTTCCCCCTGCAAGGGAAAAGTTGAGCTTGAAGCAGATAGAGAAAAATGATGGTCTCCCCTGTTCCTTGTAGGGCCCTATTAAGAATTAGATATGTTTACATAAAATACTAGATCATTTTGGCCTGAAACTGCATCCCTTACCTCAGTTAAAATGGAGTCTAAGGAAATAAACTCCTCTGAGCTGGATTTCTATTACACACAGCAACTGCACCTTGCCAGAGATAAATAAAGAAAATATTTCACATAAGACCTGCAGCTGTTTGAGCCAACTGAGAATTTAACTGTCTCCCCCCACACACTCAAAAGTTTAAGTCTCTGGTATCCTCAGGAAGGAAAGAATTAGTTTTGGGCTCTAACCCTGGATTAGGATATCACAGTTTTTCCCCTTTCTCTCCTACCACCAACTCAGCAAGTCATAGAAACTAGGCTCTCGCTGGTGTGGTCTCCAGCTCCAGACTCCCACTAGCAAGTCACAGGCAGCAGGAGCTCCAGGCTACTTTTTAGAAGTAGTTTCCAGCCAGGTGCTGGGGAAAGTGCAACCCTGGGTTGCCTTGGATACACTGTGTAAGTAACTCTTCAAGTTCCAGTGCAGACCATGTTTATGTCAGAGTCTCAGCCTTCACCTAGAGGGTCCATGCCGTGGAGTGGAAGCATAATTCCCTTTCCATACTTATTCAAATCTTTGGTTTCTAAGATGAGACTGCCAACAAACCTACAAATTGTGGTGGTTATTCTTGTGATGTAGATTTGAAAAAAATCTTTAGGGAAACTTGCTGTGTACCTGCAGCTGTATTGCTCTGACCACAAGTACACTCCAAGAGAGTGTCCTAGGTGTTGCTGTTGATTTATTCCCTGCCTTTGTGCTGGCTGGCATATCTGCCCTGTGATGCAGGATCTGCAGGGCTGGGACAAGATATCTTGGAAGGACCAGGCTCACATCTCACATGGAAGTCATTACCCTTTCCTGTGATGGGTAAACATGAAACTGGCATTCAGGACATGGTCACTTCATAAAACCCCCTCCTCTAAATAATCAGAAGGGGCCCCTTTTCTGAAGGGAACTTCAGGAGCAGAAGTAATCAAGTTACCCCTCTCCACTATAAGAACATGGCAATAATAGATCAAATTTTAGGTGGAGCACTTGTGGCATAAACATGCAACTAGATGGATATCATCTAGGGTGGGATTTTCAGATCCATTGGTCTAACTCTGCTCCTACTGAAGTCAACAGTAAAACTCGTATGGATTTCAATGAGAACAGAGTTAGGCCAATTCTGAGCCCTTTAGAAAATCCAATTCTCAGCCCTCTGCTGTGGCTGCTGGGCAGGGTACCCTTCCAGAAGTCCTGGTGCTGCATATGAGCCACCTATTGCAATGTGAGAGACCACGTCTGAAGCTCTGGAGAAAATGGAAGGGCTACACTGGTAAATTAACAGTTTTGAATGGTGAATAGAATTGTGATAGAGTTTATTTCACATGGTGGTGGCTGTAAAGCAGGGAGAACAGACGTCCCAAAGCTATATATATCTACACACATACACACACACACACTAATGTTTTGGGTAGGAATTTTCCTTCTCTACAATATTTAAGCCCCTGAGCCATGCAGCAGAGAAATCTTCAGTAATCTAGACATGATTTCAATAGCTGTTAGCCACAGGGAATAAACAAAACATTGGAATCCTAAATCAACTTATGCTTATTACAAGAATGACAATCTTATGTTCATGCCATAGAGTAATATGCACCAATGAATCCTGCAAGTCAAGGATGTAACCACTGGGAAACTAGAGCAAATGTTTTGTAGGGTTATTTCATAGTCATTACAGGTGCATTTAGATCTTATGACGGGCTGTTCCTTTAAACAGTCACATGTGAAGCTTTGTAGAAGTTCCCGGAATCCTGATCCAAACCTACAGCCATTTTTCTGAAAAGGGCTTTCAAAAAGCTGAATAGTTCACTTGAATTCAAGACAAAAAATCATATTTTTATTATTCACAGAAGTCAGAGGTGGAAAAGACCTAATAGATAATCTAGTTCTGCCACTGCAGGATTGTGCCCTGCAGTGTATTTTCCATTGGTTCCCAACCTACTTTAAACTTTTCAAGTAACTGGGCTTTGCCAAGCCTCTCACATCCACTACACTCCTGGGGAGACTACTTTAGTCTACTCAGTCATAGCCAGGATGATTTCCTGATAATTCAGGCAGCACTTCGATTCACAGAATCCAAGGCCAAAGGGACCACTGTGATCATGTAGTCTGATCTCCTGTATGAACACAGACCATGGCACTTCCCCCAAAAATTCCCAGAGCAGATCTTTTAGAAAAATATCTAATCTTGATTTAAAAAATTATCAGTGGTGGTAAATTGTTCCAATGGTTAATTATCCTCACTGTTAAAGATATGTCTGATTTCTGGTCTGAATTTGTCTAGCTTCAGCCTCCAGCCATTGGATTGTGTTATACCTTTCTCAGCTAGACTGACGACTCCATTATTATTTGTTCCTCAGGTGGTTATTTATAAGCTATAAAAAAGTTATTCCTTAACCTTCTCTTTGTTAAGTTAAATAGCATGAGCTCCCTGAGTGTATCACTAGGTTTTCTAATCCTTTAATCATTCTTGTGGCTCTTCTCAGAACCCTCTCCGATTTCTCAACATCCTTCCTCACATTCAGCTGCTTATCCACCATGATCCCCAAATCTTTACCCAAAAGGATAATTAAAAGAGTGGTAATTCAATGAATAATTAATGTTGTTTTTAAATTACATGCTGGTATGACATATTGGGGTGCAATCTAGACCTGTAAAGGGCTGTGTCACTCCTGCCCTGCAACCTGAGGTACCTCACAATGCTTAGCTGCTGTAGCTCCCAACCTGGGCCCCTCACAAATAGCCAAACAGCATGCAGGTCACACCCTGAGAGTCTGTGTCTAGCTGCAGTCCTGGTCCAGCACACTCCAGTCACACTTTTGTTTCCCTCAGCCTTGGTTACCACTTGCAGGGTGACTCCAACACATCCCCAGCCCCAAAATTTCTCCCAAGACATGTGTTCTGCATGGTCGAACCCTCTCCTGGACAGTTTAGATATTTTAGATCCCTTGCCCCTGTAAGGGAACAATATCCAGCAGTTTGCCACTTTAAATTTACAACACTGGATTTGTTTTGATTGAACAACAAAACATTTAACCACAAAAATAGATTTTAAGTACAAGGCATTAAAGTCAGAAATGATAATGAGAGAAATAAAGATAAACACTTCCTAGTGCTAAAACTTAAACTACACTTGGTTCAAGATAAAATGTTTACCACCTTCCCCAACAGAGCTGACCAAATTTCAGGTCAGGATCTCTCCCAAAGTCAAATGGATACTTCCTTTGTCTTTTTAGATGAAAGATAAACAGGGGGAGATCGCTTGGGGTGTTTTTGCCCCTCACTTTATAGTCCAGTCACCCTTTGAAATGCATTTTCCTTAGGGTTAGCTCTAGATAAAGTTCATTCCTGCTGTGAGATTGGAGTCATGTGGTGAAAGAGGTTTGATCTACATTTTAGCTGGATCTGTTACTGCCGCCACTTCTTTGCCACAGAATGGCCCGTTGAGAGGTAATTGCCAATCAGCTTTGATGATACCTGATACCTTGTTCTTTGTGTTTGAGAAACAGTTTATTCACTCCCCAGATTTGCCTGGTGACTGCATTTTAGTCATAATTTCCATTTATGTTCATAACTTTCCATACACTTTTGTTTACACACATTTCACCATGATATTGACCTATGAATTAGTTTTCAAACGATGCCTCACAAGGAATACTTTGTACAAAGATTACTACAATAGTATGTAGGGTGTGAATACAGGGATGCATTCAGTCACTCCTCTCCCTCACACAGCTGGAGGAGGGTTAGCCACTGGCTGATCCAGAAGCAGCAGGTCAGAGCCCTTTCCTGGGTAGGGCATCAGCCACCCTGCACATATAAAGGGAAAAGAAAATTTCCATATCATATTTATGGATGATGATGCCTCACCATAGCAGTTTAGAACTGGAGCCTTTAGGTTTTGTGTAACCAGACTAATGGAGAATGGTCAGTTAGTACCCTGAACTTTCTGTTAAAGAGATAGGGCCATAACCGCTTTACTGTCCACACAATGGCATAATATTCTTTCTATGACAGAATAATTCTGTCCAGTGGCTGTCAATTTCTTGCTTAATAATGCAATAGGGGTGTTTTTGTTATTCTCCATGACTGCATTAGCACAGCCCCTAAACCAGTGTCTGATGCGTCTGTACACAGTTCCAACACCTTGTCAAATCCAGACTAGCCAGAACAGGTTTTTCAGACAAAGTTCTTTACGTTATCAAAACCCTCTTGGCATGCCTTTGACCTTACATCTTGTTAGGCTGTGCCTTTTTACATTGTATTCATAATCACAATCTAGGTCACTGAACACACACGCAAACCTTCAGTAATAGTTTACCAGACCTATGAAAGATTGAACCTGCTTTTTGGTCTGTGGCACTTGCCAATTAACAATGGCTTCAACTTTTAAGGTATCAGGTGATATTTGACCGTCTCCTACCCCATGTCCAAAATAAGGAACTCTTGCTGCCCCAGTTTTACACTTTGAGCTTTGACAGCACAATTTTCAAGTGTTTGTTGTGATCAGACCAAGTGTTGCTAAAGACTGCTATATCATTGACATAGACCTTTGCAAAGTTCTGCAATCCTCTCAACACTTGGTTGACCAGCCTCTAAGAGGTGTCTTCTGCCTTAATTGACCCAAATGGTAACACTTTGAATTTATAGAAGTCCCATATTGATAATATATGATTTTGTTTCTGGGCATCCTCATCTAAAGCAGTTTGCCAGTACCCCTTAACTAGGTCAAAAAAGCTAAAATATATAGATCTACTTAAGATATCCCGCGTATCATCTGTTCTAGGAATAGGATACACATCTGGCACCACAATAGCATTGAGTTTCCTATAATCAACACAAAACCTTACCATGTTGTTTCTTAGGGACCAAGATCACAGGTAATGTCCATGAACTGTCTGATTCCTTAATCACTCCCAGGGCAGAATGCTTTGTATTTTTGTTGGGACATGGCTGTGGTCCTACTGTAATGATTTGATGAGTCAGCAAGTGAGTCTTCCCCATTTGCTAGAAAACACTTCTGTGCTGCAAGAACACCTCTGCTTTTTCAGCTGGTGTTAACTCGCTACAAAAAACTTGATGCTTTCTAGAGATGAGTCAGTTTAGCATTCAGCCATCAAATCAATGAGGGGTTGTGGAGAGGGGAAACTGAGGCACAACAGATTACTTTTACCATGGCTTCACAGCTGTGATAAGCTTTCAGCCTGTTTACATGTAATGCTGTCCCATAGCTGGTACCATGAGGCTTTTTAACAGGCATATCTTCATTCACCTCAAAAGGTGCAAAATTTTTGGGAAGGACTTTGTACTTTTTCCCCAGAGGTCTTACCACCAACACCAAGTCCTCTATTTAAAAAGGGGCACTTACAAGTTTGTTAGTCATACTATGCCTTTTGCTGGGACTGTCTGTCCTTGAGATTTGTCTGAACATCCCTCATGTCTTAACTCTTTTCTGAACTTTGTATATATTCAGTTAGTGTGTTTCTCTGCCTCATTGTCTCCTTCCCAAGAGTATCTAATAAGTATCTCACTTTCCTTCTGTATAGGAGATAGATGGGGAGAACCCAGTCGATTTTTGGGGCACCCCTCTATAAGCAAATAGCCATTTCTGAAGAGTTTTTAAGTTTTCAATGGTCGAACTTTAGGGAGTGACTCTTCGCCAAATTGTACTTTAATTGGTATAGTCAGGGCTTGTCTACATGAGAAAGCTTTTCTGACTTAACTGAAGAGATGTGATGATAAACTGGCACAGAAGGCTTTGTGACACTTATTTTGGTCTATACTAGACTTATTACAGTTTACCTTAGGAACAGGTTTAAACTAAACTGAAATAAGCCACCCTTAAACTGAAATAGGAGTGTTCACATAAGAATTTGCACTGGTTTTAACTAAGTTGGTTTAAAAACTGAGTGAAGTTAAACTAGTGCAACTTGTGTGTCTAGATAAGGCCTACATAAAAAAAAAATTACATCTGAAACTGGTGCATTGTAGTTAGAGCAGCAAATTAAAAACAAACAGTTCAGTAGGAAAACAGCATCCATGATGACAGCTTCTAAATTAAGTTCCATCCTAATGGAGTTCAAAGTATCTGAGAGGATAAAATTCTGAAAGTCACAGCTTACAATGAACAGCTAAATTTAACTTTAGTTGCCATAGCAATGGCCAGTTCTCATACAGGGCAACTCAACCAGTGAAATATAAAATTCCTCAAAGACAGAGCTAACAGAAGCTGTGAGATTTGATAGAATTTAGGGTGCTTATGCCAATATTCCATGAGATACAAAGGCTTTTGCACAGCTAAAGAAAGTGTCCTGCTGTGATGAGACCTCCTTATCCTTGTTGAATCCATCCCTTTTCCTCGTCTCTGTGCAATCACAGAATGTCACAGCATCTTTACCCTTGTCTAAACTAGGCTTCTTAAAAAAAGTCTACCATCTGTACAGGAGTGGATTCGCCACTGGTGCACCCCCTTGTGACTTGGCTCTTCATCCAGTACCCGTTGCCAATAGCCACCTTGGCCCAGGGGCAGTCTGCCTCCTCTCATAACTCAACTCTCCAGCCAGGTTGCTATTAGTCCCCCTTGATTCTAGGGCAACAAAGTCCTCTTCCTGCTGCTCTGCAGTCCTTCCTTCATAGGAACCACCCAGTCTGGTTCTAATTCTTAATCGTCTGTCTCCCCTCAAGGTGTCACAGAATGGACTAATTGGGCTCTCCACTTCCCCTGTCACTGCCAGAGTGGAATATGCCCCCTATCACAACCATGAGTGCATCTCTATGGGAGGCAGTGAAGATGGGATAGGATGACCTTGTGGCTAAGGTAGAGTGGATAAAGATTAATGATTTAAAAAAAAATCAGATTTTTATTGAGATTAAATACTAGGGCTGTTGTGCAATTGAAAAAAATAATCACACAGTTAAACAATAACAGAATACCATTTAAATATTTTAGATGTTTTCTACATTTTCAAATATATTGATTTCAATTACAACACAGAATACAAAGTGTACAGTGCTCACTTTATATTTTTTATTACAAATATTTGCACTGTAAAAAACAAAAAAATATATATTTTTCAATTCACCTCATACAAGTACTGTAGTGCAATCTCCTTATCATGGAAGTTGAACTTACAAATGTAGAATTATGTACAAAAAACTGCATTCTAAATAAAAATGTACATTTTTAGAGCCTGCAAGTCCACTCAGTCCTACTTCTTGTTCAACCAACCACTCAGACAAGTTTGTTTACATCTGCAGGAGATAATGCTGCGTGCTTCTTCTTTACAATGTCACCTGAAAGTGAGAACAGGCATTCTCATGACACTGTTGTAGCCAGCATCGCAAGATATTTATGTGCCAGATGCGCTAAAGAGTCAAATGTCCCTTCATGCTTCAACCACCATTCCAGGGGACATGCGCTCATGGTGATGGGTTCTGCTCTAAAACAATCCAAAGCAGTGCAGACTGATGCATGTTCATTTTCATTATCTGAGTCAGATGCCACTAGCAGAAGGTTTATTTTCTTTTTTGGTGGTTCGAGTTCTCTAGTTTCTGCATTGGAGTGTTGCTCTTTTAAGACTTCTGAAAGCATGCTCCACACCTCATTCCTCTCAGATTTTGGAAGGCACTTCAGATTCTGAAACTTTGTGTCAAGTGTTGTAGCTACCTTTAGAAATCTCACATTGGTACCTTCTCCGAGTTTTGTCAAATCTGCAATGAAAATGTTCTTAAAATTAAGAACATATGCTGGGTCATCATTCGAGACTGCTATAACATGAAATATATGGCAGAATGCAGGTAAAACAGAGCAGGGCACATTGAACTCCTTGGGGGAGAATTGGGTCACAAGTTTAATTAATGCATTATATTTTCAACTAGTGTCATTAGGATGGAAGCATGTCCTCTGGAATGGTGGCAGATGCATGAAGGGACATACAAATGTTTAGCATACCTGGCACATAAATACCTTGCAATGCCAGCTACAAAAGTGCCATGCAAATGCCTGTTCTCACTTTCTGGTGATACTGTAAATAAGAAGAGGGCAGCATTATCTCCTGTAAATGTAAACAAACTTATTTGTCTTACCCAGTGGCGCTGGAACATTTTTTTTTTTAAAACAGTGGGGGTGCTGAGAGCCAGTGGTCCCCACCCCAAACTTTCTACCTCCCCTCTCTTGCTCCTGTCCATGCCCCTTTACCCCAGAGCTGGGGCCAAGAGCGGGGCTGTAGCTCTGGGGTTGGGAGGGACATGGATAGGAGTAAGGGGGCCAAGGCTGGGACCTGGCATGTAGGGGACCGGGAACAGAGCCCCGGGCAAGGGGCCAGCAGCCTGCAGTTGGGATCCCAGGTGTGAGACCAGGAGTGGAGCCTTGGGCTGGCAGCTCCAGGACCCTGGGCATGGGGTGGCAGGTGGGACCCTGCACAAAAATTGAAGGTGCTGCAGCATCCCAAGTTTCCACGCCTATGGTGTTGGCAATTGGCTGAACCAGAAGTAGGACTGAGTGGACTTTTAGGCTCTGAAGTTTTACATTGTTTTGATTTTGAGTGCAGTGATGTAACCGAAAAAAAATCTGCATTTTAAAGTTGCACTTTCACAACAAAGAGATCGCACTACAGTACTTGTATGAGGTGAATTAAAAAATACCATTTCTTTTGTTTACCATTTTTATAGTGCAAATATTTGTAATAAAAAGTATACACTTTGATTTCAACTACACAGAATACAAAATATATGAAAATATAGAAAAACATTTAATTGCAATTATTTGACAGCCCTAATAGTTTATTTAAAAAACTATTTAAAATTAAATATGAAATTGACAAATGTTAAGGCTTAAAATTATAGTCAATTTATATTAAATACAAAAATAAGACTATCTGGAGACAGAATTTGTTGAAGCACTGAACCAGCTACAGATTAAGCCTATTACTTCTTGTCCTACCTTCAGAGGACATAGAGAGGACAGTGATCAAATCTTCTCCATTACAACCCTCAATATATCTGAAAAATTATTTCCAGACACCCCTCAGTCTTTTTTCCTCAAGACTAAATATACTTAGTTTAAGCTTTTCCTCATAGGTCATTTTATCATTTTTGTTGCGTGGACTCTCTAATTGGTCCACATTGGTCTTTAAGGGTGGTTCCCAAATTGGACATAATACTCCAGCTCATCCCTTACCAGTGCAGCGCCAAATAAAATGGAACAGTTACCTCCTGGGTTTTAAACATAACACTCTTGTTAATACACACTAGAATTATATTGCAACTAGATTGCATTGTTGGCTCATTCAATTTGTGATCCACTATAAATATGTAATTAATTGATAAACTTGTTTTTTCTTCGGTATCCAGCATATTTAAGGTAGTTTTATTTAATAAAAAATTAAAGTGCAATTTTTGTTCATTAATTGATTTGAATATCCATCCAATTAGAGGTTGGTACATATCACAAGTAAAAAATTTAAGCTATTTAATTGCTTAACTGTGTATAGATCTAGTGCAGGGGTAGGCACGGGTGCCGAAGGCAGCATGCAAGCTGATTTTCAGTGGCACTCACACTGCCTGGGTCCTGGCCACTGGTCTGGGAGGCTCTGCATTTTAATTTAATTTTAAATGAAGCTTCTAAAACATTTTGCAAACCTTATTTACTTTACATGCAGCAATAGTTTAGTTATGTATTATAGACTTATAGAAAGAGACAGTCTAAAAACGTTAAAATGTATTACTGGCACACGAAACCTTAAATTAGAGTGAATAAATGAAGACTCGGCACACTGCTTCTGAAAGGTTGCTGAACCCTGATCTAGTGCATCCTGCTGATTAGTAAGAAGCAGCACCAAATTTAGCATAAAGGCAGTATTTAGTTGCAAATCAACATTTTAATGGTTACCAAACAATAAGAATCAACCTCTCTGATTTTCCTAAAGTATAAATAAAAAATATGATTAAAATCAATGGATTTAAATCATGATTAAAATCAATGATTTATATCACTGATTTAAAAATCAATCCATCCTGGACTCAGGACACCTGTATTCAATTCCGGACTCAGCCACAGACTTCCTGTGTGACCTTAAGTCAGTCACTAGATTTACTCTGGGCTTCAATTCTCCATGTGTGAAACGGAGATACTATTTCCCCACCTCGCTGGAGTGCTGCAAAAACAAAATTAATTTCCGACTGCGAGGTGCTCAGATACTACAATGAAGAAGACTAAATAAGCACTTGTGATTACAAACATTTAACATTCCTGACTTAGACCTGCTTAATCAAATATTGCGTTGTATCTCCCCTGTCAGGAGAGCCTCTGAATATAGGCACTCCCATTTTGGTGGCCCATTACCAGCATTAGCAACAGTGGAAGTATTTCAGAAAAGAGGCCTACTAAGCCTTTGCCAAAGGAGCCTTCCAGCACTGACCAACAGCAGAGTTAAAACAGATCTATGTTTGGAGGGGCTACATTATTTGGCTAGATCCTGAGCCCTTATTAAGAGTCTGGCTATTTCCCATCCCCGGTATAGTTACGTTTAAATATGTTTGTGTCCAAACAACATTAGAACCACATTTCAGACAACACCTGTTTTCATTTTAAACCCTGGCTGTAGCTATTTTTAATGTCCACATGCAGGAGAAAAAAAATCTTCTAAATATGGCTGTGTTATAAATGGTTATTTTTTGTGGTTTAGAAGACAGAACTTCGTCTCACTCCACTCCTGTAATGCTGCTTCTTAGTTGACCAGAGGGGTCACTATTGAGCAACATGAGATTCAGACCCAGATCCAAACTTTTCAGACTGGGCTCATTTCTGTGAGTAAGTTATGATCATTGGGCTCTTTAAGATGCTCATCTGATAGGCGAGTACAGTGGAAGCTTTGCTTGCGTAAGGAGCACACAATTGGGAAGAGTCAATGGGAATTTTAGCTTGTACAGATGAATAGATTTTAAGGCCAGAAGGCACCGTTATATGATCAGCTAGCCTGACCTCCTTCCTAGCACAGGCCATTGAACCTCACCCAGTAATTCCTGTGCTGAGCCAAATCATTTATGTTGAACTGGACCCTATTTTGTACACAGACGTCCAATATTGATTTAAAAACCTCAAAGATGGGAACATTTACCAAATCCTTTGAGAAAAGAAGGTACTGAACTCAACACAGCACTCCTTATTCACCAACCTGTAGTGCTCCATCTTCCACTGGGATAGGACTTGCTAAACATAGAACCAATATACTGGGAATGTCAATTACATTGAAAGACTAAGTATTTACAAGAGTCAGATTTTGATTATAAACAGTTCTAGCCATTCAGGGAGACACATAGGCCTTTTCAACCTACCTATTCTATGATTCAAGTCAGTGATTTTACACTCAAACACCTTCCATTCCATGCACAGGAAAATGATGTGATAAATGGAAGGCAGCGATAGCGCATTTCATTTTCAGCTCATATTTCTGATGGTTTCTCACAGCTGACACTGGTTTTCTAATTCCTTCTGACTTCACTCTGGAATTTCTGCTTCAAAACACTTAGTATCTGAAAGCCCATCATACCTCATGAAAGAAAAGCAAGTCTTTCAAGCTGGTCAAAATTAGCTACTGATGCCAGTGACTAAAGGAAATCACAGCTGAAGTCTGCTTGTTCCAGGGTCATGTGGACAATACTGAATGTTTTCTATGTAGTATTTAGAAATAGTAGATTCCCCTCAGTAGGGCTAGTAGTTGGGTGAGTGAGAAGCCTAGCACTCAGTTTTCACAATCCTAATGATCATCATTTGTCAGTGCCTTGTTTTATATTTCTAAGCAAGAGAGGATACAGATCTATAGATAAACTACATTAAGTCGGGAGACAGACCTGCAGAAGTAGGGTGGTATCTGGTCCTCTGACCTTTACAATATTGGATTCCCTATTGTTACCAAGAAAGGAATGTAACCCTGTAACCTGAGAACTTTTCGGAATGGCAATGGAGTGTTGCTGAGGGAACCAAAAGTGCAGTTCTGGTATCTAGTTTAATGTTATTTAGCAACTGCCCAAAATGTTAGTTTTGCTACAACTCAGAGTAGGGTGGTATTTGGCAGACTTTGTCCCCCAGGATAGCTCCTTGGGAAGGAGGATTGAAGTGCCCAATTAAACAAATCCACTGGAGGTCACAGAGAAGGGGCAGGACCAGATTAAGGTAATCCAGGGCCCTGGGACACCACAACATGGAGGTCTCCTCAGCTACACCCCCTAGCTCTGCCCTCACACTATGGCCCTGTTCTTCCATTCTTAGAAAGACAAAGCAGAATCACTGGGCCCATCCACCCCTCCAGGAACAGCAGCAGGGCCTCCTGCCCACAGGACCAGCAGAGGACCCCCAGCACTTATACATCCTGGCTGCAGGGTGTGTTGAGCATGCTGCACTCTAATGCACCTGTCACTCAGAGTCCTATGTTGACAGGGACTCCCAGAGCTGTGGGTCTTTCTCCACTTCAGGATAATTGTTTTAGGCTTTCTGCAGACTCAAACGCATATCACTACATCAACCAACACTTGGTTCATGTTAAAATTTTCTTCACCATCAGGAGGAATTAGTATTTAAGGAAAGATGAGATTGTGATGTAATCACACGACTTCAGAAGTTGTGGCCCTAGGTAGAGGCCTATAGTATCTATGCCTTCATCTGGCCCTGGGGGAAGAAAGAAAGAAAAAAACAAAAACCACCAACACACAACACATTCTTCCAGATAAAATTTCTGGAAGTTCTGTGGAAGAGTGAAATTATTGGATTTCCAAGACATCCTTTTGACATACCTAACAGAAGTCCAAATGTAGTCCGTCAGTGAAGAGGTATTTTTAATCCATCAAAAACTGAGCCAGGACAAGTATTTATTGAGATTTATCATTTTAACTGTAATTGCTAATTGACACAGCCTCCAGCACAGACCTGTTAGCTCACAATGACAAGGGAATCAGTGGATTGTAGACTTAATGAAAACTAGAGTGGGTGCCACGACATTAATCTCTGAAGCAATAACTGGAAAATGGCTAAGGGAAGCCAAATTTGTCTGGACTCTCTCCTCCAAAACATGCTATTTCGCATAACAAAGGACGCTCAAGATGATGCTTAACTGCATGGCTTATATAAAAAGCGGAAAGATTAAAGACAGCAAGGCACTTGACAAGGGAAGAACAAAGATATTCAGCCCATGATTGCATTAGACTGCTGAATTATATATTTTTAAGCTTTGTAAGCCTATGAAACATGAAGAGTGCTTTCAAAAGTAATTATGAAAATACACACTGTTGCTAAAACAATTAACTACAGAAAAAGTAAAAACAACTGTCTTATCAATCAGAAACAAATACTTCCATTATTCATAGGGCTCTACCAAATTCATGGTCTGTTTTGGTCAATTTCACGGTCAGAGGATTAAAAAAATTATAAATTTCATGATTTAAGATATTTAAATCTGAAATTTCAGTGTTGTAACTGTAGAGGTCCTGACCCAAAAGGGAGTAGTGGGGCGGGGGTTGATCACAAGGTTATTGTAGGGGGGTCATGGTATTGCCATCCTTACTTCTGCACTGCTGCTGCTGGTGGCACTCCTTCAGAGCTTGGCAGCTGGAGAGTGGCAGCTGCTGGCTGGGAGCCCAGCCCCAAAGGCAGCAACGCTGCCAGCAACACTGCAGAAGTAAGGATAGCATGGTATGGTATTGCCACCCTTACTTCTGCGCTGCTGCCTTCAGAGCTGGGTGTCTGGCCAGCAGTCGCCGCTTTCTGGCCAGCTCTGAAGGCAGTACAGAAGTAAGGGTGGCAACAACACATCCCTCCTTCAGTAACCTTGCAACTCCTCCCCCACCCCACGACCCCCCTGTCATAAACAGAGTGTTAAGGGTTAATGTCTCTTATATCTGTAAAGGGTCACAAGCAGGAAACTGGACATCTGACCAGAAGACCAATCAGAAGACAAGATACTTTTAAATTCGGGTGGAGGGAAGTTTGTGTTCTTGAGGTCCCCAGGGAAGGTTGAGGAGGTCAGAGTGCCCCAAACCACTGTATTTTTGGGTGGTGGCAGCCTATCAGATCTAAGCTGGTAATTAAGCTTAGGGAAATTCATGCTAGTATCTCATTTTCTGAACTCTAAGGTTCAGATCTGAGAAAGAATGCTATGACACCCCCTTTTGGGTTGGGACCCCATTTAGAGAAATGCTGGTCTCACCAGTGAAATCTGTGTAGTATAGGATAAAAGTACACAAAGGACCAGATTTCATGGTCCATGACATATTTTTCATGGCCATGAATTTGGTAGGGCCCTAATTAGTCACTAAGATACTATTAACATAGTGGAGTTCTAGCTTCTAAAGAAAGAGGAGACTGGACTGAGCTGGTATGAAATTCCTATTACTTCCATTCTATATATCTGAAGGTTGTGAGAACTAAGAATGAAAGATCAGATATACTAGTGAATAGCTGGCCAGATTGGCTTTGTGGCCTTGATTTGGCAAAGCACTTATGCACATACTTACCAAAGTCAGTGGGACTTAAGCACGTACTTAAGTGCTTTGCTGAATCAGAGACTTTGAATAGAGGCCAAATATGTGCTTCCTTCAGAGAAATTAGTAGCCTGCCCTCTTTGACAATATGAGCCAATAAAGGAGCAAACACTTCTCCACTCATTTTAATCAGCCAGGAAAGACAGGGATTTAAGCACAGATTGTAGCACAAAGTACTCCCAACCCATCTAGAACCTCTGTAAATGACAGTGGCTGAAAGTCAAGCAGCTGTGATCTAGTATTTACCTCTGCCAACACTGCATTGCTTCCATGAACGCACACACAAGATATCTAAGTCTAATTGATTTTATCTGCAAAGTAACGAGAAGCTTCCCCACTATACTCTGAGCTACCTGAGTGTTTCCTTTTCATTTCAGATCCATTTGCTTCTGGCAGACCCCATACCAAACATCAGGCCAATTGTATACTGGGAATGGGGTAGGGTAGGAAGTGTGTGTTTCACTGAGTCTGCCTGGGACTTAAGCACAAGCTTAAGTGCTTTGCTGAATCAGGTCCTTAATGAGTTTTATTCTGTGGTTTCACAAGTGTCAGCTCAGCTCCAGGGCTGGTGCAACCATTTAGGCGACCTAGGTGGTTGCCTAGGGTGGTAGGATTTGGGGTGGGGGCGGTGGCATTTTCTTCGGCAGCGACCGTGGACCTTCGGCCGTCCCTGTTGCCGCTAGCATTTAGGCGGAGGGAGCTGGGGCAGGGGAGCGCAGGGAGGGCCACCTGCAGAAAGTAAGGGGACGGGGGGGTGGCATGCAGGGGAACTCCCCACCCCAGCTCACCCCTGCCCCACCTCCTCTGAGCACGCCATGGCTGCTTCACTTTCTCCCACCTCCCAGGCTTACGGTGCCTAAGCTGATTGGCGCTGCAAGCCTGGGAGGCGGGAGAAGTGAAGCAGCGACGGCGTGCTCAGGGTGGAGGCAGAGCAGGGGTGAGCTGTGGCAGGGGGGTGCCTCAGGGCAGAGGGGGGGAGCTGCCACAGGGGAGGCGAGCACCTTAGGGCGGGGGCTCGGGGACGGGGGAGGGCACAAGGTGTATGTTTCGCCTAGGGCGCGAAACATCCTTCCACCAGCCCTGCTCAGCTCTCATACTATTTTGATGAGCACTATAAAAAAAGCCAAAAAATAAAAATAAACATGAAAGACTGAGTGCACTCATTAGTTATGGTGGATGCACTAGTGTTGGCACAACATCTGTTCAGATAGATGCCTGTATATTCATTTGTTCTTTAACTAGCATATTGGTGCACTTGGAATCACATCAAACATAAAAGAAGAACAGGTCCGTGCCCCAGGGAGCTTACGTTCTGTCTGAACCAAAACAGCAATTTTCCATTATGTAAAATCTTGCTACATATTTTAGGATCCAGAAGGCCAAACATTCTATTCAGACAAATCAGCTTGTTCCAATAACTCACGACAGAGTTTGTATTCTCTAGATAATATGTCGTGTGTATGGTGGTCCCACAGGGAAACTCTTTCCACCTTTGCATGTCAAATCTCATCTAAAAGGAAGGAATCTCTGCATCCATTATAAAAGCTTGTTTTTAGTTTTAAAAATACCTGACTAAATGCAGCACTAAAGCAGTTTTTAAAACAACCAGGGGCACTGCCTCCTCACACAGGGGATCCAAGGGCTGTAGATCCCGCAAATATGCAGCTAACTGATGAGCAAAAAAGTTTCTACAAAAAGTGTACAGAGCAAGGCACTTGCCTAGATTAAAGTTAAAATGTGCAGAAACAGAAAAAGGCAGAACCAGATACACTAGCAGGGGTTTAAAACAATCAACTTGTTACGCACTGAACACTCCAGTTTCATATATAATACCTAACCCCCCAGACTAGAGAAAATACTTTAAAATATCTCTTAATAAGCCTGTGCGTTGCATAGTGTTGGTGCTTAACAACATTCAACATCTTTGTATGAATATGAAGATTTTGAATTTTTAAAGAATACATTAATTTTTAAAACATGGATGCCAATGGACAGAAAACTAATTTTACTCCCTCCATACTAACATGATTTTAGCCTGCATCTGCCTTCTCAGTCCTGACAAACACCCCACAAGTTCCTTTTCTGTTCCTAGACTCACTTTTTCTCCAACTCTTAAGATCAAAACCATTTTTATTATAAACATAGCAATGAATTCAGCCCCAGCATAGGCGAGTTATGTCAACAGGAATTGCACCTGTCCATGTAATGGCTGAATTTGCGCCATATTTCCTATAAACCGATAAAAAACTGTCCATCCTGCATATCTTTAACAATCCTAGAGATTACTAAGAGCCAAGAGAATGTAACAGGGATATGCTCCACAGAGCATTAGAGAGCTCCAAACAAGATGTGTGAAATAAAAACATCCCTTTGGCTAAACACCTATTTTATTTACATCATCCTAAATTCAGCCTTTTTATTGCTTTGTTTTCACATCTTCCTCTCCTGCACTCAATGAACCTTGGAAAGGTTGTTTTTTTTTTTGTAAAACCAGAGGGGCTTTGAGACGAAGCGCCTCACTATGTGTTTGTACATTGCCTACCAGGTGGGTTCTAAATCTGAGGGTCATGACCCCCAGGGGGATCATGAACAGCTATTAAGAGGTCATGGACACTCTCCCCTTCCCTACTGCTAAATGGGAGGCAGTTCCTGGCTAGATGGAAAGGGGGATGCTGCTATTGAAAAGCAGAGAACTACAAGTCTACCACTATGGGGCTCCAGTCTTGACTGGGGCCTTGAATGATAACAGTATAAATAATCATCATTCTAACAGTATTGTAAAACCCAGAAGCTGTGCCATAGTAAGCCATGTAGCTGACAATAAATCATCATTCGGCTTTCATTGCACTGCACCTTTAAATGTAAAGGCACCTTCCTCCTTGTTGAACGGGTGCTGTGACTATGTGTTTCATTTCAGAGGTGGAGCACCACAGTGGTTCACTTGCTCATGTGACCATTCTTATGCTACCTTCCTGTCATGGAGACTTTACTTTTGTTCTTTCTTTGTAATTTCCCCTAATCTGAAGTCAAACCATGTTTTGATTTTTTTCCTATTCTTTGTGTATGGGGGGAGAGGGGGGAGAACACAATGACAATGGAAGCTTCACAAGGAAATGGGTGCTCTGTGGAAAGACAAGAAAGCTACCAGGTCTAAGGAAAGTACAGAATAAAAGGGAGAGAATGATTTGCATTCATCCAGCACCCTCAGGCAAGTCAGGCCAGCTAACACGTACTAATGTGTTTGAAGGACCAGTCCCCAAGTCACCAGGCCCTATTCTGTGCTTATGGAAGAAGGTATTGCTGCATTACACAATGCTTCCCCACATACCACGGGGTTTTTTCTAAAGCTGGAATGGGTGAACTTGATATAAAGAAATCTCCCTACTGAATACTCTACCGCAATTTATGAGATGTCATGTATGTCACGGAAGAGTTAGAGAGAGAGAAAAGCAGGAGTGAGAAGGGTGATCAAAAGGAAAGGAAAGCTACCTACAGTCAGAAGGTGGGGGTGGGGTTTGAACAAAAAGATGAGCCACATACTGAAGATGGAGAGTTAATACCAAGCATTCCAAAAATCAGGAGTCAAGCCTAAAAAATCATGAGATGTATTTAGCTCATGATTTTTAAAACAAAATTGGGGTTTATTCCCCCTCCTGCTTTTTTTTTCTCTAGTTTGAGCCCCACAGCCTTGAAGACAACTTACTTAAGCCAAAAATAGCAATGAGATTCTCACTTGACTCCAGGAGCTGGAGCTCTTAAGAAAAAGACCAAACATTGCACAAGTGGTAGGATGGAAGACAAGAAGCCAGACAGAAAATAGAAAACAGCAAAATGGACAGTGAGAGGTGGGAGAAAAGATGGATATGTAATTTATTTTTAAATATAGCTACAGATTATACTGCTCCTACTATCCCCATAGTCTATCTTTTGGGGACCTTCAGTGTCAGAGCCGTACAGGCAAATCCATTAGACAGCTTCTCTTGTAAGCCACATTTGCCACATGGGAAGGTATTTTGCCAAAATGGACTATTTCCCATTTCTCTTGATGGTTCCATGGATCCCTATGCTTCTAGAGTTTAGGTTATTGGACACTTATACTAGTGGATGTGTCCAAACCTTTGCTGGGCACTCACCTTAAGCCTCTTGCCACAAGGCCCCTCCTTAGTTAGTCTGAAAAGTTTTGAAACTTTGATTCACTGATGAGGGGGTGTCATGGGTACTCACCACTAGCAGCCCCTCCTGCTGGCCATCCTGGGAATTATCTCCGCCAGGCATGCACTCTCCCTCTTGTGGTGTTTTCACCTGTCCCGTCTCATTCTGTGGCCCCTCTCGCTCCTGGATCTGCTGTCTCTTCTCTGTGGCTTGGCCCTCTGGGGAGGTCACTCAGATCCTCCCCTTGCAGGGAATGCAGTCCTTCCAGACCCACTATCTGGCTGGCATCTCCAATGCCCTTGCCACTCCCCAGTGGCTGGTAAGGGAACCCAGGCCCACTCTCTACACTGGGTTCCAGCTATAACAAGCAGCCAAGATCTCTGCACGGTCTGATCTCTTGCTGCTGTTTCCCTGGGCTTCTTCCCACTCATTTGGCTTGCCAGCCTCCCAACTCCTTCCACCCTGGGACTAACTGCAGCCTACTTCCTTGCCGCCATCTTGCTGCTCCCTCATCCTAGGCTTTATACTGACCCCAGCTTGTGCCTGACATCTGAGCCTCCTTCTAATTAGTGGCATGTTTCCTGGCTCCTCTTCCACCTTTACTCCTCTCAACCCTGGGTGGGGTAGATCACATCACATACCCTTCCTCTCAAGCATAACCCTTGGGAGTATGGATGCCACCTGCCCTGCATTTGCCATAATTAGGCCCTCAGGTCATTCCTTTCCTGTTTTGCTTTCTCCATCTGGATATGCAAATTATGCTGGTCCTCCATGGTGTCCTAAAGCTTGTCCTTTTGGAACTCCAGATCTTCTTCAGCTATTCACAGGGCTTGCTCTGCTGCTACTAGCTTCTCCTGGAGTGCCTTCAGTTGTCCCACAGGATCCCCTGACTCCCTTTCCCACAGGATCTGAGTTTCCACCACTGTCTGATTTGCTCTGATGTTCATACATCAGTCTGACTGGACATTCTCTATACCAGTCGTTTTATCTGCTAGTTCCTTCCTAGCCACTACTGGGTGTGTGCATTGACCCCCTGCCAGGTCCATGGTCATCACTGTCAGGTCTACCCCGGTGGTCTCTGGTATATTCCAGTCTCTGGACACCCCCTCTTTCCCTCCCACCCCCCCAAACTCTCTGGGGCTGGTGCCTTCCCCTTTGCTACCTGCCCTTTCTTAAAAGAGCAGTGCCTTTTTATATGGTCAACCTGCTGGCACCTGAAACAAACCCTTTGCCTAGTCATTTCAGCAGGCCACACTTTGGACTTCTCTACTCTAATCATGCCTCCTCCTGAGTTAGCCTTCACCCTCCAGTTTATAGATGGGCGTTGCCTTCTTAGGTGCCTCTGCTGACTGCAGGCAAGATCTGCCCCTGCCTGTCCTGTTCTCCCTACAGGATGGGCTCTTGGCCTTCCTTCTTTCCCTGCCTTCTATGTGAGGCTTCTTGTCCCTGTACAGGTAGGGGCACTCTCATTTTAGGTGTCTCTATTGCTCGCAGGCATAGCGCTTCCTTCGTTGGGCCTCTGGCCTAGGCACATCTCTTCCCCTCTCACTCTCCACGGCCACTGCCAATTTCCTCCTTCCGGAGCTTAAATAAGTATTGCCACTGTTCAACCAGTTGCATCAAATAATTTTGTAGGTACACCTGGGCCTCACCAGGTCTCTGCTGGTTCTCCAGTACCTGCCTTAGCAGGACTTGGATCCACTGCTGCTGTTTGTCACCCCTTCTGCATGGGTTCTGACTTTGGAGCCCAGCCTGGAAGGGTATAAAGGCCCTCCACAAGCTTCCATGTACCACAGCTCCACTGTCTCTTTTCCTTTTTTTCTTTCCTGCTGTGGCCTTTTATGCTCCCCTTGTATTGGGATGACCACCATATGCAGTCATTTACAGTCTCTTAAACTCCCTTCTATTGGGATGACTGCACATCCCTGTTCTCCACCAACTGTCACAGGGATCACTCACTGTTAGCAGCCCCTCCTGCTGGCTGTCCTGGGAATTAGCTCTACCAGGCTTGCACCTTCCCTCCAGTGAGGTCTTCCCCCATCCTATCTCACGTTGCAGCCCCTCTCACTCCTGGATCTGCAGTCTCCTCTTTGTGGCTTGGCTCTCTGGCCAGATCAGTATGGTCCTCCCCTTCTGGAGAACTCACAGTCCTTCCAGATCCACTATCTTGCTCGCATCTCCAGCACCCTTGCTATTCCCCAGTGGCCAGTAGGAGAACCCAGGCCTGCCTGCTGGACTGGGTTCCACCCCAGGGACCCTGTAACAAGTAGCCAAGGTCTCTGCATGGTCTGACCTCTTGCTGCTATTTCTCTGGGCTTCATCTTACTCATCTGGCTTCCCCTCTCTGGGTTTGCAAGCCTCCAAACTTTCCACTCAGGGACTGACAGCAGCCACCTTGCTGCTCACCCTTCCTGGGCTTTATACTGGCCCCATCTCTTCCTGCCCAGCTAAGCCTACTTATAATTAGTGGCCTGTTCCTTGGCTCCTCCTCCAGGTGCAGCCCATGGAGTTAATTGGCCTTCCTGGCCACTTTTACTCCTTTCAACCCTAGATGGGGAAGATGCCCCATCACAGGGGGGCTGACCATATTCACTGTTTATTATCTAAACTATGGTAGCACCTAGGAGACTAGCCATGGACCAGAACCCCATTGTGCTAGGTACTGTTCAAACGCAGAACAAAGACAGTGCCTGGCCCAAAGAGAAACACATAGGCCCAGATCCTCAGATGGTGCTGATCGGCACAGCTTCATTGAAATCAATGGAGCTACCCCAATTTATACCAGCCAGCGATCTGACCCATTGCCTTCAAATAATATATTGTGTGTTGGTCACAGTAGCACTGCTTTTCCTTCTCACCATGATGTTGTTTTTATCTGACTGGCACTCCCCTTCTCTGGTGAACTTAATTTAAAGTTTGTTTGTACAACACGCTGATCACATACTGAATTTTTTACCTCACTTTTGCACCCTCACCCAGTCCTTCCAATGACTGTTTTCTTCTTATGTTGAGCAAAGTGATTTAAGAAGTTAAGCACAAGGGTCTATACATGGAAAATACTGACTGTGTTTCTGCAGTCATGCCAGAACACAGACTGAGCAATGGTGATATATTCTGTATTTAAATAAGTTTATTGAAAAGGAAAAACTAGTCAAGGCACTGGCTCCTATTTCAGGACTACTCAAAGTACACGTAAAATTATGAACTTTTCAGCTAATTTCAGCTAAAACAGTGAAAATATGTCTTAACAGCTTGGAAGAAGGAAATTGTTTACCTGTAATTCTCAAATTCTAATTATCAAAAGACACCGCATGTCCCAAGGGAGTGCTGCTTCTGAGTCTTATACTTCCAGCATGAAATTATCCAGTGTATATATTGTGATTTGAACAGACTAGGATGGAGGAGCATAACTGTACTGGCCAGCTATTGGCAGATCAAGATCCAGAGGTGGGACTCTAATATTTGTGGGGTCTTTAAAGAAAAACACTATCACCTAATGCTCACCTAGCACAAAATGGAATTTGATCCAGCTTTCAAATTTTTAAAAAAATGCCTCTGGGTTGACATCAAGTAGCAGAAGTGCCACCCCTGGAACGGTATGGAAGATACAGCCGGCTGTAAATAAAGGTTTAGCATGGAACTGCCACGCAGTCTTAGCAACAGCATTTTTGTCACAGAAGCTCTAGTGCATATTTGACTTTACTTGCCTGGGCTGCAAAAATGACAGTAGCCCTGACTCATGCAGTGGTTTGGGCCATTAATAAAGAACATTGTAGAATTCAGTTTTTCTGGTGTTTTTTTTTAAATTTTTTTTAATTTTTAAGTAAGGATGGAGCCAGGAGCAGCAGGCAGGAAGCCAGGTCAGATAGAAAAAAAAAAAAAAACCCACTAAGAAACAATCAGTGACCATGATCAGTACCCAAGAGCACTCAGTAGATCCACGTCTAAAACGGAAACAGCGGCTTGAGGCCCAGCTAAGGAAAGCCAAGCTGGAGAGAAAAGCAGCTTCAGAATATGTCTAAGGTCATGACACTTGACCTTTTCATTTCTTTTTCTCTTTGAAACCTGATTATCTCTATTTTTAGGCACATGGCTGGGGGAGGAGTGGTAAAAGAGGGTAACTGAACCTGGCACACTAGTGCTGCTCTCTGGTTTTCTGTACTGCTGTACCCCATGTTTGTTCGCAAATCTGAGCAATATTCCATGGATCTCCTTAGTGATACCAATTTGCTTTACCAAAAGTAAAATTTGGTATTGAAGCAACAGCCATTTTGTTGTTGCAATTATTTTTTAGGAGTAGATGTATTATTGATTATATGACATGTGTTGGTGGGTAGAGTATTGATCAAATTTTTGATGAGGTCCACGTGTAAAATTATTTTGGGGTCAAACTGGGGTGTTTCTTCAAGCCTAGGACTTTTATAGAAATATCTGAACACATTAACTTGGTCAGTAATATCCATAGCATCAGCAGCATCCACCACACACTGGTGTAAAAAAATATTTCGGGTACTAGAATTGTAGTAATCAAGAAAAGTGTTTATGTATGCTGATTCAAACTAGACAGAATGACAGATCATGTCTATGCTGACTGTATGCTTCTGGGTGAATAGGGGTTTGTAGTGGGATAGTTTGATCTTCCCAAATTCCACCCATATTGCAATCCTTCCCTCTTTTTTCTGAATGAGGAGTATATATTGTAGCTGGTTCTTGCTTGGAATTGCTTATCAGTTATATTCATACAGGACTACCTTTTAAATTGAGCAATTTGGACTAAGGGAGGAATAATGTGTGTGTTTGGAAACTACTCTAGACTACGGAAAATTACTCTGTACTTAGATCATCCGGTATAAATAGAATATAAATAGAATAAGTGATGATACAAATACATTGCCAAGATGTCCATGGTGGAATACAGAGACTGACCAATTTAACAGTTTGATTGTTTCAAAACATTGATGTCCAAGTCCCTTATTTCTGTGTAAGATGGCAAACATATGAACTAAAACAACAAAAAGAGGCTTAGCACTCAGACAACATTCTCCATTAGATATTTCCAAGATAAACAATCTACATCCAAAATGTGACCTGATAAGGACCTTTGAAATACACACAGTCCGTTCCATTTCACAATTTTAGTTTAACCTCACAATAACCTCTGCTCTCTCCCTGCCCAGAGATTTTTGCTGAATGCAAAGTGATTATTAAGAAAACAAACAAATATCAAATCTACCAATTGTTTTTATACTGTAACTATCCAACTTGGGGGGTGGAGAGGTGGGGGTAATATGGGGCACATCACTTCCTCAGTCATTTTGGCCATTTACCAGGTTACTACAAATCAAAACTATACTGCAGTAACACTCAATGTTAGCACCTGGACCTGCCAACTCCTATTACAATAATCCCATTGACTTCAGTTATTCTGTCAGCCTAGGTACTTGCCGTGACTCTCATCACTAATAACGAGCACCTCAGATCATTAACAAATTTATCATCAGACACCCCCGTGACGCACTCAGCATGATAATGTAATGTTTACATATTATCGCAAACCCTCCTAATACACACCAGGGTATTTTGTTATTTAAAATGAGACTAGACTATGGACATCCAATTTCACTGGCTGCTTAGCAACAGGCAATTGAGAATGCCTATCAATTCTCAGTTTATAATAACCTGAGGCAGACCTAGATTTTTGTTTTCCCTGGAGCTTATGTCTTCCCCTGCCTCGATAATAAATACCAGAAATCTATGGCCAGTGTGTGTCAGAAATCCCCTAGTGGAATATCTTTCATCACACTTGCTGGGTCTGCCTGCCCACTAGGACAAAACTCCTGGTCTAAAATGTGTTTTTATTTGTTAAAAGGATTTTGAGATTAATTTGGAACTGGACACCACAGCAAAGATAGGAGATATATGAAACAAAAAACATTATTGGCATCTTGTATTTTTAAAAATATAAAGGAGGGGGGCACGCAGTTGACGGCACTCAGCATCTGGCAGGATCAGGCCTTAAAGTGGTAGGACAAACATCTTCAAGGATCAGAAAATGAGAACTTCAATTCCCTGTTTCATTCGAGTCATCTTTACTACCAAGTGTCAGATTTTGTTAGAGCTGAAACAGAGAACTTGCCACAAAGGGAGAGGCCAATGATGCATCTGGTTTAAGGGAGTAGATATAGTCCAGCAAATAGGATACTGCAAAAGAATTCAGGAGCCCGGGAGTGGGGGGGTCTATTCTTGAGCCTACCACTGACTTGCTGTGTCATGTCACCTTCCTGTGTTTGTTCCCCACCCATACTTGGTCCTGTCTGTTTAGATTGTGAGTTCTTCAGGGCAGGTCCCTTCAAGGTCGCTTATGTTTTTGTACAGCACCTAGCACAATGGGGTCCCAATGTTATTTGGGGTTTCTAAGTGCCATTGTAATAAAAATAATAACCGTTTAGCTCTACTAGTGCCCACTGCTAGATGCTAGTATCTTATTTGCTGTTCTCACCGTCACTAGATGTCAGGCAGATGGCTTGGTAATTTATATATGACGCATGTGACCTCACAGTCAGTCAGTCGCAGAGGTGAGCACAGAATGCAGTTCTCCTGACTCCCAGTCAGGGGCTCTATCCATTAGACACAGAGCTTCCCCAGCAAGCATTCAGTTTTCGCATTGCCCTCAGTCTGATGCATTCCTAGCTTGCTCCCAGCAGCCTGCTGCTCTACAAACAAAGCCCTGCAAGTAGGTCTTCTCTTATTCTAATGATCACTTATTGCCAGTGGCTGCAGTAGATTGACACAGGAGGGGGAGCTGTTGGAGGGAACGCTGTCTAACATGCCTAGGAGAGAGTGGGAGCTGCTATTTTGAACCTTGCTTCGTTTGTTTGCTGGCCTGTGTCTCACTGCGATCCTGTGATTCTGCAGTGGTGCAAAGAACAGACACATACAAATATATATTTCTCCTTCCTCTGTGGCACCAATGGAAACACTCTGTAACCAAGTCCCCTATCGCAGGTTGTCACTGCAAATGCTGTGGTAGCCCTCCTGCCTCCCCAACCCCAGCATCTGGCAGCGTGCGCTAGGTACCATGAGCTCAGAGGCAAGCACCATAGGTTGTACCCCTCAATAGGCTCTCCTTAACACTCACACATTGAGAATAAGTAACCAATGATTACGCCCCACTTGGGCTGCCAGAAGAAAAAGGTGCAAAGACTTCAGCACAAATTGCTTTGAACACTTCAACTCTGCAGTTCCCAGCCCAGCCTCTAGGAGTCATCCAGAGCAAGGTTATACAGGTAACCCTGACTCACTGTATCTCTTCCCAACATCCTCCTGCCAGCAGCAGGCTGCATGTCTGCCCAGCTTGCAGGCTGCCTACTGCCTGGCCTTCCTGCACGCCGGGGGCTGCTTCTGGTCTCATGCAGCTTTTAGCTCACTTGAGCCTCGGAATATTACTGCCTTTTCCTGTAGGAGGAGAATTACGGAGCCCTCTAGTAGCTGGCTGGATGGTAAACTGGGAAACACAGGGCCCTCCACTGGCTAGACGTTCACCTGAGCGGAAGAAAGTCACCTGGAAGTCACCAGGTTCATGACAGATTCACCAGAGTCTGGGTTCTCACACTTCCTGTGCAGTTTGTTCAATGCCTCGATGAGCCTCAGGAGCAATAAAGGGCAACACGTGCTTTATGATTGCAGACATCCTGCTGTGAAGCCTAATACTAGAATCTAACGTACAGGATTGTTTGGCACTTTGGCCATAAGCAGAAACCCTTCTGAAACATCAAACCGCTTCGTTATGAACTCATTTCCTTGGGCAATCTTAGCCAAATGATGCTGAAAGACGGAATCAGAGCCCAAGGTTAAAGGAGCTCCCAACAGAGAAAATTTCCCTTCTGTCAGAGCAGGTGTCAACTGAAAAGTTTTTTAGTAAATTGGAATCTGCTGCTTTGGAATGATGATAGTGGGCCATATTCAGTCCTGTTGTACAGAACAGCCCAGGGACTTCAGTGGGGGCTGCAGCTACTCCTGTCAGAGCTGAATTTGGGCCAGAATCCTTATTAAGAATATATTCAAGTCCCTAAAGGGGCTCAAATGAATAAAATAAAATAGACCTGCAGCTCAAACCTTCAGGAAAAGGCGCTGCTGATGGAGACGGGTCTGAATGAAAACCATGAATCTTAACACTTCCCAACTTTCTTAGGGGATATTGCAGAATTAAACTGCACATTGGCATCTGAATATTGCATTTAGTCCCTGAATCAAAACCCCAGATCTCTTCATCCCCAAACTTTGGGGTGGTTCAAATCGGATCCATAAACATATTGCTGCTGTGACAGCTGGACCTTTATTCTCCTTTCCTTCTGCTATCGCCAGAGGTTGCTGATCCCCCCATCACATATGGTTTCTACTGAGCATTGAGGGACCAGCCAGCTGTGGCGCTCACTCTATTCACTACCAAAATCCTGGCTCAGAAACAGCTGGCAAAGCCCCTCCTTTTCTTGATCACCCTATGTGGGTCAGTGGCTGCTTTGATGCACAGAAAGGCAGAGATCCATGAATGAGACCCTGAGAGCTAAGTGTGAGGACTTCCTGCAGAGATGGCAGAACCAGACTTCCAAATCACCTGAGCAAGGAAAGGACTTGAGGGAACCGAACACCAGCAACACAAGGCCCAGTCCCCTGTAATGGAACAGAGGAAACCTAAGCCGCGTAAGGAAACAAATTATTCAGAGGAGGTGTGCAATGTGCTAATGGCATATTACATGTGAGCAACAGACTAGAGAAAATTCCCATCAAATTAATGCATGTATGTGACAACTGTGCCTCCACTCAAACACACATGTGCTCATGGTTGCTGTGCAGAATAACTGCCATAGTAGAAGTCACAGAAGGGAACACCGTCAAGGGATTAGTGCAGAGGATTAGGAATCAGGAGATCTGAGTTCTGTTCTTGTTTCCATTGCTGACTCTCTGTGTCACTTTAAACAAGCCACTTGGCTTTTCAGTGCCTCAGCTTCTTCATCTATGCAATGGGAATATTAAGTTTTGCAATTCTTGTTGAGCTTCTTGGATCAAAGGTGCTCTGGCAAATATAATTATTATTTACTGTGGACATGATCCTCAGAGTTTTCCCTGTGTTTTAATGCCCCTTCCATGAAGTTTTGCATGTCCCATGATATGCCATAGACACATAACATCATAGCTTTGTTTCAGTTTGCTAGGAACCTACTCACTTTGAGATGAAGGTCAATATGCCAAGCTCTGAAGGTCAGGAACCTAGTTATCTGAAAAATCATCAGTGATCTTTCAAGAGCGTTACAATTTGATGGGTTGTTCTTAGCTCTCAGGATTTAAAAGTTCTCAGGACAGCTGCAGGGCAATCTCAATAGAGAGCATATGCCTCAAGGATCTGCTACCTCCAGCACTCTTCCAGAGCCTGGGCTTGGTGAGCTTTGGGCCAAAGACACAATTTATTTGTTTGATGTTGCCGCTGATGGACCTTCAACAGTAGTTTAATAAGAAGAGGAATTTTTTTGTGCATTACTGAGCAAGAGGTTCTGATTTTTCCCCCTTAGGTTGAAAGGCTCATATTTTGTTACCTCGTTAATGTTTATTCATCCCAGGTGCTTAGGCAATGGACACTGATCAAAATTTCTACATAGATAAAAAAAAATGTTAAACATGTCCCCTCCATACTACCCTCTAGTGGCTTGATAGGTCCCAGATGCTTGAGGCTCTAGATGAAATTGTGTACATTCCTATTGATTCTTTGGCTCTGTTTTCTGTCTAATGAAGACAGCAGTTGATCTACTCCCCTCAGGCCTGTGATAAAATGTCACTAGTCAATCACCTTTCAAGTTGTGCATATGCTACTGGGAATGAAGCAGGCATTGACAAGCAACAGTACAGCTTTAGTTAATCTGGTTTTGTATATATTATCTATCCACTAATCAGCAAACAAATGCCCAGGATGGACATAAAAGGCAGATTGCTACATTTCTAATGCACTAAATAGACAATGCTGAGTTTCTTTCACAAGTGCATAATCTTACCGGTAATATGAATGGAAAGTGCTTTCTTGTTTTATTTCTAATGGTAATACTGCAGGAGAAACCATATTTTTGTGGAATTTCTAGTGATGAAAGGGCAGGATTAAGTGACAGCAAACATTTCCAGAGACAATGAGCGCACTTTTAGTGGAAATGCACACCATTAAAGTGAAGCTTTTGGTAGGAGACTCTCTATCAAAACTTGTTGCATTAAAAACAATGTTCACATTCAGTGCAGTAAGAACATCACTAATGATCTGAAAAGCTGCAATTAAAATTATAGCCCAGAGTCATCTGGCTGTGAGAAGCAGAGCTAGAGCCAAGGAGCTGAGAAGCAGATTTCTGCTATCGAGAAGTGATTTACATCCAAATGGTAGATCCTAGATTTGGTTTTTAAAAAAAACACTCTGTTTAAAAGCTCAAGAAAATTCTTGAACCATCACTAAAATAAATAATTCTGTTGCCCTGACTGCCTATAATATCCTCTTACACTTCACTCCAGGGGATCACAGAGCATCACCAAAATTGGGCCATTTCTAGAGAGAAGGGCAGTAATGAATATATAGTATTCAAGGCCATTAGAAAACATTTCTACTCTTATGAAAGATGTGCTAAAATCTTTAGGGCCCTCGCAGAGCAGGCAGGATGTTGGTTTTTGGGGGTTCATTTGACATGCCCACAATCCATTCAGCTGCAATTTATGTCAGCAGAACTGGTCAAAAATAAGGCCACATTGTGAATTCTGCCTCCCAAAATTTCCTTCCCCTTTGCCCACAAAATGAAAAACGTTGTCAAAGTGTTGCTGAGCTCAACGCAGAAGATTCTCTGCTGAGATCTGAGCTGGTGATTCCTGAAACTCGAGAGCATCCTGACCTAAGGTGTAGACTACTGTGACACCCTTCCAGCGAAGAGCACGTCACTCAAGAGCGCCTTGATGTTACCCAAACAAACAAACTTGAAGCCAGTCACCCCTGAGTCTTGCACCCTCCCTATTTGGCTACGATTGGCAGCCAAAGCACAGAGTAAGGGTAGCTGTGGGTCTCCCCTAACCCATGCCTTACATTGCCATAAGTCTGTTTGGGGTAGTGGAGATTTTCCAGGGTCTCCAACATGTCCCCTCCTTGCTCAGATGTGCTTTCACTCTAGAACACTTTTTGTACTGGAACACTTCTTGCACAGTACTTGGGGAGGTGGCGGGAAGGGAAGCAAAGGGCAGTTCACAGGGCCGGTCAGATGTGGGGGGCTGTGTGGCCTAGGCCAGAATAGCCCAGTCCACTTTTGGATACAGCTTGCTTAACACACGTGCCACCAAATCCAACTCCAGTGAGAGGGGTTGGCTCTCAGAGCTTGGAGAATCTGAAGGTCCAGCAAGCGTTGTTCCAACAGATGGATCTGCTCAGCCTGGCAGCCGTCTGTAGAGTCTCTCTACTTTCTCACAGCACTTCCTGTTCCCACCGTATTAGGCAAAATGACAGTAGAAGCAGAAGGTTCCCTCTTATACACTCAACTATCATTCTAGGATGAAACAGATGTCCTGTTCTTCTCTCACAACTCACATGCTATAACAACTGCAACTATGTTAATGAGACAGGGCAAATATTGCATAATCATTTTTCAACAGTCAAGGTAGCTGAATAAGTCTAACAATAAATGCTCATTCATCCATGTGAAGTCAAAACTTACATTCATTCATTCCCCTCTTTTTGCTTTTCAATATCTGCCATTACCATGTTGCAGGCCAGATACACTCAAAAGTTTGGGAATTCCCCTCCCCTCACTCCAATTTATTATTGGCCCACTTAAGCATGCATGTCATGAGGTGGCTCACTGGTGGAGTGCCTATCTGAGCCAGGGCACAGCATTAGACCAATTAGAAGTCCAAACAGAAAAGTCTTCTGCCCTTCTTGGATTACTTTTCAGCCTGCTTTCTAGACTCAGTTCTCGGCTCCTGTTCACTGACTGCCAGGTTGCTATCCCTGGAGTCCAGCTCACAGTCAACCATTCACTAAAGTGCCCTACTTGTCACCCCCTAATCGTGGGCCCTGTAGAATTGTTCTTTGAACACTACATCCCAGGGCTTTCTCTCTGGGTGGCCTTTTTTTCCTAGCAAGCCCCACTGCTTCCTCTCCCAGAGCACTCTGGCACCTTCCTACAGGCCCTACCTCAGGGCTTCTCACAGGACCCTGACCTGCTTTCTGGAGTTCCTTCCTTACGGAGTTCTCTCAGCCTTTTTTATGAGGCCCCAATGTTCATCAGGCTAACACTGGACCCCACTGGCTGAGTGGCAGACAATTATGGGACTGGGGGGCCAGTCCCATGTCCTCTTAAAGGGGCCAGTGACCTGTGACAAAGAGCTAAAGTTTTCTATTCAAAACTAGTGCAATCTGATGCAGCAAATTGGCAGAGCAAAGATTGCTGGATGCAGAGCTGTAGAAAATATCCTACCTGGATTCCACCAGACACATGCACAAACTTTTCCTTTCCCCCAAACACTGCATTGACTAGTGACAGGTCCCAAACTGCTTAGTTAAACTGGTGTAAAACAGGAGCAATGCTACTGAAGCCAACAGAATGCTTGTGTATGTGGGAAAGTTATGCTGGTATAAGATAAGGTGTGAATTTAAAGCAGTACAATTGTACCAGTATAACTCCCCCAGTGGAAACTCTCATTCTGTAAATGCAACTTTTTTCAGATTAGTTTGGGAAGAGATTTAAGCTAAATAAAAAAAAAAAAAAAAAAGTCACTCTTATTCCAGAATAAGAATGTCCAGATGGGCAGTTATACTGATATAATTGGTGACATGTTTTCATGCTGACAAGCCCTGGGTTATACTAGTGTAAATATGGTATAAGTGAGAGCAGAATGAGACATTTTTCTAAAACAAAATCCACGAAGGAGCAGTAGTGAGCCCATTGTTAAGCTTAAACAGATTCTTTGAGAAAGTGGCTTGGATTTTTAAACAAAACACATCAGAAGATACCAATAGCTTGTTTGAGATTGCATCAAGCCAGAGAAGTAGGTCTGACAGGAGCAAAATTATTCACAGCGTTTACTTGCAAGCAATTTGTGTGTAAAACCATTTTGATTACATCACACACATACAAGATGATGCATGTGAATTCCTGCTGGCAAGAAGGCCATTTACAATTAATGGCTGTCTCCTCTCTCTCCCCACCCAAGTAACATGTGTAGGAAACTTTTATATGTTTATTACTCTGTGTTTAGTTATGAAGTATTAACAAAATCCTTGCCATGTAAATATCAGAAAGAAAACAATCATTACAACAGTGAGCTTTTGTTTAAGGGAACATTGTACAGGAATAGATTAATCAGCTTTCTCTATATAACAGGCTACTACCAACCATTTTGCACACTAAGCATTATTACAACACCCATGACATGTAATTTCATTAAATTCTGTGAAATCTCTGATTACACATTTAACAGCCCAGGCATGTCTATCGAATGTTAATCTTAAAAAAATTGCACAGGTGTGGCCTCCCCCCCACCCCCAGTGAATGCACTTTGTGTGAGGATTGAATAAAAGATACCCAAATAGCTAAATATCTATTTGTCCTTGTGGAGTATGTAATTGTTGTGTTAATTTTTCCAGAAATATAACCTCCCATTTTTTTTGAACCATTCCTCTATGGTTGGACTATTTTTCTTTTTCTAACCAGGGGTTATCATTAGCTGAGCAGCTACTAACAGATGAGAGACGAATCCTTCATTTTCTTGTGTGTGATCATTTCGTCTAGGAAGCCCCAGGAGGATTACCAAAGAATCATTCTGTAATAAATATCCAACAATTTGTGCTATTTGGTTATGGACTGCATCCCAATACTCTCTAATGGCTGGCCTTGTCCACAATATATGCATACAATTGTAGGAAACTTTATTAAATGCAATAAAATATTACAAACAGAAAACTTGAGGAGGGCAATCATGTCCTTTTCTGTTAAACTAAATAGCATAGCCCTGTTGCTAGCATTAGTATAATGGCTTTGAGCTTAGCTAGAAATACATTTCACAAATCCCCATAGTCCAGAATGAATAATTGAAGACAATATATATCAACATGCTTGTTTGCTACCTGCAGAGTTCACTCCTAGAGGACCATTAAATTCATTTTTAATAATGCAGGCTATGGTTAAAGCTATAGGACACAAAATTTGACTCTAAATAAGATCATAACTAAAGAGACAATCTTAGGGTTATGACCTGGTTACTAGGTTTACAGTAACAAATACAACAAAAAGAAAACAAGCCGATCTTGCATTTATTCCAGTTTGCCTTTCACATTTCAGGTGTTCAGGCTTCCAGATTTAAAGCTGCATACCAGATCCCTGTACAGTGCTATTGAAGTTAATACTCAGAGTTCTCAGAAAATGCCCAGGTGTTTTTGAGTTTGTACTATCATTTGCATTTTGGCATCTGCCATAGGAAAGTGGCGATTTCTTTTGACGGAACAGCGTGTATGCAACTTTTCTTCAGTGTTAGTTACTTGTGACTCTGGCAATGAGGGTACAACCTATATAAATGCCCAATGGAGATTGTGAAAAAATGTTTTGAAAACTGAGGTTTGAAATCTCATTTTTTGTCTGTAAAATAAATGCTTATAAACCATAACAAAATGGGAGTCCTAGCTCATTTATGATTATTGATAAGCTAACCTAACATTCCATTAGTTGTGCTGAATGCAAGTATTTGACCTACACAGCATTAGCAGAATACTCTATCATCAAGAGATTACTCTCTGCAATCTTCCCAGTATACCTCCATCTGCTCCCCAATTAAACTCTTTAATCTTCTTTGCAGTAAAGGGGCTCGACCTTCATCTCATAACTCAGAACACGCTTGGACTTGTTCTACCAGGTATTGAGGCAGAGAGGTTAAGCAACTTGCCCATGGCCACAAGGAGCATCAGTTATCAGAGCTAAGGTTAGAACTCAGGGGTTCCTAGCTCTCTCATGACTATAAGCATGGATGCGGAGGTTAAAAGGACAGCATGGCCAGGATTTGTAAAGAGTCCTAAGCTGTTCTCCTTCTGCAGAAAAGGTGTTAGCTGCAGCTTGAAACTTTGTGGGAATCCTTTGGATCTACGTGGGGGCATGGAGGTCCTCCATGATGTGTCTTTGCAAGAGGGGCATAGTGTAGGCTTGGATACAGGATTGGGAGCTAGGAACTCCTGAGTTCTAGCGCCACCTCTGTTACCCACTTTCACTGTGACCTTAGACAAGTCACTTGCCTTCTCTGCTCAGGCTCCTCCTTCGTAAGTCAGGAATACTACTACTTACCTCACTGAAGTGAGGCAAAAAATAGTGTTTGTAAAACTCTTTGAAAATCAAAAGTGCTGAATAGTTTTATTCAGAAACCCTTTCTTGCTGAGTAGTTCCAGTAGCTGTGGAAATATATATAAAGCAAACCATTACAAACAAATCTTTACTAGACTTGGGAATATATTACACGCGGCCATGTAACAGTGTAACAGGTTTGTTTTATTACAACATACTTTAACATGCATGTCCAGATGATCTTTTGCTTTATAGAGTTTGCAACAGCTAGATTTTTTTAAAATCATGAAAAAAAAATCAGAGTGTACTCTAGAAAATTTGCTACTGAGCAATTCATTGTGTAGAATGGAGTTTCACTTCTCCATAAAATGGTAAAAGGCAGCAAAGGAAGTCTCATAAAAAGGTGCAGTTATTAATTTAAAAGTCTTCTCATTATCTTGTTCCTCTGTAGCGGAAGCTGTAAGGAGTGATTTAACAATGCGCTGAACTAGGAGTAGGTATACTGTGATGCCAGGTTTCTAACTGATTACACAAGGATCCTTCTCTTGCAGGAGGTTTATGTGTTTGTTTTGAGTGAAGGGGCTTAGATTAACATTTTGTAATGGTCCTTTCAGATTTCGGCAACTATAATGAAAACATCAGATCAGTTCCTAGTAGTGAAATCTCTCATTAACATATCTTAGTGCTTCGATTTTTGAAAGGTGACTTCAGCAGTTCCTTAATAAGGCTTATTAATACTGAAAAATATGGTTACTAACCTTTCTGTACCTGTTGCTCTTTGAGATGTGTTGCTCACATCCATTCCATGATATGAGTGCGCTGCGTGCACAGTTGCAAGAGAATTTTTCCCCTCGGGTGGGGGACTTCTCAGAGGAATGGGGCAGAGAAGCGCAAGCAGAAGAAGTTCTCAGGGGAAGGGGCTGAATGGGGGGCAGAGCATGGGCAGGGACTTGGGGGAGGAGACTGAGCAAAGGCAGGAATGGACATGAACAAGCATTCAAAAAAAGAACATACTTTCCAGTGATAACCTCTCCTTTATAACTTTAACATTTAAACTAAAGGACATTTGAGGCTCACAAAAACTAGGAAGATTCATCTTTGCATCAGGAAAGAGCAGAGAGGTAGATCTACTTAATAAAGATGCCTCCTCTAACCTTAGATCATTCAACTTGATTATGAAAGTATCAGATTTTTCATAAAGCACAGCTATGTTGAAAAACTGCTAGGACACATTTAAATGCACATCTACTGTGCATTAGGTCCAAGAGCAAGTGTGGTGTAAAGATTTTGTAATGAAACAGATGGAGTTTTATTATACTCTGAGGATGGGATTTGAAAAAATGCTCAATATTGGCCTCACTCAGCTCCCAGAGCAGTTTTGACTTCAATGGGAGCAGAGTAAACCGGATTCTCAACACTTCTGAAAATCCACTCTCAGATTTGCTGAGTGCACACCATTTGTTACTGTCGTATTTATCAGTTTGGGAGAGTGGGGATTTTTCCATGGCCATTTCAAATCAAGGAGCCTGTGACAAACCCCAGGTGATGCTCCTCTCCTTGCCATTCTGGGGATTAGCGCTGCGTGGCCAACACTCCTTCCTGTAGTTGCATTGTCTCTTTCTATCTCTGGGGCCCCTCTCATATCCCAGGAACTACAGTCTTCTTTGTGATTCAGCCCTCTGGCCAGGTCACTGTGTGGTTTCCCCTTCTGGGGATTTGCATCAAAGTCTCTGCTCATCAGAAGTCTCAGGCAGGCCTCTCATTCACTTCCTCAAGGGCTAACAGGGGAACCCAGGCCCATCTTCTACTCCAGGTTTCAGCTCAGGGACCCTCTAAACTGGGGGTCAGGACCCTTCAGGGTCACAACATTCTTACATGGGGGGGTCACGAGCTGTCAGCCCCCACCCCCAAACCCCACTTTGCCTCCAGCATTTATAATGGGTATTAAATATATAAGAGTGTTTTTAATTTATAAGGGGTTTGCACTCAGACGCTTGCTATGTGATATGGGTCACCAGTACAAAAGTTTGAGAACCATTGATCTAAGCAGCAGCCAAGGTCTGTTCCCTCCTGCACCTTGCTACCTTTTCTTGAGCCTCTTCCTTATCTTCTGGCCCTCCCTACTCCTCTGGATTTATCAGCCTCTCAGCTCCCTCCTCCTGGGGAATAACCATGGGCTATTTGTCTTTATAGCCCTAGCCCTAGCCCTTCTTCCAGAGAATGACTGCAGACTGCCTCCCTGCAGCCTCCTCTGCTTCCAATTTCCTTTCTTTATATAAGCCCCACCTGTTCCCACAGGTGAGCCTCCCTTAATTAGGGCTTTCCTCAGAGGTTTCATTCTCCCAGATTGCAGCCTATTTGGCCTAATTCAGCTCTTGTAGGGTTAATGTAAGGAATACACCCCATCACAGAGCCGTTGTTTAGGTTGAGAGGAAAAGAGAACTAGCACCTGAGACAGGAAAGGGATGAGAGAAAAGGAGGAAGATGTGTGTAGAGACTTGCTTAGCATATAATCTCTCCCTTTTCTTCTCAAGGGATGACTCCTCTTTTCTTTTCCTTTGCCACTACTCAGATAGACATTTAGACTAAGGGCTTGGCTACTCATGCAAGTTACAGCGCAATAAAGGAGCCCCGGGTACACTAGCTTGCTACCCATCCACACAGAGCACTCTGATTCCGCAGCTACAGCGCTGCTGGTACGCCACTTCGGCGAGAGGAATAACATTTGCTGCGCCTTGGCTACAACACCCGGGTGTCAGTGTGAACGACGTGCGTTACTGTGCTCTGATCGACCTCCGGAAACGTCTCATACTCCCCTTAAGTCAAGTGGCCACTCTTGTCATTGTTTTGAACTCCTGTACGAATGCAGAAATGCCCTTCCAAAGCTCTGTTTCTGACAGCCGGCATGCAAACCATTACTGTGGAATGCTGTGTGAGAGAGAGAGAGGTGGGGCAGGAGGGAGGGGAAGGTCTGCTGCTGGCTGAACTTACAAGACAGCATGCTGACATGCTCTCAATCCCCCCCCCCAACCCAACCCACTCTCTCTCCCCCCACATACACACAACACACTCCTTGTCACACTCCACCCCCACACATTTTAAAAGCACGTTGCACTCACTTGCAGCGGCATTGGGAGCGGTGCATTATGGGCAGCTATCCCAGCATGCAAGTGCTGCAAATGTAGCCAAGCCACTGCGCTTGAAGCTGTGAGTGTGGACAGACTGCAGCGCTTTCCCTACTGCGCTCTACGAAGGCGGGTTTAACGCACAGCGCTCTACATCTGCAAGTGTAGCCATGCCCTAAGCTATGTCAGTAGCAAGTTCCAAACCATGCTGTACTCTAGGAGCCTAGACTAAAGTACCATTTTGGAACTTGCTCATAAGATTCATCTCCATCCATACTGGCCATGCCAAATGGCATAGAATACAGTTGGGTAAAAAAATACACAGCATCCCCAAATTCAGTTGTTTTTTTTTTTAGACTAGAGCAAAGCCTATAGTTTAAAGATGGTTCTTGCCAGAAGAATGCTAACATGGTTTCTGTGGCCACTGTAGATGGCATGAACCATAAAATAAAATAGTTTTTAAACATGCTATCCAGAAAAGTGGAGAGACAGCAGCTATAACATGGTACTGCTGAGACCCAGGCTAAATAAATAAAGACCAAGAAAAACTTCATATGCTGGTTGTTTACATTTTTCTTTTTATTTATGCAAAATTGCTATAATATTAGAAGCAAACATCACTAGTGGACAGAACAGGAAAACTATTACAATACTGACAAATATAAAATTAGATGGAAAAACAAAACAATGTGGAAGAATGCAAACATTAATGTGAAAGAGGACTGCACCATTTTAATTGTAAACACAGAATTCTATGATTTATAAGCTCTTTTTGATAATAAAAAGGCAGAGCACCCCTTAGCTGACAACTTAAGTGGCAATATTTGCTCCTAGACATGCAATAGATTTATGGTATGCTAAATATAAATGAAAGCACCTGGATAACACATTGATTGGATTATGACTACACGAAGGTGCTCCACGGGGCACATTCATCTTCACCAATTTATGACCCTGTTGATGTTCCGCATTACTGCTCCAGATCTCATTTATTTTCACCACAAGTCCCTCAATTTTTTTGTGGTTGCATCTTTAACTCAGGGGGCAGAGTACTGCTTAGTATTAAATCTTACACCACCTAGGTATTCCTTGAATATCCCTTTCATATATTTATTATTCCTAAACTTGCTTAGTTTATGAAGAGAACGCAGGCCAAGTTGGCATAGTTTGCAGGATATTGATCAGATATAATTCAGGAAAAAAATACAGAAATAAGTAATTCAGCTCTCAGGCCTCAAAGAGAACCCATCTTACCCTATACATACGTAATCTTTATCCCAGGGGTGGGCAAACTTTTTGGCCCAAACGCCACATTTGGGTGGGAATATTGTATGCAGGGCCATGAAGGCAGGGCTGGGGAAGGGGGTTGGGAGGGAGTACAGTGTGCAGGAAGGGGCTCAGGGCAAGGGATTGGGTTGCAAGAGGGGTGCGGCAGTGGGCTCAAAGCAGGAGGTTAGGGGACTCAGGGCAGGGGGTTGGAGTGCAGGAGGGGTTCAGGGCGTGGGCTCTGGCCTGGCACCACTTAGCTCTGGGGTGGCAGTGGCGTGCCATGGGGCTAAGGTACCCTGGCCCCTGCCGCTCCCGGAAGTGGACAGCATGTCTGGCAGCAGCTCCTGGGGGTGGGGCGGGACAGGCGGCTCTGCTGCATGCTGCCCTTGCCTGTGAGTACCACTCCAGGCCAATGGGAGCTGCAGGGGGCGGTGCCTGCAGCCAAGGGCAGTGCACAGAGTCCTCTCCCCCCCTACGGGCTGCAGGGATGTGGTGCCAGCCACTTCCAGGAGCGGCGTAGGGGCAGGGAGCCTGCCTTAGCTCAACCGAGCCAGGGGCTGGATTGAAAGCCCTGATGGGCCAGATCCAGCCTGCAGGCAATAGTTTGCCTTCCCCTGCTTTATCCTAATCTTAGATTACTGCTGCTATTACCCCAGCTTTCTGAAATAAAAAACCCTCTTGAAGATACAGAATTTTTGTTGTAGAAGAATCCCAGAGAAGGGTTGACAGAAGCACCATAAAAAAGAACTGGAGAGCGTATCAATAATTTCAACTTTTATTCTTGAAGATTAATAGGTGCCATAGCCATGGTAACTGAGAGGAGCTGAAGTTTTTGTTAACGAATGTGTCAGTGGGAATAGTGTACTAACCAGCACACAAAGTGATGCTCAGGGAAAAAGAACTACAACCAAGTGTGACAAAGTTCCTCCTCTACTACCTTGGTGCGTCCTGTGCTTATCTGGCAGATTTGCTCACCTCAGTGATCTTCCCCACAGTCTGGGTCAACTTCTCCTGTGTCTGATCAGGAGTTAGGAGGTTTGGGGGGAACCAGGCTCACCCTCTAGTCCGGGTTCCAGCCCAGGACCCTGTGGATTGCAGTCTATAGTGCCTCCTGTAACAGCTGCATGACAGCTACAACTCCCGGGACTACTTCCCCATGGCCTCCTCCAAACACCTTCTTTATTCTCACCACAGGACCTTCCTCCTGGTGTCTGATAACGCTTGTACTCCTTAGTCCTCCAGCAGCACACCCTCTCACTCTCAGCTCCTTCCACCTCTTACTCCCAGCTCCTCTCACACACTTCCACGCCTCTGGCTCCCCTCTCCCTGACTGGACTGAACTCCTTTTTAAACCCAGGTGCCCTGATTAGCCTACCTTGATTGGCTGCAGGTGTTCTAATCAGCCTGTCTGCCTTAATTGGTTCTAGCAGGTTTCTGATTACTCTTGTGTAGCCCCTGCTCTGGTCACTCAGGGAACAGAAAACTACTCATCCAGTGACCAGTATATTTGCCCTCTACCAGATTCCTGTACCCCACTGGCCTGGATCTGTCACACAAGCTAAACATCCGCTTGAGAGGCAAAGTGGGATCACAAGGCATCCTTTAGGTTGTGTTACAGACACTATAGACTCATCTTCAGGTCTTTTAAGGACACGGAGTGACTACACTGAATGCAATTTAAACCCATTTTGTTAAACTTAGTTAAATTAATCAGCAACACATAGACTAGTTAAATTACAGTTCTTCATGACATTGCCACCCCAGAGCCACAAATATAGGAGTTACGTGCCTATTCATACTGTCACAGAAACTTTTTGAACTATAGTTTGCATGTCAGGGTATATGGATATGTCTCTTGAGCCCATCATTCCATACACCAACGGTGTAAATACCATGTACCCCCAACTGAGCCTCAGTTTCTCTGTCCACTAGTTGGTGGGTCCATGAAGCTATTATCATCCCTTTTTCTGTCACATACAAAGATACAACTATGTTCAAATTAACAGACGTAAGAGTTAGCTTCCATTCTGCCCCCACATCCCTCACAAATACTGAGGAAGATTCAACAGGACTGACCCACTAGACCAAATTCTCAGAGCCTCTGACCCATAGTCATACTGGGGAGGCAAGGTTACACACCCTGAACGGCCAAGAGCCACTACCTACTACTTAGGCTTTCTAATTCTTTATTTGAATTACCATGGTGCCTAGGAGCACTAGCCATGGACCAGTATTCCATTATGATAGGCAATCCCTGCCCCAAAGAGCTTTTTAAACTGCTTAGTCATGCTTGGTCTAAGACTTTGGAGAAAGGTCTAGAGCTCAAAGACTAAGTGGGTAGTACTATGCATTCAGTCATATTATGAACTGATGTTCCTGTGCCTGAACACTGAAGGCCCTGCTCAGTTAGGAAGATGGTAATTTTAATGGCATGTAGTCACAATGCACCCTTATTTGAAATCTGTAGGGCTGCAATGCAGAGTTGGTGCATAACTTCATGAATCATCATATTCTCTATGCTTCTGGTTCCAGGAAGGGAATTCTTCAGTTACTGTTTAATTAGCAAGGTTCCTCAGCCCACCTCTTCAGGGAGGTCACCGGTATCTCATCTCTTACAGTGGGGCTCTAGAATCAGTCATCATGAAGAAAGAACATTAACTTACTAGCAGTAAGTCTAGTTCACTGGACACGTTGCTTTCACAGATATACATTAACCGAAATGGGCACTGAATACACAGTGTGTCCTGAAGCATTTACAGTCCAATACAGGAACAAACTTTTAAGTAATTGTTTTAGAAGAGATGTGGCATTTATACCCTGGGTCTACAGAATGCTGGAATTTAGGAGTATGCACATGTAAACCCCTTAATGGCCAACTACTGCTCAAAGTATCTGTGACTGCGACTAGAAACATAACTCTTACAGTTGAGCTCGAGTGTCAATATTTTCAGAGAAAAAAGTAACTCATGTTCTTGGTACATTCAAAATACAACTGTTTATAAAAACACACTGAATTAGAAAAATGTATCCCTGAAGCATGGCAATTTGATGAGGAGAATAATGTGTAGTAGTTAGATGTGGTATCAAGGAAGTGTTTTGGTAATGAACTATATTTATGTTTAGCTAGTAAATGGGTGCCAGATCACAGAAAGTAGGTCTACAAAAGCAGACTTGATGAAGCATACCAGGTAACCATTATTGTTTCTAGTAATGAATCCCAGAATGTTTCATTATGTGCTGAAGATACTCATGCCTCTAACATCCACTAGCCTGCTGTTGCATGCAAGAAAAACAAATGTATAAAAATGAATCTGACAGAGTAGATGTTTAAAAACAAAACATTACCCAGAAATAATTAAAAAGAAATCAAATGTGGGCAAGTTAAATCTAACTGCCGTTTGTTCTCCAAATCAGCTGTAAATACAGGAGAGGATGAAGACTAGGTGGTACTAAAACTAAAAAAAGAGGGGTTGTTTTCTTACCAAACCTTATGTCAACTCAAATTTGAGGTTGTGGCTAAAACTATTTCCTTTTGCTCAAGCTATAAAAGGAAATACTTACCACTACTGTTGATCAGTCCCATTCACTCCACCTGTTTAAACCCATGTCCTTGGCAGTAGTCTGACAGAAACAGGGTTGTGGCAACCAAGCCACTTGTAACCTACAGTGTGTTAAAGGCCTGGAGTCAGCCAGGTGTTCAGTACAGTTCACAGCATGGGCTGAGCTATCTTGGGAGGAGGCAGGGCCAGGAGATTTATTGTAATTTAAAACTGCGGTCTCATGGCAAAACATTCTGGGAAGGGCTAGGGTGATAAAGTCATGCTTTGAGAATGAATCCCTCTTACAACACAGCTGTTTTAGCCAACTTAAAAAGTTAGTTCAAGATTCTTGTTTTAATAGGTCACTGGAGTTCAGCTTCATGAAATCTAGGCTTTCCTCTATCCTATACCTCTGTTGAAGTTTTATAAATATAGAAAAAATAAACCTATAATTAATGATTTGCCATCCTTTTTAAGGTACATCATCAATAAGAACTCAAACTCTTGATTAACTCAGAGAATTATCATATAGATTTTTTTAATGTCTGATATTGTGAATTTTTAAAACTACGTACGAGTCCAGAGCAGCAGATAGGCACTTATTTCTAATATACAAATCAAAATACATGGATGAACTCTTTAATCTAACTCTACTTGAAAAATGCACATGCTTGAGATCTGTATATAATGTAGATTATATAGTTCTAATTTCATAAAAAAGTAGAAAGAGTCCAGAAAATAGTCAAACACTCAGGGAAATGAAAGAACATTACAAGAAAATTTGTGGAATGTGAAAGAGAAATATGAAAAAAACCCCAAGAAATCAGTCAAAATATTTAAGTTCCACTAAATAAAAGAATTTAAGAAGATTTTATTGAAGTAAACAGCTGATAATGCAATCAACCTGACTATTCAGCAATTTAGTACCTCATTAGTCTTAGCTGAAATTGAGCACAAAATTATTTATTTGTTATTTAAACAATCACATCAGGAATAAACATCTGTAAAAACAAACTGCATGACAAGAGCACTTCTCTGTTAGTTCAGAAAAGGATGTGCTCTTTCCAACTGTGTCTTTTTAGTGAAAAACACAAAAAAAAGCTTTCTGCAGAAAACTTTTGGGTATCACAGGGATCAGTTCTTGGCCCTATGCTATTTAACATGTTTATTAAGAAGAAAACAAAATAAAACACTGATAAAGCTTGTAGAGGACACAAAAATTGGGGGCATGGTAAATAATGAAAAGGACAGGTCACTGATACAGAGCACGGTAAGATAGGCACAAGCAAACAGTATCCATATAATATGGCTAAATGCAAATGTATACATTTAGGAACAAAGAATATAGGCCATACTTCTAGGGTGGGGACTCCATCCTGGGAAACAATGACTTTGAAAAAGATTTTGGGGTTGTGGTGGATTCAGCCAAATACGAGCTGTCAGTGTGATGCCATGGCAAAAAGGGCTAATGCAATAATTGGATGTATAAATATGGGACTCTTGAGTAGGAGTAGAGAGGTTATTTTACCTTTGTATTTGGCATTTCTGCAACTGCTGCTGGAATAGTGTGACCAGTTCTGGTGTCCATTAATAAATTGGAGGGAGTTCAGAGAAGAGCCCCGAGAATGATGAAAGGATTAGAAAGCATGCCTTATAGAGTGAGAGACTAAAGGAGCTCAAGCTATTTAGCTTACCCAAGAGAAGGTTAGAGGATGGTTTGATTACAGTCTGTAAGCACCCAAATGGGGAACAGATATTTGATAATGGGCTCTTCAATCTAGTAGACAAAAGGTATAACATGATCCAATGGCTGGGAGCTGAAGACAGACAAATACAGATGGGAAATCAGGAGTGCTGGAACAGGGGGGGCAGATGGGACTGTCCTGTACACTTCTGGCCATGGGCTTGGCCCCCTGCCCCTCCTCTTCCTCCTGAGGCCCATTCCCTGGCCAGGTTGGAGGCTGCAGCTCAGCTTGGGGAGCCTGGGCAGCTGTGGGAAGCTGCAGATCCTCGACCAGCCCAGGCTGAGGGGGCCTGAGAGCAGCCCCTGGCCCATGTCCCTGCCCTCCGGGCCCCCCTCCCAGGGCCAAGGCGGCTCTTACCATAGCCCAGCTGCAGCTCTTTGGCCCCTGAGGCCCTGCCCCCAGGCTGAGCTGGGTCAGGGTAAGAGCCATGCGGGCAGCTGTGAGGAGCTGCAGACCCTCCACCTGCCCTGGGTGGAGAGCTGGGACAAGAGCTGGGGACTGCTCTCGCACTTCCCCATCCCGGGTAGGTGGAGGGGCCCAAGCTCCCCAACCCGGCTCCAGCTTTGCTGGGGCAGAAAACCGTTCCCCTTCTTTTAGAAAGAGTCCGTCACCCCTGCTGGAAATAAGAAATTTTTAACAGTGAGGGTAATTAACCATTGGAACAATTTCCTCAGGGAGTGGTGGATTCTCCATCACTAGCAATTTTAAAATCAAGAATGGATGTTTTTTTTTTTTTAAAAGATCTGCTCCAGAGATTATTTTGGAGAAGTTCTATGGCCTACAAGAGGTCAGACTAGATGATCACAATGGCCCCTACTGCTCCTGGAATCTATGAGAAGACTGAGATGCCCAATTTTTAATCTCAATCTTGGAAGAACTAAACCAAGTACTCTCTGTAATATTCAACTATTCAGCTTATGCAGGGAAAGACTGAATCTGTATCTTTCTAAATCTACATTAAACTTTTTGCCATAATTAAACTTTTTCCTTGTCAATTGGGTCAGATATGACTTGGCCTGTAGCATCACCAAAAGTGCACATTTATAAAGAAAAAATTGAGACATTCACTACTACATACATTTACAATTCACACAATCTATAAATATACATATAACCCATAAAATCATACAAAAATCCTCTTTGTGGACAAATGCTTGCATCTTAGGAGAATGACAAAAGTTTTAATTAACAGGCTTTAGTTTCACCTTTTCCTCATAAGAGGAACAGGTTATTTCAGCTACAGTGAACACAATTTAGGCTATATATCTAATTTTCTTTTTACAAGAAAAAGTTATGATGAATTATTAACACACTTACATTGTTAATCAGCCACCTGTCCTTTATGGGAGAATTTTCCTTTCCTATCCCATCCCCACACACATCTAATATAGACTTGTCTACACAGCTACTTAGCAGCAAACCAGGGTGCTGAATGCAGAGTGCACTAGCCTGCTGCGCATTAACTGGCTGTGTGGACTCTGTTACTGTGCATTAAAAGTACAGAACTTTTAGTGTGCAGTAGCAAGGTCCACAAGGCCAATTAGCACACAGGGTAGCGTGCTGTACATTCCCATCCCATCTTACTGTACACTAAGTAGCCATGTAGATAGGCCCTGAGATTCAAAATTGACACTTCAACACCTTCTAAATCGTAAGTGGATACAAAAAACTGTTAGTTCCTGAGAGTAGATCATAGTATGTATAAGCCAAAAATACAATGACAAGATGGGCAACAGTTTCACAGTTTTCATATACAGCGCTAGGAGTGAAAGAGGCATAGTGAGTAAATATGGGGGGAGAATGTTTTGGATACTGGGGAATGTCTTCACACATCACACCACCAGAATAATGGTTTCAAGTACTTTAAAATGCTAGACATACAATTACCAAAATTAATGCTGTTTGCCAGAGCATGAATATCATACAGTCACAGCTGTACATAGGATTGGAATTATTGTGGGAATTATTCTTTAATAATTAAATGTTTATCAGTTTGTAAAGATTAATGATCTCTTCTGTTTCAGCACCATGTCTTTTCAATTTCCTTTCTAAAGCAACAGTAAAGATTAAACTAATTCTTGAAGTCTGAATGACATGATCTGGAATGTCCTGGTTTGATAATGGATGGCCCACCTCTCAAATCTTTGATCACTGGTTGAGATTCAAGAATTGTTACCCATCTTTTTTACAAATATTTGATTAAGTAGTCAAAATTTCTAAACAAGAGAGAAGAAAAGTCTCAAGTCTCAGCCAATCTGATTATTAAATGTGAAATCAATGAATACTCAAAAATAGAACTGGCTTTGGATTTTTATTATGATTAATAGTTATTGATCACTACCTTTTTCTCATTCTACACAAAAAACAGACGTGAAGAATGCCTGAGGGTTGAGTTAGGCAATCTACGTTCTGGTATTTCCTAACTTTTGAGTGCTTAATTCTGCAACCTTAATACTGAATTTTCAACATAGTTTGTGTGTTATTTCCTAGTTTTTTTAAAAAGAAACTGAAAAAAAAAATTCCACAATGTGACGACATATTGACACCCACATGGGTCACCAAAGGGATTGAAACCTTTAGATTCACCATACGGACCTCTCTCATTTGAGCCAATACAGTAACTGATAGCAGGAGCAGGCTGTCATCCTCTACGTGGACCAGTACTAGTGGGGGATGGGACACACTATGACAAGGGTTTCACAGATGTTTGCTGACAGCAAAGGAATGGCGAGACTCTGCATTCTTGGGTTCTATTCTAGACTCTGAATGGGGATTCTGGAATAGAACCCAAGCTCCAGTGGGCACAGACACTCCTTCCCATTTCCCCCAAGCCTGACCCCTTCTGTCCCATTCCTTTCCCTTTAACTTGTCCCAGTCCTGTCTCTTCCTCAGCCCTGGCTCCTTGTGTCAGTCCCATTCTCCTCACCTGGCCACTCCCAGCGTCCATTCCTTAGTCTTCACATCTCAGTCTCCTTGTCCAGCCAATCTGTCTTTCCCCCTGGGCATGCTGTCCCCATCCCCTCTGCTCCCTGGCTCCCCATCTCTTTCCCTCCCCACATCCAGTCCCCATCTCCTTGCCTAGCTAGTCACAGTTCCCCACTCCCTACCCCAACGCCTTGCCCAGCCAGGTCCAGTCTCTCCACACCTAGCTTTTGATTGGTCTCACCCCTCTCCACACTAGTTCCTAGTTTCAATCTCCCTTCTTGGGCTCCTCATCCAATCTCGGTCCCCGTCTCCCACTTAGACTCCTTGTCTCAGTGTCTTCACCCAGCCAGTCCCAGTTCTCCCCTATAGCCAACTCCTTGACAGATGTCTCTCCTCCCAAGTGCCTGCCTCATTGGTTCCTAGTCCCTGCCTCATCTTAGTTCCTCATCTGATCTCAATATCTTCCCCTCTCAGCAAACTGGTTCCCAGTCCCAGTCTCCTTCTTGCCCAGTCTCTCACTACCAATCAGCTTCTAGTCAGTTACTTCCCCATTCCAGTCCCCCTCTCAGAAGACTCCTTGTCCCAACCTACTCCTTTCTCTCTGCTCAGGTCCAGCTTTTTTTCCCTCTACCTTCAAATCAACTGGCTACATCCTCCATACTGCCTTGGTGTGGACTTCAGACAAGGGTGAAATTGAGAGCACAGGAGAGACAGGCTCCCTGATCTGTTCTGGTGCCTGGTGCTACCCTGGCCTGAAACAGCTGTTACAAGGAAATTCTGAGCCCTCGTAATCCTGGGCTGCAGCATACTCAGCTGTTCTATAGGGCTGGTGCATGCACAGTCCTGTCACACACAGGAGCCATAAGGGGCTGGAGCATACTCAGTGAGGATGGAATCTTTAGGAGTTTTAGCAGTTAAGTTCTAGCAAGGCTCTATGCTGCATGTGCGAAATGCAGTTCTTCAAAGGCTTAAAACTTGGACAAATTCAAGTGGATTTTCATGGGGATGACAAAAGTCACATCCCTGACACAGAAATCAACCCTCTTGCTCCAAAGCACAGGGGTGCTGAAGCAGTTCAAAGAAGAACAAGAAATATTTAACATAGGCTAAACAATATTTTTTCCTTTGCCTCTTTCTCAGAAATGATGAACTATTTCAGTTGAAGTTTTCCAAAAAATTCAGCCTAAAGTAGACACCTAGCATCAAAAATTTCAGCCCAAATTGTTAAAGTACAGCAAAGTTATAAGCAAGTGAAAACATGATCTTATACTGGGAAATGGTGGGCAAACACCACAAACAATAATATACATAATTTATACATATTTATTTTACAGTATTTTTGCCAGTTCTGAAAGATGAATCCAAGTCCAAAAAATGTTAACTGGCAAGTTCCTTTCAGATGATTTTGAAGATGTAGAACTCAAACACAGTGTGTATTCTAGTATGAAATACAGTGAAACAGCAACTTTTTAATGCGTATAACATTTACTCAGAAAATAAGCCCTCAATCCTTATCTTACGATATTCGAGTTATCAAGTTTAAATAAAATTCAGTATGTCTGATCCTCAGGGCTGACTGTGAACCTCATACTTACATTAGTGAGCATTTACTGTCATAAGTAGTCAGACAGACACTGACTTCTACCATCCCTAGACTTCATCAGGACTAGTCATGCAAATCAGTGCTCACCAGTGTGAGAAGTTTCACAGTCATGCCCGTAGCTACAGTGTATTTAAAATCAATTGATGCATCTTACACTCCAGTAACAAATGATGTAACAATAATGTAGATTGGAGATATATTTACAAAGAGGATGTCATTTTGAAAGTGTAAACACCTACTCCAATGGGCAGATATTGGATTGACATTTAAAATAAACTCCTCTTAAACAAATGTTCAAATACTGTCCCTATTTGCATAATAAACACTGATGGATTTTTCCTTCTTCTATATTTCTTATACAGTAAGATATACAGCAATATGTAACTACATACTGGCACCAGACACTTAATGATATATGAAGGACTCTAGAATTACTTCTACTGCTTTTGCCACCCCTAAAACTACTTTGACAAGATATTTCTTAATTTCTGAATCCAGTTAATTACCTACTTTGGACAGTACATAGCGCTTGGCTTTAGAGGTACAATTTCTATGAACTTAATAAAATCCATCCTGGAATATTTATGTATATGAAAAACAAACCAAAACCCTTTTTGTAACCTTTAAATCCAATTCAAAAGTTTTGTTTAACTATCAAAAATGACCTTTCATTACCCCTTCCCTATGATGGGACTTGTAAAGGAGTATGGAAACCGTACAGAATGTTTATGCATGAACAGGCAATAATGTACCTTATTCATCAAGCTGTCTAGAACTGAAGTTCTACTTTCTGAGCAGCAATTAAAGAAAGTTCTTGGATTAGTGAAAATACTGATATCAAAATACACATTTAAATAATTTACTCTAAAAGAAAATCATTCATGTTTATAGCCTCAGAGAAAACAGACAGTTCCTCTGATTATTAGACAGGCCTCAGCTTTTCCAGTTCCAAGGAATACAGAGGTCTCCATCTTGCAACACTGAGTAAAAGTGTGAAATGCAGAGGTGCATGCCTTGCAGGTATGGGAGCGATTCTTCCAGCAGTCGCTTACAACAATCTATCATCTGTGCATGGGAAATACTTGGTTCCTTATACAGCTGTTTCAGAGAAAATTTTTCAGTGGAAGCACTGATTAGCTCTTTTTCCATCACTGTCAACCTAGTATATTTTAAAAAGTTAGAAATTAGTGCTAAATATGAGGACCAAATACAATCATGACATTGGTGCTTGGGCCTTTATTTTTTTTTTTTAAACGTCCTTGAAAGACAAATATTTATATAGTGTGCATTTAGTTTCATTTTTTTCAAGCGCAGATATAGTATGACAGTTTTGAACATGTAAAAACTAATGTTTTTGTGTACAAATATGCAAACTTTGTGCGTGCAAGTGATTATGTCAAGTTGCATACCTACAAAAGGAAACCAAATTTTAAAAACATTACTCACTTATTTGAAAAGCATTTTGTGGTTATGTGGTCATGAGACTTCATTTTCAAGGCATCTTAGAGATAAAAATGTTTGTTCCTTTTTGAGATATTTAGTCAATATTAAGAAACTAGGCTTGAAAGTATAAAAATAATTTCCTCCTGTACCCACCTACCAAACTCTATATTCAGTATTCTGGAGGTGACCTAAAACACTGGATGACATCAAACAAAGAGTAGTGTAGCCACTTGCTCTATTTTAGGTGTTAATAATATAGTTTACTATTGCAAGAGAAATACAGAATCCTTAACTCAGGACTTAGCAAATGAAATGATTTTTCAGTTCACCTTAGACAAAAAGGAATAAGAATAAACTAACTGACAAATCCAGCTTCTTTAAAGAAAAAGCTAGTATGTATGTACATTTGAGAATTCTAGTTTTAAAAAGCTGTCATGTAATACAAATCTGTCAGCATTGGCAAAGATAAATGAAACAAACTGAGCCATTTCTAAATTCTGTATTGCTAAACACTTTTACATAGCCTATATGGAATGATGTGTAGTTCATTTAATACTATCCTAAGGAGAATGCAAAGAAACAGCCCACAGAATCAGAGAATAGAAACTCTTTCTTATTTTTAAAGAAAGTTTCACATGTACTGTGCTTAAGACCCAGATAATAAATATGATACGTGTGCAGACTTAGGATGTGTCTACATTATGGAGACTATACCAATATAGTTATGTTACTGTAGCTATGCCAGCATGATCCTATACAGTGCAAGTGCAGTCCACACCAAGAGAGGGTGTTTTTTCACTGAGGCGGACCACCACCCCAAATGATAATAGCTATATTGACAGAAGTACTTTTCCATTGACATAGATGCATTTACACTTTGGGGTAGGTCAGCACAGCTATGTTGGTAAGGGGTGTACATATTGTCTCTTGACCAGTGTAGCTATGTCTATCTATTTTTAAGTGTAAGGCAGGCCTTAAAAATTACACATTTATGCCATGATCCTGCAACTGGATTAGTGCAGGCAGCCCCGTGCACCTGCCTGGAACTCTGCATGAGCATCAGCCTCCTGCATTGTTCCAGCTGCAGGTTTGGGTCCTTAAAGATCCATTTTAATTGGTTAGATTGGTATTAAAAAATTCTGGATTCTTATTTTCTTCTGAAGTGCTGATTATACTGCAACTCCCAAACAGTGAAGGGAGCTGCATCTTTATGCTGCATTAGGTGCTTGTGATTTCACTAACACTAACTCTGAATTCAGGTCTTACCAAATAAGTAAAAAAGAGGAAAATTTTCAGCTGTTTTAAAACATATTTATTTCTAATTACAGTCCACATTAAGGATTCAGGACCATAAAGAGAGATTTTTAAAACCTTGAAAAAACTTGAATGTACCATAAAATATTTCCATATTTAATAAAGAATGCTCAGTTGTGGAAATTATTAAGTCTCTGCATACTTCAGCAAGATTATTGTAAAATCATCAAGAGAGTTTCTTGATCTCTTATAAACAAAAAAAATTTCATTTTTTAATTAAATATAGCTGCTATGTAAACTGATAAGGAAGTTGTCAGCTGAGCAGCAGTTCATAACAAATGACAGTTGGGTGAGGTAATATATTTTATTGGACCAACTACTGGTTAGAGAGACAAGCTTTCAAGTTGGATAAAACAGAACACAGTGGCAGGAAAGGTGAGACTCTTTTTTGTAGGGAAAAGTTAACTCCTTTTTATATATCCTCAAAATTCTCGTATTGTTACAGACGTAAAACAAATAATTCAGTAATACAAGAAGTAGAAGAGAAAAACAAGAGCTAGCTTACAAACTTGCTGAGAATACTTACTCTTCCTTTCTTTTCAGATTCTCTCTTGCTTGCTGTGCTTTGGTAATAATAAACCACTGAAGGGTTGCTAGATCACACATTGTTGGGATGTTAAAATGCCCAAGTTCATGCAAGTTTGGAGCATACCTATCACTGTAATGAAACATGATGCAAGTCAAAATAGATATACCTTATCACTTCTTCTTGTACTAAAATATTTGTCATGGATAACAGAATGAGAAATTAAGGATAAAAAAATCCCACCTGATCAATAAGTTCTAAATCATTCTTTGGAAAAGGGTTGAGGCATGGGTACAGAATGTTATTTTAGGTGTTCTGATTTTTTTAAAATTTCAAGAGTGTGGATCAGCAGAAGCAACTCAATAGATGCATATTAGTTTCCTGCTGCAGACAAAACTATTGACTCACAAAACTCACTTTTTTCAGATAATTTCTCAGAGATTTAAACAAAGATTTAGATTTCAAAGGACTTTCTCCATTAAATTAGCAATTTTAAGATAATTAAAAATTTTACATTTAGCAGTCTTGGCAGAACTCTTTAAAACTACTGCAACTTCATTTCTTGAATCCTGCGTTCAACCTGTCTAATGATCCTACTAGCAGAATATGTGGATGTAAAGCTGGCTTTGAAATGAATTCAAGCCAAGTACTCTCTTATCTTACGTTATCTTAGTCACATAAACAAAGCCTAAATACATATGCCCTGGGCAGGCACTTCTACCCACACTGAACTACATTAGATTATTAGATGCACATACTTGTATCTCTGTATAACAGCTGTTCATATGCTTGACAGATTGTTCAATTTAGTCAATGCTCACTGTGCAGATGAGTTTAGAAAGATAAAAATGCTCTCCTCACTGGATGTGCACGATTTTCTTCTAGCTAACCACTCTCCAACTCAAGAGAAACAGTTTGACACAGTTGCACCATTTTAGAAACAGATCATATTGATTCCATAACTATAAACAGGATTGCTAGTGCCTAGTAAGTTGTAGTGTGTGCATATTGTTTACAGGTTGTGCAGTCTTAATTAACTAGATGCAGGCAGTTAACATTTCCTGAAGCTACATTAAAGATGTAAAATATATTACAACCAACAGGGAATGTGAAAATGCCAAAGGGACAATACTGCAGCAAATGAGACTTTGTAATATTACAAAGAGCAATACATAATCAGCAGAGAGTGTAAAATGACCAAAAAGCTTTATAGAAGCAGCTATCCTGCAGACACTTACCTTTCTAGAATCATTTGCAAGCCACGCAGACTACGAGGATGAAAAGATAGTTTACTGTTAAGCAATCTATTATAGAAAGCATCAAGACTAGTGTAATACTCTTCAAGAGTTAACAGTGGCTGCAGCTCTTCAATGTATGTTATTTGTATGCCTCCTAGAAGATGACTTATACGGTCCTCCAAAAGCAGCATCTTCTTTTGAAGTTTATAATAGCTAGGCAATCTTTCAAAAATCTGCACACACAAAAATACATTTCCTATAATTACACATAACATGTGATAAAAATCTCTCCAAGAAATTAAGCACTTATTAATCCACAATGGAAGGAACCCTAAAGAAAATGAGGTATCTAACGATGCAAACAGAGAATCTAAATGTTACAATTGAAAATTATGCACTGGGAACACAAACATGATTGGCAGGGCTGGGTGAACAGAATGTTGTTTTGGGGGGTCAGGGGGGATAGGAGGGTTACACGGAATCTCTGTGTGCATGGTCCATAGTGTACAGCAGAAGTGGTAACAGTTAAGGTGTGTGCTTGTGAATGAAGAATTAGGGGGTACGATTGTCAGGGAGGTGTGTGTGTGTGTGTGCGCGCGCAGCAACCCTGTTTCACAACTTTTGTGTATTTATATATAAAACAACTTATGACCGCTTGTGTCCCATTATTATATACATTACCATGATACACTAAATGAGATGACTAGTATGACATGGCCTATGAATTATTTGTACTGTAGATAAAATAGCACATATACAACATTAATTATACACATTGAAATTCTTCAAGTGTGTACATACACATGAATGAGAAAGAAAAAGTTTTAGCTGTAGATGTACTGATGTCAACATATATTAGAATTTCATACAGGTATCAGCATACCCTGCTGCAGTGTGATTTGAAGGATCTCTCTCTTCCTTCTGTGCAAAAAGTCTGAGCTATCAGCTTGACTGAATAGAGAATAGTTTCAAAAGAAAAGACAGCGACAAACAGTCAGTGGTACTAAAGTGGAAGTACAATCTTGTCTACATATAGATTTGCTCTGGTTTAAAGAAAGGTGTGTTTTTAAATCAATTTAGTTAAATCAGTGCAAGACTGTGTGCACTTTTATTTTGGTTTAGGATTGGTTTAATCATATGAAAGACTCAGTTCAACTGGTGAAGTTTGGCTGTAGACAAGACCTTCCAAACAGCAAACGCTGATCAGATAAGAATGAAAGCATATCTTGCCAACAATGATTATACCTAAGAATGGGGTATTTAGCAATTTCATCAATGTTGCATGATTTCCATCATGAAGAAGTCAAACTGAAAGCTGCAATTTCAACGATAATTTGCAGCAGGTGGTCCAATCTGATTATACAGGTAATGCAGTTGTTACCTTTTGCATATGATGACAAAGCAGGTGACTTCCAAAGTTATTTTAAGTTGTTTTAATTATGCTGGCCAATTTCTCATTAGTTTTAACTACAATATCTCAAAAAAAGAAAGTGAATTTACCTTTCAAGAACTTAAAGACTTTAAATTGCACATTATCCTATACTAGTCTCAAAACATCAGCTTCCTACTCAATTTTTAAAAATACATTTAAGACATTAAATCATTAGAAACTGTCATTTCTCTTTTTAATTAGACAAGGTGGTAGTTTGGAATCGTAACATGCAGCTTCTATTAAAAAAGTGAACATCTAAAGCAACTTCTCTCAAACTATTTCCATTCAATGAGCTTTTGAATGAATTTTGTATTTAAGTCCAATTTCTCAATTTACCAAAAATATAAATAATTCATATTAACAAAACAGGAAAGAGAGAGTTAACAGAAACCTCTCACTCCACTGAGCTTACATAGACAAGGAACTAATCATTTGCTATGGAATTTTCTGTTGATTAGTTGACTACAATATTAACTGCAGGATGTAAGATAGGAATCTTATGTTCCTACATCACAGTATTGTAAATTTTCAAACAAAGTAACCCACCCACCCACCTCCTCCTTTCTTTTTGAATTTTATCCACATTTAACTCCTTTTATGCAAGTCCTTTAAAAGGAGTGACTTCTCAGGTGACCAAATGCTACTTACTTATGTGGGCCAAGAATTGACAATACTGAACTAAACTCATTGGTGCAAAGAGTGATAATTCTGAAGATGCTCTATGTAAATCTCCTCTTCAACGCCTACAATTCATTTAAGTTAACTTGTACATTGCTAAATTTAAATTAACTGGAACTATGAAATATATGAAAATCATCTTTGAATGAAGTGACCAATATTTTCAGACATTTCATTAAGTGATATCCTGGTGGTATCTGTGCATTATGTTAAAAGATTACTCTCTACAGTTCTTTGGAAACTATATATTATTATTAAAAAGATGCCATAGAGTTTGCCACAGCTTGTTTGCAACAACAAACACTGAAATACAGAAATGTGTAAATAAAAGGAAACACAAAAAGGGATTCTTTCAATCTAAGGTGGTCAGTTAATGAACAAGATGAAGCGTTGGGTACAGAAAGAGTAGTTTAGTAGATGTTGCAAAAAGATCAACACAGCTTCCACTGAAATAAATAGCAAAACTCCCACTGAGTTCCCAGAAGCACTGTAGTGCTTTTTTTTTGGTTAGTTGTGACATTTTAGGGATAAAGAAATATTTCACCAGTGTGTGATCATGTTGCATTCTAAGTTGTGAAAAAGGCAATTTTGTTCACCCCTTAGTATTAGACCAGGAGTTGATTTACTAGAATAAACTGCAATAAAAACCCAACCATAAAGATTATGGTTATTATTAACGTCTACTGTAAAGGATTTGGTTTAGAATGCAAGCATCAAGTTATGCTGAACATAGTAACTACATGCATTGTATTAAGTTACTTATCAGTTACCTGTAGCAATTAATATTTTGGTTATAACCCTTTTAAAAATAAGTCATTTATACAAGGCGCCATTAACTAAATTAAGAAAAATATTAACTATCCTATATCTGAAATTCTCTTACTTTGATCCAGTGATGGTGAACATCCATTGTGCCTAGCATGACATGGCCTGTTGCACTCATACCTGAACAGTCCGTGAATACTACTGTGTGTCCTAATAATGAAACAGTTTTTAGTCACTTTCCACAACGATGTAAGCTTAACAATATTATTGCATTTCACCAACAGTAAATCATTTCAGCACAGACAAAAGTAAGTAGAAGCTTTACGCCCATCAATTGGAAACTCTCGTTCTGAAAGCTTAAATTCAAGGATTTTTCTATATGAAAACTCTACCTAGTATTTCCCCTGCCCTCGCCCCCCTGCGTAGTTTCACTACTTAGTGTCTTACCTTATAGAGAGACTATTTTTGGACGACTATCAATATTTGGACTATACCATATTTAAACAACCCACAGAACACTGTATGCACTCAAGAAATAATAATTAGATCACTATTATTTGTATTAAATAAAGTAACTTTAAGCTGAATATGGTAAATATTGCCCAGTTCACCACTATAACATTTCCTGGGGGAGCACTCAGGGTTGTGAGGTATGTCTCTAACACTTGTCCTTAGAGTGAAGAAGCCTTGTCTGTGCCTACCATGGATCAGCTCCCCAACCTCATCAGCGACTTTCAATATAGGCACTCCCCTCTAGGCCTCTCAGGCCACTGTCACTCTGTAGGTTAGTAATAGGCATGCTCCAGTTTGCAAGCCCTTCAAGTGGAGTGTCCGGCCCCGATCTACTGGCCCCTTGCAGTATTCACTGATTTGCTGCTTCCAAAGAAACAGTACAACCCAGCTTACTAGTTGCACCTCAAATCACCACTCCACTTAACTGTGGAGTTTAGGTTTGTTTACAGTGAAATCAAATACAAGTTTATTTAACAAAGCATAGCGATTCAAATAGTAACAAGTAGAAATACTGTAAACCAGAGGTTACATATTAAATAAAATCATAGCACGCAATCTAGAGCCAGGCTTAATTAATACAGATACTCTCATGTCTAGTAGAGTATTGCTCACTCAAAATCCTTGCAGCGGTTTACAGCTAGGTTGGCTGTGACTCTTTTTTTATGAGGCCATGGCTACACTAGAGAGTTGCAGCGCTGGTGAGGGGGTTACAGCGCTGCAACTTAGGATGTGGCCACACTTGCAAAGCATGGCCAGCGCTGCAACTCCCTGGTGGCAGCGCTGGCTGTACACCCGGTCGAGCCTCGGGTGTAGCGATTCCAGCGCTGGTGATCCAGCGCTGGTCAGCAAGTGTGGACCCCACCAGCGCTTTTATTGACCTCCGGGGTATAAGGAAGTATCCCAGAATTCCTGTCCACAACAAACCGGAAGAAAGGGAGAGCTCGGAGTTCAGCCAAACTGCTTATTTAAAAAACAAACACAGCTCCTGTTTGCTGAGTGAGCGGAGACAGGCAGGGGAATTACTTTGGAATGTTCACAGCTGTTTGCTTGAAGAGAGAAACAGCACTCTCACACGGCAGAGGGGGAGGGGGAAGTCCATGTTGAGCAGTTGCTTATCTGGTCTGACGGGTATTTAGGAGTGCATAATTTGCATTTAGTGAATGAGAGAGGAGTGGGGGAAGGGAGTCAGAACTTTTAAAATGATTGAAGGTAGGCACTGTGTGTCTTCCAGTCCTTAGAACTTGCAAGGCAGGGAGCTGACAACAGTGTCAACTCCAAAAATCCATTCTGTCTGTCTCCTCCACGCTCCCTGTCACATTCCACCCCACCCCCCTCTTTTGAAAAGCACGTTGCAGCCACTTGAATGCTGGGATAGCTGCCCACAATGCACCACTCCCAACAGCGCTGCAAATGCTGCAAATGTGGCCACACTGCAGCGTTGGTAGCTGTCAGGGTGGCCACACTGCAGCGCTGGCCCTACACAGCTGTACGAACACAGCTGTAACTACCAGCGCTGCAGAACTGCAAGTGTAGCCATGGCCTGAGACACACATGCTGTCAATTTGCATCCTAGATGAAGGACTTTCAGTGTCTCTCTGCACTCCAAAACAAACCAGACCAATCCTCTGTCTTTATTCATCAAGAGGACACCCCCCTGCTGTTAGTTTCTTCCTGCAGATTTCCTCTTTTGTAGATTTTCCAATCTCTCAATTCGCACCCAGCTCAGTATGCAAATAAGCATACAACATGTGGGATACAATACACAAATGGCCACACTAGGGTGACCAGACAGCAAGTGTGAAAAATCAGGACAGGGGGTGGGAGGTAATAGCCTATATAAGAAAAAGACCCCAAAATTGGGATTGTCCCTATAAAAATCGGGACATCTGGTCACCGTAGGCCAGACAAGGAGACAGGTACCTGTTACCTCCTTCCTGAAAGGCACATCTCCATGGTACATCATCTCCTGGTGACCTGCCTTAAGTTTAAGACCTTAAGAGCATAATTTTCAGCATACATATATAACTTCTGAAATATTATATGTACATATATTCACAATGGATTATGACAACCAGTGGATAACTGGCTCTCGGTAGAGACCTCACACGCTACCCTTTGGTGAACTTTTATCTGACATCAGGTATCTTTATACAATCCTACACACCCTCTGTGTTGTTTGACAGCCTTCTCTCTCACTGACATAGTGCTGTGCACATGAGTGCTTACACTGGCAAAACTTTTGTCACTCAGGGGTGTGAAAAAAAAACAACACACACCGAGTGACACAAGTTTTGTTGTCAGAAGTGCTAGTCCAGATCTGGCCTTAGTTTTCCATGAGAAAGACATAGTTGAAAGGAACACTCCCGAAGAGTCATCTCAAAAACAGGGATAAAAGGAAGTAAAAATATTCTCATAATGACCTCTACCTACCCGTAAGACAGTAACTATTCCTGGGGATGGGAGAGAAGGCTGAGACTGTGGACACAGTTAATCATCCGAGTATTTATCTAGGGCAGAGGCCAAATTTGCAGGGCCCGAGGAATAATTATATACACAATCATATATTAGCTTATTGATACTTCTCATTGATAAACGTTACCTTTGCAACCTTTATAAAGTTGAACGTGGGACAGTCTTACCTGTCTTTTGATTAAATAAGTGAGTTCTTAAGTGAATGAATAATTATTAAAAACTGAGAATCTTGAGAAAGACTAAGTGTGATGCCATGTGTGCTGGCCAACAGTCATTGCCACAGATCAATCTGCTGTATCAGAGGAGTCACATGGCAACCTGAAAGTGTTCAGAGATGCTCAATCCTTCTTGGACAAGAGATCTGATTTCAGAATGTAGGTCTTCCGGAATATGCTCTACAAAAGAAGATTACTTGACCCAAGTAAAAAAGTTCTTACAAGCCCTACTGGCCAGGTTAATTAGATATTCTGAGAGTTAGTGATCCATCTTTTTGTCTCCTTGGCCCCAAGGAAAGATTATAATTACTGCACCAACTTACTCTTTTCCAGGGCAGCAGAGACCGTAAGTGAACCCAGTATCTGGTTCTGGTAGAAGTACTTTTGTCCTGCCTGGGGCACCTGTTAGAGTTTATCATTCTTCTTGGATACTGGTGGCATGGATGAAGCAGAGAGCCACAGATCTCACGTAGTTCCAGAAGTCCCTCTGACAGAAAAAGCTATCTTAGAGTCTTTTGTCTGGACTGTATAACTATTTATGGGATTTCTCCTCCATAGTGTAAACAGGCAAATGTAGTTCTTTCACCTGTCTATCCAAAAAACTTTAAATAACTTGCATTCATCAAGAGGTAAGACGGAAGCTGATTCTAGTGTCATCTAGGTCAGGAGAGCTAGAGATGGAGGAAGGCGCTTCATTACTGAAAATAAGTTCCCAATGATTCACCCATTTCTAATCCAAAGGATCCTCTTGAAGAGCAGCCATCCCTACCCTTCTGAGTTGATCTGGGGCACTTTGATGACAATACATCTTGATTCCTATATGTATACTTCTCTGAAGGAATGCAAAGAGATGGGGCATTAGGCCCAGGTTCACATGGGCCATAAGAATAAGGTGGTTGTGTATAGGAATCTCATAGATTCTAAAGCAGGGTTGGGCAAACTATGGCCGGCCAGTGGGCTCCACTCCGCACGCTGCCCCTGCAGCTCCCATTGGCCGGGAACTGAGGCCAAAGGAGCTGCAGGGGCGGTGCCTGAGGATGGGGTGGCGCGAAGCAGAGCCGCCTGGCCGTGCCTCTGTGTAGAAGCCGGAGACGGGACATGCTGCTGCTTCTGGAAGTCGCTTGGAGGTAAGCAGATTCCTATACCCCTGAGCCACTCTCCTATGCTCCAACCCCCTGCCCCAGCCCCGATCACCCTCTCACCCTCTGAACCCCTCAGCCCTAGCCTGGAGCACCCTCCGACACCCCAACCGCCTCATCCCCAGCCCCACCTCAGAGCCTGCACCCCCTGCCATAGCTCTCACCCCCTCCACCCCGTGTCTCAACCCCCTGCCCTGATCCCCATCCTGCACTCCAAACCCCTCGGTCCCAGCCCGAAGCACCCTCTTACATCCCAAATCCCTCATCCCCACCCCCACCCCAGAGCTCTCATCTGTGCCCTGCACTCCACCCCACCTGCCCCAGCCTGGAGCCCCCTTCCACACCCTGAACTCATTTAGGCCCATCCATAGCCGTCACCCCCTTCCGCACCCCAATCCCAATTTCATGAGCATTCATGGCTTGCCATACAATTTCTATACCTAAATGTGGCAAGTTTGCCCACACCTGTTCTAAAGTGTCTGCACTCTCATACCTAAATGTTTCTCTGGCAAATAAAGTACAACCCAGTATCTGGAAGCATGGAGTTGACTTGTGTTAAGACTAAAAATCCTGGACCCTGAACCAAGGGTTAACAGTCTACAAATGCCAAATAAATAATAATAATAATAATAATACACACACACACACACACACACACACTGCATCTACGGCTGCGTATTTACAAGGTGTGCACTTTCAGGTATTCAAATACTCAAACTTCTTTTGAGGTATTCATTAAGCATTTGCGTTTAATATGGCTAATATGAATGAATGTCAATTATATAATGCGACAGCAACAAGAAATGCTAAGAATCATATTTATAATTATATTATGTGATCACTGATATGCTGTGACTATTTTTCACTTGTCATTATTAAACATATATAAGCAGATATATATATTTTCTGTAAGATTGATATTATGAATACCTTAAATTGTGAGTTTCTGAATATCTGAAAGTACAGTCTTTAAATGAGTCTATATGAAGACTTCAAGCTGAAATAAGCAAATGCTTTTAAATCCTGATGTTGTAGTCAGTTACTAGACAATAGTCAATATTTTAAATAACTATGAAATAAAATAACTTGAATTTTAAACTACGTATCACTGATAATTTCTTAAGTAACTCAGGCAGCTTGTTCTATGCTTTCATGAGGAATACCATAAGATTCATACTTATCTTTAGATGATTACTGTACCATGACACACACAAAAGAGAAAAGTAATAGGAAATATACCTTTAACGTTCCTCAGTACTTCTGGGCTCTGCTGAGCTAAACGACCTAGACTGTGTAGCTGGCTACAACGATGGGCAATACCCCAGCTTCTTTGCCACCTAAAGAAAAATATACTTGAGAATATCTCACTCAGTCTTATAAAAGGATTTTTTAAAAAATGTAAGACAGTGCCCAAAGTGTGCTAAGAGCTTTACAATAAAGCAGTAATTCATAGCAACAAAAATCACAGTCACTGAAGAATAATAAATGGCAAATAATCCAACTGAGAATGTGTATAAAGTGGTCTGAGTCATACATTAATCAAATCTCATATATAAACCAATAATTAAGTAATTAAAATGGAAAATGTAGAATTTCTTTTGCAGTGGGTGCCATAGTGAAGATGGTGCAGGGGAAAAAACTGAAAAAGGCTAAAAACTATATTTGGATATGCAAAAAGCAGTTATCTGTTTCTCGAGATACTTTCTTTGTATTTTTTTCTATACGCAGAAGAGAGTTCAGTACAAAAGTTTTATTCATAAATTTACTGATTTCTTAGAAGAGGACAAGAGGTTAAGATTGTGAAGTTTATTGCAGTCTCAACCCTGTTCCTAAAAAGACTTAGACATGTACTTTATGCAGTGAGTATATAGGTGCCAATTCCATGCATGCTCCAGGTCTAGACCACCCCTGGAAAAAAGTTAGTGTGTGCTTAGCACCCTCCGATAGTCAGTGCCTGCCTCCCCCTACACCTCCGCCCAGCGCCTCTCATCCACTGGCAGATCTGCCAATCAGTGCCTCTTGTCCCCTGCAATCAGCTGTTTTGTGGCATGCAGAAGGTGCTGGAGGGGAGACAGAAGGAGCAGGGACAAGTCACGCTCAGAGGAGGGGGTGGAACTGAGTGGGATGAGGCAGGCTGGGAATTTGGGGGAAGGGGTAGGGTGGAAGCAGGGCCAGAGTGGAGGCCTGTGCCTGTGAGTATGTCCATTGATTTCAGCTGGGTTACTCACACAGCATAAAGTTAAGTAGGCACACTTACTAGTAACTAGCCCTTAATTACTCAGTTACATAGGTGCTCGCAGGGCCGGTGCAAGGAACTTACGCACCCTAGGTGAAACTTCCACCTTGCGCACCCACCCCAGCTAACCCCGCCCCCCCCCACGGCTGCTAACTCAGCCCCCCACCTGGGGAGCCCCCGTTGCAGCAGCTACCCCCCCCACCACAACAGCTATCCCCTCTCCCGCCTCCGTCCCCCCATGGCAGCTAACTCTGCCTGGGGAGACTTCCCTCCTTTCCCCCCCCACCCACCAGCTAACTCTGCCTGGGAAGACCTCCTGCGGAAACTAAGCCTGCCTGAGTAGCCCGCCCAACCCTGCCTGGGGAGACTTCCCTCCTTCCCCCCCCCCAGCAGCTAACCCTGCCTGGGGAGACTTTCCCCCTTCCCTCCCCGGCAGCTAACCCTGCCTGGGGAGACCTCCTGCGGAAACTAAGCCTACCTGACTAGCCCGCCCCAGCTCACCTCAGCTCCACCTCCTCCACTGAGCACGTCAGCACTGCTCTAATTCTCCTCCCTGCCCAGGCTTGCAGCGCTGATTGGAGGAGACTTTGAGCTGGGCTGTGTGCTCAGCGGAGGAGGCAGAGCGGAGGTGAGTTGGGGCAGGGAGCGGTTCCCCTGTGAGCCCCCCCCCCTCGTTATTACGGGCAACCCTCTCCGCGTGCCCCCTCACCCAGCTCACCTCCACCTCCTCGCCTGAGGGGGCTTTTAGGCGCCCTCAACCACTAGGCGCCCTAGGCGGTCGCCTAGTTTGCCTAAATGGTTGCACTGGCCCTGGGTGCTCGACAGCCAAGCACAGGGAAAGATTCCATTCTTTCTTGAATCCTGGAGAGTTCAGCCCAGTGTTTAGCTCATATATTGGACGGGTTGATTTGGCTTGCTATTAGAGGAACTACTGTACTGGAATTGAAAGTTTTATGTGCATGTACTATAAGTAACGAAGAAAAACATCTCTAACAAATTTCCTGCATCATATCTTGCAGAAAGCAGAGTCTTAGTTTTTTTTGAGTGTCCAGCCAGAGTAAGTTATCCATTCATAAGAACATAACAGCGGCCATACTGGGTCAGACCAAAGGTCCATCTAGCCCAATATCCTGTCTTCCAACTGTGGCCAATGCCAGGTGCCCCAGAGGGAAAGAACAGAACAGGTAATTATCAAGTGATACATTCCCTGTTGCCCATTCCCAGCTTCTGACAAACAGAGGCTAGGGATACCATCCCTGATTATCCCGGCTAATAGCCATTGATGGACCTATCCTCCATTAATTTATCTAGTTCTTTTTTGAAACCTATTATAGTCTTGGCCTTCACAACATCTCTGGCAAGGAGTTCCATAGGTTGTCTGTGCATTGTGTGAAAAAAATACTTCCTTCTGTTTGTTTAAAACCTGATGCCTATTAATTTCATTTGGTGGCCTCTAGTTCTTATGTTATGAGGAGTAAATAACACTTCCTTATTCACTTTCTCCACACCAGTCATGATTTTATAGACTTCATATACAGATTTCATATTCCCTGTTAGTTGTCTCTTTTCCAAGCTGAAAAGTCCCAGTCTTATTAATCTCTCCTCATATGGCAGCCATTCCATACCCCTTATCATTTTTGTTGCCCTTTTCACAGCTGTATTCATATAAATGTTTATGATATACAATATTTAATTAAGAGACATTAGGATAAAATTTGCTGCTATCAAAATGTGCCTATAATTAAACCCATAAAAATACATTAACTTTAATTCACCTTCTGTTCAGGTATTACAGCATGTGTATATTTTAAAAAAAAATCATTCACAATTTTGAGATCCCCTCAACACTGACACAGAACAGGCAAGTTAAGGATAATGTTTCAGACAGTTATTAAACTCTGAGGTTTCTTGGTCACTATACCCTTAACATTACGTTAACACAGTTTACAGTTATGGGCCAGATCTTCAGCTTTCCCAGGTCCCTTTTCAGCGTACTTACAACTGCCTCAAATCATAAAACAGACTGTTACCACAGAATAGGATGTGAATCCTCAGTTAGCATAAAGCCAGCATAGCAATTCAGCATCGAGGCACAGAGGGATGGTACCATGCAAGAGCCCTAATGGGACAACTACAGCAGGCATAACTCAGATCAGCCTAAGAGCTACTCCAAGTTACACTTTGAGGCTGCTTTGACCCTCAGTAGCTCCAGGATTGGGGACACAAAAAAGGTGGCTTAGAGCCTGCACCCTCTGCTCAAACGTCCCAAGCATAAGCTTGGAATGGCTGAGGATCTAGCCCAATAATTACTTTTAAAGCCTCCAACCATATTAGCATTGACCTGGAAGAGGTGGAAGTAGCAGTTTCCCATTAAGATACAATTACTTGTCAGTTAGAAAAAATTCTGAACAGGAAGCATTTTCTTGTAATTTTTTTTCATTAAAATGTTAATTTTCCACAAAATGTAACAATACAGTATTACAGTATTTTGATAACAGACTATGAAAGAAAAATTAAAAACCACAAACAAGCAAATTTCATTCAATGTTCAGAAAGATTCTATCAACTTGTTTTGACTTGGTTTACTATGCAGTGAGGACTTCATAGAAGAGCTACTCTTAGGAACTAACCTTGGATCGAGTGATCATGAGCTGATTATTCTTCCATTTGATTTAAACTTAATCAAAATCAGCTCGTTAACTATGACCTTTTATTTCAAAAGTGCAGACTTTGGGAAAATAAGGGAATTAGTTAAAGAAGTCAACTGAAAAGTTCAAGGACTTAAATGCAGAGGAGGCTTGGAATTTCTTCAAAATCAACTTCTAACAGGACATTCTGAGTTATTAGTTGACTCAGCAACCTGTCACTCAAATTCTCACCAGTATACATTAATTGGGACCTGACTGAAAGATAAGTAGTTGGCAGAGCATGCCAATTAATTGAGTAAAGATACAGCTCAGAGGCTAACTGGATGGAAGAAACCCCTGCAGCTGGGACTATATAAGCAGACAGGAAGGAAGTGCTACGGAGGAGAGTCGGGAGCCTGAAGGAAAGCAGGAGTAGACAGGACTGGCTGCTGTTAATACTCCGCTGTTTCCCCAGAAGCAAGTGAGGAAGCTGGCTACTGACTGTAAGCAGTATGTAAATAACGCTCCAGGCTGTGGCCTTTTGAAGGAATATAAAGCACAGTGGTGTTTAAGATGACTTGGAGTTGTGGTGGTCAGTCACTGAGGCTGGAAATGACTCTCAGGAGACTGCCCTATGACACAACTACACAAAAGTTATCTGAAATTTGCATCCTAAGCAAAGAAAAAAAGCTTGTAGGGAAAAGCTCCACACCAGCTTGAAGAACAGCAACCTCAAAAAGATTATTAGGAGTAAGCTGAGAGTTTATAAGGAATGGTAAAAAGGGTTGATCAATAAAGAAAGCTACATCTGGAGGTTAGAAAAATCTAAGAATTGTTAGAATTGTTAAAAATTAAGATGAATTAACTCTTGCAAACGGAATTAAAATAATCTTTTTAGTTTATATAAAAGTAGAATAAGGAAGGGTGGAATTGGGCTGCTATGCAGTAAGGATGGGAAGGAAATTAAAGATAATCTAGATATGGCTCATACTAAATGAATTCATTGTGGGCTTTCAGTAAGGATGATAAAATGGAACATGTGCATGAAGGCACTATAGTTGATGAAAGAGTGTGTGTAGAAATGGAAATGACTGCATCTCAAGTGGAAGAAAAATAAATCTTAACATGCTCAGTTCAGGGGCCCGGATAATTTAGATTACAAAATATGAAAGAACTGGCACATGAGATTGGTAGTCCAGTAGCAAGGATTTTTAATAAAGTCTGGGCTAATCCCATATGACTGGAGAATAGCTAATGTCAGATTTATATTTAAGAAAGGTAAAAAAAAAGTGATCCAGGCAGTCAGAATAGCAGGTGTGTAACTAGTATGTAAGGCTTTAGACCAAATTGTGAAGGAAAGAGCAAGCTTGTGGGAAAAAAAACGCTAAAGGGATGTAATGCAACATGGATTTACTAAAAGTAGATCAAATCGGACTAACCTGATCTTCTTTCAAAAAATAAATTATTTTAGGTAAGAGAAATGGAATAGATCTTATATACCAGGACTTCAATAAAGCATTTGATATAGTACGACATGAGAAATTCTTAGTTAAATTAGGAAAGATGGGGATCAGTACATGATCTGTAAGATGGATAAGGAACTGGCTAAAAGGGGAGAAGGCCATGGGTTATGCTGAAAGGTGAACTATTGGACTGGAGGGAGGTTACTAGTGGAGTTCCTCAAGGATTGGTCTTGGAAATAATCTTTTTCAATATTTTTGTTAATGACTGTGGCACAAAAAGTGTGCGCGCTAATGAAATCTGCTGATGATACTAAGTTTGGAGGCATTGTCAATACAGAGGAAGATTGGAACATTACACAGGAAGATCTGGATGACCTTGAAGACTGGAGTGACGGAAATGGGATGAAATTCAGTAATACAAAGTGAGTCGGGAACTTAGGGTCTAACAAGGAGAATTTTTGGTTGGAGGGAGTGATAAAAATTTAGCAGTTTGGGTGGTGTGGCTTGTGATATATAGAAGGTCAGATCAGATGATCTGGTGGGCACTTCTGGCTTTAAACTCCATGTTACTGCACTAAACAAACCTAAAAGCTATTTAACGCGAAGCTTTCACAACATACCCCGAAGAGATGCATTTTTGTTCTCAAATATTAACAACTTGTATTTTCTAAGAAATATTTTGGAATAAAGAAATCCAAGTACAGAACCTGCTTTTTAAAGCTATTACAATATTCCCTCCATGGACTCTTGTTTCTGATATTTTGGACAACAATATCTTTACTAAGTCTTCACAGGTTGTCAATAAGTACCATATGCAGCATCGAAAAAGAAGCTAAGCAGTTTAAGCTAAGTTAGTTATATAAGCAAGCTCAAGCTCTGTGATGGAGTAGGGGCTGTCTGTGTGGGGAATGGGAGAGCAGGGAAGGACTTTAGGGGATGGACGATACCGGAGCCTGTAACCTGAGCTAGGTAAGGGAGGGGAAAGGTCGACACCTTTGCCCAGGAAGGGGGACAAAGGAAGGGAGTGGCAGGAGGGAAGCAGTTTTGAGTTTGGGCTTGGGGCTGTGTGGGCAGAATTCAGGGTATCCTAGCTAGGATCCAAGCACCCTGAAAGCCCAGAAGGACTCGACGGAGGGGTCCTGACTGTGCCTGCAAGCTCTGCTGTAACCTGTGTTCCTGTTGTCCAATAAACCTTCTGTTTTACTGGCTGGCTAAAAGTCACTGTGGGTCCCAGGAAGAGGGGTGCAGGACTGGACTCCCCCACACTCCGTGACAACTGGTGGTAGCAGTGGGATATACTGTACCCCGTGGACGGCGCTTCCTGTAGTAAGTGACTGGGGAGCAGTAAAACGAAGGGACGATTTTAGGGGGGATTAACCCCTGGAGTGTGTGCCCAGTGAGAAGGACTTTGCAGTAACAGGGTCCCCCGGGGGATTGCAGTGAGCAGTCCCGGGGCAGAGGAGTCTGCAGCTCGACCCTGGCAGAGAGGTGGTGACCTCAAGAAGGGCTGGTGCACTAGGGGTCCCCCTGGAAACCGTGGGGAGCAGTGAGCACCCCGACCTGTGAGTGGCCAGCAGGAAGATGTATGCCAAGCGGCGCAAGTGCGACCTGGTGGAGCTGTGCAAGCAGAGGGGGCTGCGCCCGGGGAGGCTCACCAAGGACCAGCTGATTGCCCAGCTGGAGGAGGGAGATCGCTTGAATGAACTGATCCCTGTCTCTGAGGGAAGCAGCCTGGCAGATGTAGCGCAGGCACCAGTGTCTGTCCCCGCTGGGAGTGGTCAGCCGGCGGACGAGGGCTTCCCGAGACCTCCCCTTCCTAGGCCTAGGGGAAGGGCGAGGAGGAGCCCAGCGAATACCGAGGGCACCGTGACCTCCCCGGCCAGCAGGGGATCCTGCCAGCGAAGCTCACCCCCCAGCAGGGGATCCTCCCAGCGACGCTCGGCATCCGTGGAGCGGATGCGGCTGGAATATGAAAGGGAGCTGAAACGGGAGGAGCTCGAGTTAAAGAGGCAAGAGCTGGGGGAGAAGGCGAAACAGTGTAAACATGAGGAGAACCAGCGTAAACATGAGGAGAACCAGTGTAAACATGAGCGGGAGGAGAAGGAGAAATAGCGTAAACATGAGCTGGACCTGGCCCAGCTGAGGAGTAGTGAGGCCCCGGCTGCGGTGAGTGAGGGGGGACCCAAGCCTACAAAGAGCTTTGATAAGCACTTGCTGCCCCGGCGTAAGGAGGGGGAGGACATAGATACCTTCCTGACGGCCTTTGAGAATGCCTGCGAGCTGCACAGGGTTGACCCTGCAGACAGGATCGCAATTCTCACCCCCTTAATGGACTCCACAGCCGTGGAGGTGTACAGTCGACTGAAAGGGGCGGAGGCAGGGGACTACGAACTGTTCAAACAGGCCCTGCTCCGCGAGTTTGGGCTGACTCCTGAGATGTACCGGAAAAAGTTCCGGAGCCAGCGTAAAACCTGTGAGGTCACATACCTACAACTGGTCAACCGGGCGCAGGGGTATGCCCGCAAGTGGACAGCTGGGGCCCAAACTAAAGAGGACTTGCTTGACCTATTCATACTAGAGTACCTGTATGAGCAGTGCCCGTCCGACTTGAGGCTGTGGTTGATGGACCAGAAGCCGGATAACCCATAGCACGCTGGCCAGCTGGCCGACCAATTTGTGGACAGTCGGGCAGGGGATGGCAGGGAGGAGTCTTGAAGGAGCAGGCCTGCCTCAACGCAGAAAGAGAGTCATCATGGGACCTCCCAAAGGGGGCCTATGGAGAACCCCCCCACAAGGGGAACATCCAGCATCAGGTCCCTCCGACCCACTCAAGAGGACCCACGAGACATGGGCTGCTATTGCTGTGGCCAACGAGGCCACATACAGGCCCAGTGCCCCAAGGTCAGGGACAGACTAAGCAGACCCAACCCGCAGAGGGTAAAAACCCAATCGGAGGAGGGGCTACATTCCCAGGAAAGGGGGGCTGGCAACATACCACCTGTGAAGGAGGGAGGGGGTCCCCAGGTCAGCTCCTCTGGGGGGCCTGGATGCTCCAGGCTCCGGGTTTTCAGTTTACCGGGTGGGTGCGGGGCTGCCCCTCTGGAAAGAGTGCATTGTTTCCCTGGAGGTAGATGGGAGGGAGGTCACTGGGTACTGGGACACGGGCGCAGAGGTGACACTGGCCTGGCCCGGCCCAAGCTGGTGGCCTCAGATCAGATGGCGCCCAACACCTACCTGACCCTGATGGGTGTGGGCGGGACCCCATTCAAGGTGCCCGTGGCGAGAGTACATCTGAAGTGGGAGGCCAAGGAGGGCCCCAAGGACGTGGGGGTACACCCACATTTGCCCACGGACGTGTTAATGGGAGGGGACCTCGAGGACTGGCCTAGTAACACCCAGAGTGCCCTGGCCGTGACTCGTAGTCAGAGTCGGCAAAGGGCACTGCACCCCGACAAACGGGGAAGGTACTCGACCCGAGGTGCAGGACCCTAACCTAGGGGGCGGGGACCGCCCAGGGGCACGGTTCAGAGAGGCTGCGGCCTCAGACCCAGCCAGCAAGAGAGAGCCGATTCCCATCCCTGTCCCAGCTGCTGAGTTCCAGGCCAAGTTGCAGAAAGATCCATCCTTGCGGAAGCCCAGGGACCGGGCTGACCTTAGTGCGGTACAGACCATGAGGAGAGGTTGCAAAGAGAGGTTCCTGTGGGAGAAGGGGTTCCTGTACCGAGAATGGGCTCCCCCAGGGGAAGTAGAGTCATGGGGGATCAGGAGGCAGCTGGTGGTTCCCCAGAAGTTTCGCCACAAGCTGCTGTACCTGGCCCATGACATCCCTCTCGCAGGGCACCAGAGAATCCGGCGCACCAGGCAGAGGCTGCTACAGAACTTTTACTGGCCTGGGGTCTTTACCCAGGTCCGACAGTACTGCCAATCCTGTAACCCCTGCCAGAGGGTGGGGAAGGCCCGGGACAAGGGGAAAGCGGCTTTGAGGCCTTTACCCATCATAGAAGAACCTTTCCAGAAGGTGGCCATGGACATAGTGGGACCCCTCAGCAAGACGACCCAGTCAGGGAAGAAATACATCCTGGTGGTGGTGGATTTTGCCACTCGCTGCCTCGAGGCGGTGGCCTTGTCCTCTATCGAAGCAGACACAGTGGCAGATGCGCTGCTGACAATTTTCAGCCGGGTGGGGTTCCCCAAGGAGGTCTTAACGGATCAGTGGTCCAACTTCATGTCGGCCCTGCTCGGCCCTTATGGCAGAAATGTGGGGTCCAGCACAACTGGGCCTCAGCGTATCACCCCCAGTCCAACGGGCTGGTGGAAAGGTTCAACGGGACGCTGAAGATGATGCTAAAAACATTTATGAACCAGCACCTGCAGGATTGGGACAAGTACTTACCTCACTTGCTGTTCACGTACAGGGAGGTACCCCAGGAATCTACCGGGTTTTCACCTTTCAAACTGTTGTATGGAAGGCGGGTAAGGGGGGCCCCCTAGACCTGATGAGGGACGAATGGGAGGGGAAGGCCGCTCCCGAGGGAAAGTCAGTGGTGGAGTATGTCCTGACCTTCCGGGAAAGACTGGCCGAGCTCATGGCCGTGGCCAGGGAGAATCTGGCCCGAGCCCAGAGGAAGCAGAAGGTCTGGTATGACCGCACGGCACGAGCCCGTGCCTTCGCCACCAGGGATCAGGTGATGGTTCTCATCCTCGTGAGGAGAAACAAACTCCAGGCCACCTGGTAAGGGCCCTTCAAGATTATCAAGCAACTGAATGAGGTAAACTATGTGGTGGAGCTGTCAAACTGGGCACATCACGGTCGGGTGTACCATGTGAACATGATGAAACCATACTATGACAGGGGGAATGTGGTGTTGGCCGTGTGTGGACATTGGGAGGGGCAGGGAGATGACCCCCTTAGTGGATCTATTCCCTGGGACAAAAGCTGGTTCCCTCCTGGAGGCAATTCCTCTCTCTGATCAGCTGACCCTGGCCCAGCACGCTGAGATCAGAGGGGTGCTGCATCTATACCGACAGCTGTTTTCCAACCAGCCTGGACACACTAATTTGACTGTCCACAGGGTGGAGACCGGGTCACATCCCCCTATAAGGTGCTCCCCTTTTCGGGTCACTGGTAAAACTGCCCAGGATCTTGAAAGAGAGGTCAGGGACATGCTGGCCTTGGGGGTGATCCAGCCGTCTTCCAGCCCTTGGGCCTCGCCAGTGGTGCTGGTCCCCAAGAAGGATGGGTCAATCCGGTTCTGTGTGGACTATCGAAAGCTCAATGCCATTACCGTATCTGATGCCTACCCCATGCCCAGGCCTGACGAGCTCCTAGACAAGCTGGGAGGTGCTCGGTACCTCACCACTATGGATCTTAAAAAGGGCTACTGGCAAGTACCGCTGGACGCAGATGTCAGGCTGAAATAGGCCTTTATCACCCCTCTTGGGCTCTACGAGTTTCTAACCCTGCCCTTCGGCCTCAAGGGAGCGCCGGCCACCTTCCAGCGCCTGGTGGATCAGCTACTGAGGGGGATGGAGAGTTTTGCCGTGGCGTATGTTGACGACATCTGCGTCTTCAGCCAGACCTGGGAGGACCACATGTCCCAGGTTAAACAAGTCCTGGACCGACTCCGAAAGGCTGGGTTAACAGTAAAGGCTGAGAAGTGCAAGGTGGGGATGGCTGAAGTATCTTACCTGGGCCATCGGGTGGGGAGCGGCTGCCTGAAGCCGGAACCAGCCAAGGTGGAGGTGCTCAGAGACTGGCCTGCTCCCCAAACCAAAAAGCAGGTCCAGGCCTTTATTGGGATGGCGGGGTACTATCGAAGGTTCGTGCCCCACTTTAGTGCCATAGCCGGCCCCATCACTGAACTGTGCAAAAAGGGGAAGCCAGACAAGGTGATCTGGACTGAGCAGTGCCAGGAGGCTTTCCGGGCGCTGAAGGAGGCTCTGGTTAGTGGCCCATTTCTGGCAAACCCAGATTTTGACAAACCCTTTATGGTGTTCACCGACGCCTCAGACACGGGACTGGTGGCGGTGTTAATGCAGGAGGATGAAAAGGGGGAGACACACCCCATCGTGTACCTGAGTAAGAAGCTGCTACCCTGGGAGCAAAACTACGCGGCCATCGAGAAGGAATGCCTGGCCATGGTGTGGGCCCTTAAGAAGCTAGAGCCATATCTCTTTGTGCGACACTTCACCGTGTACACCGACCACTCTCCCCTGACCTGGCTGAACCAGATGAAAGGAGCCAACGCCAAGCTCCTGAGGTGGAGCCTGCTCCTGCAGGACTATGACATGGACGTGGTCCATGTGAAGGGAAGTGCCAACCTGATAGCAGACGCGTTGTCCCGGAGAGGGGGCCCTGAACTTCCCCAGGTCACTGGGCAGAGTGACCCCGCTCAGTTCAGTCTCAAAGGGGGGAGAGATGTGATGGAGTAAGGGCTGTCTGTGTGGGGAATGGGAGAGCAGGGGAGGACTTTAGGGGATGGACGATACCGGAGCCTGTAACCTGAGCTAGGTAAGGGAGGGGAAAGGTCAACACCTTTGCCCGGGAAGGGGTACAAAGGAAGGGAGTGGCAGGAGGGAAGCAGTTTTGAGTTTGGGCTTGGGGCTGTGTGGGCGGAATTCAGGGTATCCTAGCTAGGATCCAAGCACCCTGAAAGCCCAGAAGGACTCGACGGAGGGGTCCTGACTGTGCCTGCAAGCTCTGCTGTAACCTGTGTTCCTGTTGTCCAATAAACCTTCTGTTTTACTGGCTGGCTAAAAGTCACTGTGGGGCCCAGGAAGAGGGGTGCAGGACTAGACTCTCCCACACTCCGTGACAAGCTCCAATTCAGGAAAGCAATTTTATCCAGCAAAATACTTAAACACGTGATTAGGTCCCATTGACTACAATAGAACCGAAGCACATGCTTAAGTGTTTTCCTGAATTGACAATCATGCTACTAGGTAGTACAATCTCCTGACTTATAAATAAGACTATGTCTAGTTCAGTTATTGTAAATGCAAATTTTTAGTCCCATCCAAGTCTGATGAAAATATAATCGTATTCAGCGGAGTACTGCATTTATGACTACATATAAAATAGACATTTTGCTGGAATACATTTTTTAAAGTTTAAATGCATTACTTTGTTGTTAGTCTATGTGGCCTTACAAAATTGTAAATTATGCTTGTTTTGACCCTTTTAAGTTAGATCTTCTGTACTTCATTACCTGATATCAGAGAGCTGTAGCTGATGAGTGAGTTCATCTTTTAAACGGTTTAGTTCTTCCCTAAGTGGTAAGCTCTTTCTCAGCTTCTTTATTGCACTTTTTTCACTATTATCTAACCAGGAGCTGTAAAAAAGAAAATATATGGCTATTCAAGACCATTTTTCTCAAGCACATTGTACTGCTATTTAAAAATATTAATGTCTACTTTAAGAAATATGTCAAGTTATCAAATCAGGTAACATTTTAAAATAATGTTTTCTTGAAAAATCTATTTTTAGTGTAACATTTCTATTATAGTATAACAGATAACTGTAGATAAGTCACTGAATCATGTTCCCACAGCTCCAGCTCATGAACTTTTTAAAAGCAGCATCTTAAGAGATTTAATGGATAAAACATTTTCAAATGATCTAGTTTATCATCATCATCATCATCTTCCCATTACGCCTTTGGCATTTAGGGCAGCGATGAAGCTCCTCCATTCCTGACTGTTTCTGGCAAGTCTTTCAATGGTTCCCTAGCAGTGCCGCAGTCTTCACCATGTTGTTTTTGGGTGGCCTCGTTTTCGCTTGCCTTCAGGTGTCCACCTTAATACTATTCTGGTGATGGAATCAATTTCCATCTGAAGCACATGGCCAATCCACCTCCAGTGCCTCCTGGTAATGGTGGTGCTCATATCTGCTTGGTTGCACTGTGTGAATAGGTCTTGGTTTGAGATTGTAGGGAGGTGACGCATGGGAGAATCATGAAGAGTCAAGTGCCCTCCCAGCAACCGATCTGGGCGGGGAGAGGAAGGGGTGGGGCCAGAGCCTCTTTTAGCCACATTGCCTGGGATGCTACCCGGTGCAGTGCAGTGTCTCAGCTGATGGGGAGAGCACCTGGCTGTGGCAGCAGCAGTCTGCCCCCCTCCACAGGCTCAGCTTCTGGCATGCTCAGAGTCAGCTCTTACCCCTAGAAGCTGAACCTGGGCATGGAGTGGGCTGCTGCTGGTCCCTGCTCTGGCTTAGCTTCTGGGGACAGGAGTGGACTGAGTATGCTGGGTGTGGAGGGGGCTCTGACTTGCTCAGCTGCTATCCTGGAAGCTAAGCCCGGGCAGGAGGCAGCCTGCTACTGCCACAGCCAGACACTCTCCCAGGAAGCAGCTGCACTGCACCAGGCAGCAGCCAAGAGTGGCTCTTTCCTGCTCCCTGCCCAGCTCTGCCTGCCAGAAAGAGCTGGTACAGCGGGTGGACAGAAATCCCCCCAATAGGTAATGTGGGGTGGGGAGAGCACGGGGGCCCTGGGCTGCGGTGGCGACACGTGGGGAGATCCAGTGTCTCCCCTTTAGCTGGTATCACTCTCCCCCAATACTGGCGGGGCACCAGTCATCATGAGGATTTTTCTGAGGCAGGTTGTATGGAATAAAGACAGTTTGGGACATGTCATTCTTCGTCATTCCCCAACATTCTGCACTATAAAGTAGTATTGAAAATACACAGCTCAGATAAATCTTGAGTTTGGTTTTGGTGTTGTGTTTTGAAGACTTCTAGAGACTGTATTTGAGCTCCTAAAGGTGTTCCTGGCTTTACTGATTCTGTTCCGAATCTCCTGGCTGATGGTACTGCCCAAGCATGTGAATGTTTCTACATTCGTGAGAGCATGATCCTCTATCTGTACTGCTCATGGTGAGCCAATGTTAAAGGTCACGATATCTGTCTTACTGCGGTTGATTTTCAGTCCAATCTGCTGGCTGAATGTGTTGAGTCCAGTTGTTTTTTCTTGTATATGGTGTTGGGTATGTGACAGGACAGCGAGATCATCTGCGAAGTCCAGGCCTTCAAGGGACGAGAAGGGTGTTCATTGACATGTCTTGACACGTCTTTTGTTGTACGCCGCATTACCCCGTCGATGGCAATACTGAAGAGGATTGCAGACATGACACACTCCTGATGTACTCCTATTCTGACTTCAAAAACTGAGCTCACTGTGATCAACACTACTTGTAAAGTTGGAAAAGAAGCTTCTGATGATGTTGATTATACAGAGAGTGATTCCATATGCCCGCAGAACACGCCATAGGCTGGTCCTGTGAATGCTATCAAAAGCCTTCTCAAAAGTCTAAGAGGTTTATGTAGAGTTGCCGCAGCCATTCTAACATTGTTCTACTATGTTTCATAGACTAAAAATCTGGTCTGTGCATCCAGGCCCTTTTGAAAAACCAGTCTGCTCTTTTCTAAGAATGCTATCAACTGCCTCTGATATATGCTGGATTATGATCTTACACAATACCTTTGTTTGGCATAGATAAAAGTGTGATACCATGCCAGTTATTACAATCATTGGGTTCTTTTCTTTGGTATCTTCCCTATAACCCCACTGGTCCACTCATCTGGCAATTCTTCCCTTTCCCAGTTAGATGTAAATAGAGGGGCCAGGATAGATGCTGCTAACTCAGGATTTACCTTGAACAATTCTGCGTTCAAGTTATCCTTGCCAGGAGCTTTTTCATTTCTTAAGCATTTGATGGCTTGAATGATCTCTTTCTTAGTTGGGGTGTCTGTGTTGATATCAAGATCTTCTGCCTCCTGAATGTTTGCTTCCTCTATTGGTGGCTCCCTGTTCAGCAATTCTTTGAAATGCTTTGTCCACCTCATTTCTTGTTCTTTTTCTGATGTCCGTAAGTGGCCTTGTTTGTCCCTGATGAGAATGTTTGTTGGTGTTTCCTGTTTGCCACTGACAAGCCATGTCATTTGGTAGACCGTTCCTTGTTCACCATGAGCAGTTGCATCCTCTGCTTGTGTTGCCAGATTATCAATATAATGTCGTTTGTCAGCTCTCACAAGGCGTTTGACCTCCTGGTGTGCCTTGCACTACTTCTCGTAGTATTTGTCCTTTAGCTTCTGGGATTTTGTGTCTAAAACTTTTTTCTTCAGGGCTCTATGTATTCCATGTGTTGGGTGTAATCTACTCCTTTTTCCTCTTCTGCCTGTAGCCTAGACAGGCTTCACTGCTTTGTTTATAGATTGTTGTTATTTTATCCCACTTCTTGTTGATCTCCTCATTTGCATTCCCCTCCTCTTCATCAAGGTCTGCAAGTGCCTGAAACCTGTTCTTTAACTGCAGAATGAAGGCTTTCTGTATTTCAGGGGATTTTAGCTTGTCAACATCTTAATGTCGATGTCCCTTGTTTGGTGGACCCACACTTCACAAACTAAAACTTTGACAGAGGCTGTCACAAGGTGGTGGTCGCTGCCAGTATCTGCTCCCTTTCTCACCTTCACATCTGTCAGTGAGTGTTGTCATTTGCCATTGATCATCATATGGTTGATCTGGGCTTATTTCTGCCATTTGGAGAACCGCATGTCAGCCTGTGAATTTCAGAATGTTGAAATAGGGTTCCGCTGATGACTACATCGTTCATATTGCAGAAATCAACATCAGACTCTCTTTATTTTCATTCATGGTGCCACATTCATGTCTTCTCATTGTTCTGTCATTGTTTGTGTTGTCCTTACTGACTTTGGCATTCAGGTCTCCCATGATGATAGTTAGGTTGTGGTGTGGTACTCTCTCTAACTATGCCTGTAGTGCAAGGTAGAATTTGTCCTTTGCTTGTTCATCACTGTCATTTGTTGGAGCATAGCACTGAATCAGGGTGATATTATTGTGTTTCCCTTTCCATCTGGCTCTCATAAGTCTGCTGCTGATTGACTTCCACTCAAGCAGAGACCGCTCCACTACCTCTCCAAAAAGATGGCAACAACCTCAGGAAGTCATCCATCATCCTGGCCAGAATACAGCAAAGTTTCTCCCAAGGCTGTTGTTAATCTTCCTGATCCCTGTTCTCACTGACACCCAGGATGCATAAGTTGTAGCGTCTCTTCTCTGCTGTGACTTGAGCTGGCTTCCCTGTTTCATACATTGTCCCTGTGTTCCAAAACACAAGTTTTCTTTTTTGTCGTGGTGTTGAGTACTTCAGTCTTCATGCCAGTGGCTTCCTTTTGGCTTTCACCACTGGCAGTCATATGGGTCATTGACTCCTGAAGGCCATCACAAACAGTAATGGTTGATTTCTCTGCTGCAGTTTCTGTAACATATTTTGTTTTTTATGGGACAGGGTTGTTAGCCCTGTGCCTAACCCCCAAACCTGGAGGGCCAGAGTGTCTGGCCCCTTCCCTACAGACCAATCCAGCATGGTTGAACCTGCTGGAGCAAAAAGTCCTCGCTGACCCAGACTCTGGGGATCGTTAGAGCATGAAAGCTGTCTCACAACGACAGGGCACAGACAGCAGAGGACAGTTAGCTGATAAAAATATTAAGTTTGACCACTTTTGTAGCAATGAAATGTGTCCAAGCTCGTTCCCAAGTCTTTGTACCAACTATGGCATGACAAAACAGTGGTCTGACACAGAAGCTCCATCTGTGTATGTTGATATCAGGGATCATAGCTCTCAATATATCCAGAGAATGCATCAATTTACTGTGAGTTACTTTAAAACTACAGTTATACTTCACTGGCAAAGTCAGCTACAAGTTGAAAGTCTTGTGAGCCCTAATAGTATAGAATGAGTTTAAGCACTATGGGAGTATTATCATGCCTCAATTAACCACAAAAATCAGCTTCAAGAGCCATATGATGAGGACATGCTCATTGCACTACAGCAATATTGATATTGTACATTTAGCTAATTGCTCTGAAAGGATGGAAGTAGAATGATGGGATCTATCCCATCAGACTTACACCACCATAGAAAATGCCAACTTAGTCTTGATGTGAAGCAGGACCAGCTTTAGGGAAAATAGCGCCCTAGGTGAACTTGTATTTTGGTGTCCCTGGCCCCCGCTGCCTCCCTGGGCTCCCCACCCACCCCTTCATTGCCCCAGCCCCCGGTGCCTCCCTGGGCTCTCCACAATGGGTCAGCAGCCCAAGAGAAGGTACAGCAACAGAAAGGCACCAGAGAGCTGTGGTGGCAGGGGAGCATGGTGACCAGAGAGCCCCAGAAAGCGGGGAGGGAACCAGAGGAGTACAGATAGTTTGCTTGTGTGGGAAGGCAGGAATGGAGTAGTGACATGGGGGCTTCAAAAGGACAGATCTTTCCCCCACACTCCAATACTGAGCATTCCCAATATTCAAATGCCCCTTCCAACTCCAAGAGAAGGGAGGCTATGGGGGAGCAGGGAAGGTTAAAATGCAAACACTCCAGCGCACTGGAGATAGCTAGGGTGGGTGATGGAAGGTTTATTCTCAAATATCTCCAACCCCCTGCACTGACACCTCCCTTTGGAATGAATGAGAGAAACGGGGAGCCCCTGAGAGCTGGGTGGTCAGTGTGTGGAACAGGGGAGTGGGACCTCAAAGACCTGGGGGACACCCTGAGAACTGGGGAGAATGGGGAGCTCTGTGAACTGGGAGGCTGGCACTTGGGGGGCAGAGAGAGGGGCTTCCTGGGAGCTGGGGTATAGGGAGGGTCCCCCTGGGACCTGGAAGCCCTGGGAGGCCCTCTGAGAGCTGGGATATGGGGTCAGGAAACCACCTCCCACATACTTACTCATTTTTTTCTCTTGCAATTTCAGCTCCCTTCCTCTCCCAAACCAAAAGAGGCCAGCAACTTCTAGTTTCCATTGGCTGGCTGAGATGCACACATACCTTCTATTGGGCAGCACTGCTTTCATTCAGGCCACCCATGGAAGGAGGAATGGCCCAGGCTGGGACAGTCCCAGAGGGTGCAGGGGAAGAGCTCATCAGCTTGCAGAGTCAGAGGTGGGACTGCGAGGTGGACTGGGAAACCAAGTGAGGTGGCAAGCAGGAGGTATCTGCTCTGGTGCAAGGAGGTGGGCGCTCCTGTCATGACAGGCTTCACCCCGCGAGGGGGAAACTGAGACCCTTGCCTCTTCACCATGATACTCTCCTGACTACAGCAGTTGCCCAGGTCGCTCACCCCTAAGGCCTGCCCTGATGTGAAGCGTAGGGTATCAATTCTGACTCCTTTAAGGCCAAATTCTCTCCAGACTTATCAGAAGCACTGGAATTTATAAGGAGGAGCTCCCTCTGGGACCTAATGGCTCAAACTGACACCTGTGATCATCTCACATCCTAGTCAATCGTGATCCTCACTGAACCAGGACACAGCAGTCATGCCTACTTATGATGGATATTGTATGACCATATCCACCTTTTTTAAAGCTGTAGGGGCCCTTCTCAATCTGAAAGAGAAAGGGAAGCAGACAGAAAACACATCACACAACACATGATCCAGAAAATGTGCTGAGAAGTGTGCCACTGGTGCTTCAAAGATAAAGCGCAGCAGTGATGTACACTGTTTTCACATGGGGAGGAGCAAGGCCTTAAGAGCACTGAAGATGCCCTTGCATTAAGATCAGTCTACGAAGCTCAGTGACGTTCCAAAGGGAATGAGACATAAGTGACTGAAGCTGCCGAATGCCTCTGATGTACCTGTAAGTGGGAACTTGAGCTCCTCAAAAGCTGTGCACCAGCTGCCACACAAGCTGCTCTGAAACCTCTGGTAGTATTAGAGAGGCAGCTCTATTACTCCAGCTGTTCTGAGGGGACTGAAAGATAGAGGCCTGAAGACTGGTGTAGTTTACACGAGCAGCTCTAAAACAACTCTGTCAGATGTCAGTGCCTCTGAGGACTAACACAAGGTTGTGGTCTGTTTTGTTTTTAAATTTAAGGAAACTGATACCAGAGTCAAAGGATATAATAGAGCAGTGGGAAAGAGATGAGGGGTGAAATACTTTGATACCTCACATGAGCTAGGATGAACACTGAGGAGTAGAGGTCACAGTTCTAGGGTTCCTTCGTCATTGATAACCATCAGGAATGAACTGAGTTCTGAAGCATTTGGGTATGGCTGGGGGGGCAGGAGAGGGAAACAGGGCAATCTAAATATCTAAGCAAGGACAATGTGAAGTGAGCCCAACAGCATAATTTTAAAACTGGGGGTGCTTTTACCAGGCCCAATGAACCAAAAGAGAGGGATCTGTTGAGTGCAAAATCTCAGGTCTTAGCAGTTGTGTGCAGTGCACATAAATACAATTAAGGCCACATCTATAGTATTAAAAAGAGCCCATTATTTTTGTGCTGCACAAATGTCAATAGCAAAATGCAAGTATACACTAGTAATACTAGAGCATTATTTTACAATCCTAAAATAACATGAGAAAAATTATTCCACTATATCACATTCCATATTTTAGTGATATTTCAGATATGAACGTTTTCAGATGCCACACCTTTTAGGAACTTGTTTTCTGAGCTGAATCCACACCATTAGCCAATATTTTGTCCTGATTGTGACCGCTGTGTCACAATCATAGCATTAGTGTTCATGGTAATTGTGAATTTGAATAAAGCTCACATTGAGGCCACCCTGCAGTCGCAGCTCCTGTCCTGTGGAGCTTGGCTTGGCTCTGTTCCCTGCTACGAGCATTGGGACTTGACACATTGTCACAGCACCACTCAGGTTTAGCCCATCCGTCCCTCCAAAGATGGAGACAGAAGAGCAGCCATGCCAAACCTGAGGGGCACTATGACCACACAGAGCCCCCTGCAGGATGCCTGTCTTTGCATGCCATTCAGCCCTCTGGCTGAGAAGCTACTAGTCCAAATCCCTTTCAGTTTAACAGAACATTCAAGCGTAATCCAAACTACCAAAAAATCAATGTATTCTCTGGGCCCTGCGCTTAACCCTTTCCTGGAGTTTCACTGCCTTTCCTCAGTTTCTCAAGCACTATCCCACTAAATCTTCCTGAGGCCTCTAGCCTCCACTAGTATCTGGCACTTTGGCTCTTTGCAGCAAGGACCCATCTGCTTCCTGTGTCTTTCTCCCCAACACTGAACTCTCTCAGCCTATTTATAAGGCCCAGGTGTCTGCTGAGTTATCCCTGGATTTTTTTTGTCCCCCCTCTCTGGTTGATAACTATCTAGTTTCCACTCACGTGGAGTGAATACACCCAACTGGCCTTTAATCCTTTCTTAACAGTGACAGGGATTCAATTGCTCACAGGAAGGTATTTTGAACTGTAATTTTGGCATAACTTCAAGCAGCAGACAGACTACTCAGGGCTTGCCCACATGGAGACAATACTCTGGAACTATCAGTGCACAGTAGCAGTCTGCAGAGCTGCAGTGAGTGAGTAGTCAGTGAGCGGTCAGTTAATGTGCTGCAGATTCCTACATGACAAGCCAGAGTGTGAAGTCTCAGTGTAGACATGTCCTAAGTCAACAATGTATATTGTTTTCTAATCAGAATATAGATTGAGAGGAAATGTGATCTTTACTATATACACATAAAAACCCCCTCAAAACAAAACAGTAAATGATAGCTGTAATATTGGTCAGAAACCTGGCAGAGCTTTTGCTATAACTGGAAAAACATATGAGACGTTCAAAAGATTAAAATCAATTATTTCTAAGAGATACTTAATGACCTCCTTTACTCTATTTACCCTTTTAAACTATTTCAGCTATCTAAATGCCCACTATACACAATTGATTGATTGCAGTTCCTTGTTTTTACAAGAGCAATATTATACTTCACTGCTAAGAAAAAGTACTAAACTCAAGCATGAAAATAAAACAGATAAAAAAAGGTCCCTCTTCAAATGACAATTTATACAAATTATGAAGTAATCATAACTGGCACATGATATAGAAGAAAAGTATGTACAATTACACACAGACAGAAAACAAAACTCATGTACAACTTATATCCGTTTAGTACAATGACCTTATGTGCTAGGTATCATGCTCTCTGCCCTGAAGAGCTTACACTCTAATTAGTTTGGCACTTGGCATAAACACCACACATTTTGCATTGTTACATTCAAGGGAATAAAAATTAAATTGTATAATGCTTTTTTTGTTTTAATTCAGTCATTTTTTAAAAGTGTCTCATGATCAGCGTTTATTTCTTCAGAAATTAGTAGTAAGCTCATTCAGGATTACTAAGAATACTAAGCAATTTTCAGCAGCTGATTTCTCAATCACAACATAATACATTTAGTGTAAGCTAACTGCATATATTAAATTGCCAAACTTTTGGATATTTAAGATGATGCCCTAAGGCTGAAACAGATGTTAGAAGCTTAGACACAAAACGATAGGCACTGCAAAAACCACACTATACAGATACAGACCTTTTTTACAGGGCTCTGTGACACGGTGCCCAATTAATGTCTTGACTTGTATACATTTAAATTTATTATTTTGTGTTCCAAAAGCTTTAAGTAAATTACAAGAAAGTTATAACATCTGAAATCTATTGATTCCCTTGATGAATCTACAGTGGAATTCCACAGCAAACCAATGAAAAACTAGGATTAAACATTCCTTGTCTCTTTGCCCATCGTTCACCAGAGTCTATGATTACTGCAGTTGCTCATTTGAGCACTGGTCAATTACATCATTATAGGGCAGGGAACAACACTTGGAGGGAATGATAATAATTTAGCAGTTTGTCAAAAACTCTTAATCTATTTTACCACTATTAAAATCAGACTACACTTCTACTTCAATTTAACGCTGTCCTCGGGAGCCAAAAAATCTTACCGTGTTCCAGGTGAAACCGTGTTATATCGAACTTGATTTGATCTGCCGGAGCGTGTAGCCCCGCCCCCCCAGAGCGCTGCTTTACTGCTTTATATCCAAATTTGTGTTATATCAGGTGGCATTATAACGAGGTAGAGGTGTACTTAATGTATCATATATACTCGCTCATTAGCCTGTTCGTTTATAAGCTGACACCTCAAGATGGTTAGGTAAAAATAGCAAAAACTGTATGACCTTTTCATAAGTTGGCAAACTTTGGCTCTTGGCCGTCAGGGTAAGCTGCTGGCGAGTCGGGACATTTTGTTTACTTGGAGTGTCTGCAGGCATGGAGCCTCTCAGCTCCCTGTGGCTGCGGTTTGCCGTTCCCAGCCAATGGGAGCTGAGGGGCTCCATGCCTGCAGACACTCCAGATAAACAAAATGACAATGCATTAGATATTCAATTCAATGATTCCACAGAATTTAAAATCATCAAATTTTGGTGTAGACCAGTTTACAAGCCGACCCCCGCTCTTTGATGCGTCACTTTTTTACCAAACATATTTGGCTTATGAACAAGTATATACGGTATATTACAAAACACTAGTTTAGTTAATAAAAACCTTTACCTACATTAGAGTAATTTCCACCCTCTGGGCTTGTTCTAGTTCTTCCTCAGGATCCTTGAATCCAGTAAACGAGTAGTAAGTCTTGTCCCATTTGATAGGCCTGTAAAATGTCCCTTTTACTTCTTTGTGAGGCTGAGAGTTCACACTTTGGACATGCTCAGTAGATAAGCTGCAGGAGTTGAGAATGTCCAATACTGTGCTTAGTAAGTCCCTGGTGTGCAAAGTAAAACTGACGGCTCGAAAACCTATAAAACGCAACCCTCAAATCAATTAATATTGTATTCAACTGAATAGCTGAGCTTTTAGATGCATTCACATTGTTTCATTCTTGTCTTAAAGCTAAAACAAACCATACATGTATTATATGATAAATTTCAAAGTGAAATTATAACATTTATTTAACAAATACTGTAGATTTCAAACTATTATCATGGCAGAAGGCATCAGAATATAGTTTACTATTTACAACTGTACAAGTCCAGAGCCATAACTACTAGGATATTTCAACTATTTGGCTCAATGGGTGAGTCTGAAGGTTATCTGCAATTGTGACAAATAGAAAATAAAGATGACGGAGGTGCAAACACTTCTATTGCTTTAACTCCAACAGTTTTGTCTGAGAGCCCTTTATGTAAGATTTATTAACAAAAAAATACTACTTTGGATTAAATATACTGTAGACAGGCAAGGATCTAAAACTACTTCACAAACAGTAAGCCTCAACACCTATGAAATTCAAGAGACAAAACATTACACATATTATACAGAGTTGTAAGCTAAGGCCCAGAGATGTTAACTGACTCGCACAGTGTTACAGCAAGTCAGTGGGAAAAGCAGAAATTCAAGAGACAAAACATTACACATATTATACAGAGTTGTAAGCTAAGGCCCAGAGATGTTAACTGACTCGCACAGTGTTACAGCAAGTCAGTGGGAAAAGCAGAAACAGAACCACATAGACCCAGTCCCCCCTGTTCCAACTACTAAACAACCCCCCTTTTTTCTTACATCTAAGTGGCTCAAATATATCACTATTTTTCCTCGGCAGGCTAGTATGATTTTCTTCTTCTAGCAGAAGGATCACTCAAAATTCATTTATGTGAGAATTTTCTGACCACTAGAAAGCAGAACATGAATTAAAAATATAGACTAACACTTTATTAGACAAAACTGTAAAAAAATCTGAGGAAAATTCAGAGACAAGCATGCCAAACTTGCCAGTGAAGCGAATATTAACTGAAATTTACAAATTGCACTTTAAAATGTACCCCTGCTACTCTAGGTCATTCAGCACTTCTATAACACACAGAGTCTACATGCTACAGTGGGACCAAATAATGAGAAAATAAAAGTAACACCCTAAACTATCTTCAAGTTATACACAGACAGCTGAATTAAAAGCATTGATATCTGGCAAGTATTTCAGGGTATTATTTCAATTTCAGTGTAAGATTACTGACAGAACTCCTAGTTACTTTTAAACCCATTATAACCACTCTCTCTTAATAAAGATTTTCCGTTAGAAAAATGTGTAATTACCTGGGATAGCCTTTAAGGGCCTGATCCAATGCCAATGGACATCAATGGGTATTAGATAAGGCACTATAAAAGGTATGAAGAGTACAAAACTATGGAAAGGATTTTCAGTATTTAATTTTTCAAGAGAAATTATCAGATAAAAAAGGCACCTGCAGCACTGAAGGATTCTTGGACATCAGAAGAGTTTTGTTCTCTCTCTCTCACATAAAAAGTGAGTTGAGTTGGCTTAAAAGATTTAAATCCTGGTTTCTGGAGATTCTCCAAATAGCCATTTAACCTCTTAAGAGAATTTTCATTGATTTCCTGTACAAAACAAAATAAGAGCCACTGTAAATACCTAATTTTGTCCGCTTTCTCAACATAGCATATTTATTTAAAAACAGGCTAACAGTGTTAGTTTAATAAGATACAATTAAATTTCAAAATATTAAACATAGTTCACACTTCCATGAAAACACATCAATGTATTTCAAATAGAAAAGTGACTGAGTAATTTTATTAAAAAATTGTCTTCACTGCATGAATAGCTGACTTGATGGTAGATAAAGGTAAACAGAAGTTAAAGCATACATAATATTCAAGATAGCTTCCAAAACCAGGTAAAAATTAGGTTTGATTAAAAGTAAAAGGTAATTTTTGTAAAGGCTGTCACACGTTTAAAAATAAATAAAATGGAGTGTTGCATTAGTTCTATGTTTTGTATGGATCAAGACTCCAGATTGTCAGAATAGTGAAACGCTGATCAGTGAGTTTGGGGATATACTTTGTCCAAATTATAAGAATTTGCTGGACATTATCTTGTTAAAGTTCTATTTTCCTAATCACCAATATCAATCATGTTAGTTCTACAAATGGTAGATCAAACTTTGACAGTGTAAAAAAACCTAAACTAATAACATACTTCCATTCTTCATATACCAGATAAATGAAAACACCATTAGAAACAAAAATATATTTTTACCCTTTCTCTGGGATGCTGGCCAAAGAAATCTGGATGCACAGCAAAATAGAAAGGTCTGAGAGCATTGACGGCTTCAGCCCCTGACAAAGGTCTTGCCTGAAGAACCCATTGTAGCAATATTTTCTCCAGACACAACCTAACAGGGTAATAAAAGCTTTATGTATTAAAGTAATCACCAAATGACAAAGTAATATAAACTACATAAAAGAAATGTCACTAAAACACTCATATGAAATACAATCACTTAAAAATAAGCCATACTAGAAGGCTGAATTTTGTCCCATGGGATCTAAAAAATCCTGTTTAACCAGAACAGGCCTACTGTGTTACAAAGATGGTTGATGCTAACAGTTCTGATTAGTGGCATTCAAAAAGTGGTATTTGGAGAAGGTAAGGGATACATGTTGCAAGTTCATATATGAAATCCTCCACACAAATAGCTCTTTTAAACTCTGGTGATTGGAACAGTCAGAGATACTGAGGGCTGCCATCTTGGAATTGTTTCTCAAAGTCAATGCCCAGAAGCTGAAGGTACGAAAGTAGCTAAGAAGTTTAATATTTGTAAAGCACTTTGCTATTCTTGGATGAAAAGTGCTATAAAAACAAAGCATTAGTTCTGGGCTAAAAATAAATCAGTTACTTACCTTCTTGTAACTGTTGTTCTTTGAGCTATGTTGTTCATGTCCGTTCCAATTAGGTGTGCGCATACTGTGTGCATGGCAGCTGGAAGGTTTTTCTCCTAGTGGCCTCTGTCGGGTCGGCCCGGGTGGCCCCTGGGGTCACACCTTCATAGTGCTCAATATAGGGCCTTGCCTATCCTCCACCCCCTCAGGTCCTTCTTGGTGGCTGCTTGGACAGATGGGTAGGAGGCAGGTATTGGAATAGACATGAACAACACATCTCGAACTCAACAGTAACGAGAAGGTAAGTAATCGTTTTTTCTTCTTTGAGTGCTTGTTCATGTCAATTCCAATTAGGTGGAATACCAAGCCCAAATTTTGGAGGCGGAGTCAGAGCTCAAAGGTTCACTGATGTAGCACTGCTCTACCAAAGGCTGCATCATCTCTGACCTGCTGGGTAAAAGTGTAATGCGAGGCAAAAAATATATACTGATGATTATGTCGCTGCTCTGCATATTTCCTGGGTTGGAACATGCACCAGGAATGCAGCTGATGAAGCCTGTGCCCTCGTGGAGTGCGTTGTGAGCAGAAGGGAAGGAGATAGATAGAGTTGTAAAATGAAGTTTGCGACATCCAGACACAAGGACCACTCATGGCTGTGGAACAATCTGCTGAGAGAGTCTCCCAATTCATTCTGTACCCTGGGGAGGATCGAGTGAGCTATGCAAAAAGTCCCACAGTCTAAGGGGTTCCTGGCATAGGGGAGAGGAGCGTGCACCTCCATCTCTTTATATAAAACATCATTGTCGTGTTGTCTGTCATGACCGATACACATTTCCCCTCCAGATGAACTCAGAAGATCTGTCATGCTAGGAGGACTGCTTTCAACTCTCTAACGTTGATGTGAAGGGAGAGCTCCGCCTGGGACCAGAGACCTTGTGTCCTGAGGTCTCCCAGGTGCGCCCCCACCCCAGTGCTGACACATCCATCACCAGCAAGAGGGACAGGTGACGTCTGGTGAAGGGGAGCCCCGCACACCTTACCTGCGGGTCGAGCCACCACAGGAGGGAGTTGAGGACTGGATGAGGTAGAGTGACGGTTTTGTCCAGACTGTCCTGAACTAGGCGATACACCGAGGCTAGCCATCCCTGAAGAGGCCGAAGTCTGAGTCTAACGTGCTGTACTACCTAGGTACAAGCGGCCATGTGTCCCAGAAGCTTCATGTAATTCCTTGCTGCGGTTGCAGGGAACTGTCTGAGGTTTTGAATGTTGTCACACAGGGACTGGAACTGCGATTCCGGGGGGTACACTGTGGCCTGTATGGAGTCTAGTACCACTCCTATAAGCTCTATCTGCTAAATGGGAGACAAGAGTTGACTTTTTGGGCATTGAGAAGAAGGCTCAGTTCGTTGAAAGTTGCTCTTATGAAGCCAAGTTGTGCCTCCACGAGCGGCCCTTGATTAGCCAGTTGTCGAGGTACAGAAACACCCGTACCTATCGCTTACGCAGGAACACAGCCACAACTGCAATGCACTTGGTAAACACTTCAGGAGCTGCTGACAGGCCAAATGGAAGGACTGTGAATCTGAGGTACCTTCTGTGGGACAGCATAATCTAAATGTGAAAGTAAGCATCCTTCAAGTCAAGGATGGCATACCAGTCTCCTGGATCCAAGGAAGGGATAATGGAGGCCAAAGGGACCATGGGGAACTTCAGTTTCTTCATGAACTTGTTGAGATCTTGCAGGTCTAGGATGGGCCTGAGGCCACCTTTGGCTTCCTGTTTTGGGAAATACAGAGAATAGAAGCCCTAGCCCTTCAGCTCCAGAGGAACCTCTTCCACTGCCCCCAGTGACAAGAGCGAGTACATCTCTTGTATGAGGAGTTGCTCGTGAGCAGAGTCCCCGAAGAGGGACGGGGAAGAGGGGTGGAAGAGTAGAGAATTGGTGGGACTATCCCCTTTCTACCATGCGGAGTACCCAGCGATCCGATGTAATACAGGCCCACACAGGGAAGAAAGGGGACAGTTGGCATGAGAAGGTAAGGATCCAGTGTCCAGACTGGTGCGTCTCCCTGGGTGCATCTTCATAAGGTCTGCTTCTGGCCAGCAGACTGCTTCGCCTGACCAGAGCCCTGGCCTGATGAAGAGTGGGGCCTCTTTCTGTTGTTTCTACCCAACCTGCAGGAGAAGTCCTGCCTATTTTGAGGCTGGTATAAACAAGGCAGGGGGCTGCGGCTTAAAACGTTTCTGCTGGTTTGCCAGAGTGCGGAGGCCCAGAGACTTGAGGGTGGCCCATGAGTCTTTCAAGGTATGAAGCCAGGAGTCTGTTTTCTCTGAAAACAGGGCTGAACCCTCAAAGGGGAGGTCTTGAATTGTTTGCTGGACCTCATAAGGAAGCCCAGACACCTGTAGCCAGGTGCTCCATCTCATGGCTATACCCAGTGGGTCTGCCACATCAAGGCCTGCCTGAAGTGAGACTCAGGGAAACCAGCTTTCCTTCTTCACTAGAAAGAATTCTGCCCTGGAGTCCTCTGGCAACAACTCCGTGAATTTGGCCATCACTCTGCCGGAGTTGTAATTGTACCTGCTGAGAACAGCCTGGTGGTTAGATATCCGGAACTGCAGCCCCCTGGTGCAATAAATTTTCCTCCCAAAGAGGTCCATCTTTTTTGCCTCCTGATTTTTTGGGAAGGGGCCCTAGCAGCCTTGCCACTCCTGTTCATTTGCCATGGCTACCATTAGGGAGTCTGGTGGAGGGTGGGTATAGAGGTGCCCGAACCCTTTAAAGGGAACGAAATACCTCCACTCATTCCACTTTGCCGTTGGTGGCAAAGAGACTGGAGTCTGCCACGTCTTAGTAGCCTCTTGTATGGTATGTATCAGAGGCAGGGCGATACAGGAGGGACCAGAAGGGGCAAGGATGTCCACCATCGGGTCAGAGGACTCAACCACCTCCTCAGCCCGCGTGCCCACATTTTGTGCCACCGCGGGCATCAGTTGTTGGAGCACCCTCCTCTAGGGCTGGGGCATTTGATGTGCACACCACTACCTTGTCAGGTGAGAAGGATGACGAGGGGATCTCGTGGTGCAGCTGGTACCAGTGTGACCAGGGCTGGTGTCGCTGTCAGTGCCCCAGCGAGCACAGCTGACATTGATGCTAGAGGTACAGCGACCATCTGGGAGGCTGAGGGCACATATGTCACCGACCTAGAATAGGACCAGTGGCTCTGGCCCTGGCGGAAGGTCCAGGGTCCAAAATGGCCACTGTGCAGGGGGTTGCCGCTGACCTGGCCACGGTCTTGGTTGGAGATGGTATCCTTGTCTGCGGGACCTCAAACTCCTGCTCCTTCTGAACCAGGAGCAGTAGGACTCTGTTTCCGACTCCGAGGACTCTGTATAAGACAACCATGGAGGAGAAGAGTGCGTCTGTGCTGAAGAGTGGCATCTAGGGCTAGGGGACTGGTGCAGCTCCCCTACCCGCACGCTTGTTGATGGCACTGGTGATCAGTGCTGAGGGGATGGCAATCAGCACGGCATTATCGCTGGTTTGCCCCTGGATGGCGCCCAGGTCTCATGGGTGGTGCTGAGACCGTTGCGGGCGTCCTGTCCTATCTTGGGGTGTGGGGGAGAGACAGTGCTGTGAGAGTGATCAGGTCTTCAGCTGCCTCGAATGCCTCCAGCGTGGAAGGTATTTGCAAGTCATGATTCTCCCAGACAGGGGAGGGGGTCCAGATTCAACTGGTCCTAGGGAGAGTCAGGAGTCAACGCAACCTTCAATGTGGATGCCGAGCTTGTGTGGCCTGACGCAGGTCTCACAGCGGCGGGCTCCTTCAGCACTGCTCTGGGCGTGGTGGAGCATCCCCTCGCAGGTTTTCTCTTCTTGTGGGGGACTGGAGAATGAGAGTGCGTGGAGCTCCTATGAGGAGATGCCTGCCAGTGCCGAGAGTCTCTGTTGGAGTCCTTTCTCAGTGCCGACTCATGTCCCGACAGTTTCAGGGCACTGTGCCCTGGTGCTGAAGTGCTCAGCGTTGGCTCTGCTGAGCTGGGGTGCGAATGGGCATGCAAAGAAACCTCAATTATCAATACTCTCAGGTGCTGCTCCCTCTCTTTTTGGGTCCTCAGCCGAAAACCTCTGCAGATTTTGCAGCGCTCGTTGAGGTGGCTTTCTGCCAGACACTTCAGGCAGGAAGCATGAGGGTCACTTTTTGGCATATGCCTGCCACAGTCTATGCAGGGTTTAAACTCTGGAGACTGAGGCATGCCCCAGTACCAGGGATAAAAGGAGGAGTGTGATGGTGTACCCCATGAGGCTTTAAGGAAATATGCTTATGAATGTATATATGACATAACTGGAATATGTTTTATACTACACATACCATGTAACATCTCTCTGTAAAGGTTATGATCTACTGAATACATTCCTCCTATCCGTATGCATGTGCCATTGTTGTATTCGAAGTTATGAATACTGGCTGTGTACTTGCTTGATTTCTAAGTAGCCTTAGTAAAACATTTGGTCAGCTTCTTGGGAAAGGAATGTGCAAATCAAGAAGCATTTAAAGGACAATGAATCTTGGAAGGCTCCAATCCACATAAGAAGTCTACCTGAAGACATTCAGGGTAGCATGTAAACAATGTCTGCTGCCTGTAAAAACTGAGTCATGTATGGACATGTGACTTGCCCATGTGACTCCAAAACGCCATCTTGGAACTGGACTTTGCATAGGAGAGAGGAGGGGGTCTCCACCCACAAGAGAAAGTCTATTTAAACCCCTGGGGCACCCCTCCATTTTGTCTTCAGCTGGCTCAAGAGATAGCCTCTCCACCCCCAAGGATACCTGAAAGAAACTGGAACAAAGGACAGTAACTACAGGGGGTGTCAGTGATTGCTGGACCCAGACTAGAAGGAGACTAGTCTGTAAAAGAAAGCTTGCTGGAATTCCTCTGAGGGTGAGGTTTTTATCTGTATTCAGTTTTCTTACTGTATTAGACAGACTTCTGTGTCCTATCTTATTTTGCTTGGTAATTCACTTTGTTCTGTCTGCTATTACTTGGAACAACTTAAATCCTACTTTTTGTATTTAATAAAATCACTTTTTACTTATTAATTGACCCAGAGTATGTATTAATACCTGGGGGGGGGGGCAATCAGCTGTGCATCTCTCTCTATCAATGTTATAGAGAGTGAACAACTTATGAGTTTACCCTGTGTAAGTTTTATACAGGGTAAAATGGATTTATTTGGGGCTTGGACCCTATAGGGAGCTGGGCACCTGAGTGTTAAAGACAGGAACACTTCTTAGATCATAGAAGATTAGGGTTGGAAGGGAACTCAGGAGGTCATCTAGTCCAAATCCCTGCTCAAAGCAGGACCAATCCCCAGACAGATTTTTACCCCAGTTCCCTAAATGGCCCCCTCAAGGATTGAACTCACAACCCTGGGTTTAGCAGGCCAATGCTCAAACCACTGAGCTATCCCTTCCCTTCTTAAGTTGCTTTCAGCTAAGTCTGCAGCTCTGAGGCATGTGGTTGGGTCTGGGTCCACAGCCCTGGGTCTGTGTTGGAGCAGACTGGCATGTCTGGCTCAACAAGACAGGATGCTGGAGTCCCAAGCTGGCAGAGAAAGCGGGGGCAGAAGTAGTCTTAGCACATCAGTTGGCAGCCCTAAGGGGGTTTCTGTGATCCAACCCATCACAGGGGGGAATCAAAGGGTGCACCCTCCAACAAAACCTTATCTAAAACTAACACTAACAATACTGTATATACAAACTATTTACATGAACAAGTTAAAGAAACTAGGGGAATTGCACTTGCAGAGCAAAAGCCACAAGCATTCAGGCTAACTGTCACAGGTGGTAAGAAGGAACTGAGGGAGTGGCAGGTCGGCAGGGTCCTATAGTAAGGGCAATGAAGGCATGACCCCAGGAGGAGCCCAGATCGACCCAGCGGAGGCTGCTAGGGGAAAAATCTTCTGGCTGCCATGCATGTGGTACGTGCACACCTAATTGTAATTGATATGAACGAGCACTTGAAGAAGAAATAATCATATTTCAACATAGAGAAGGCATCCCTTGTTCACTTCTGAGAACCACATACCCGTAGCTATTTTTAATCCTGAGCAAATTTACTTAATTTCTCAGGCATATTCTTGTATAGAAGACAAAATGATGTAAGGAGGTAGACTGGAGTGAAAGAAAATAAGCTTATTTGAAAATGAGAGTGCTGAAAGTGAGAAAAGGTGCAAGAACAGGGGGAAGAAGAGGGATGTTGACAGATTTAATTTCCATCATAGATAAAGAAGATTGTGTCATAACCTATTCCCAGATTTGGATCTTAGCGTCCAAAATATGGGGGTTAGCATGAAAACCTCCAAGCTTAGTTACCAGCTTGGACCTGGTAAAGCTGCCACCACCCAAAAAATTAGAGTGTTTTGGGGCACTCTGGTCCCCCCAAAAACCTTCCCTGGGGACCCCAAGACCCAAATTCCTTGAGTCTCACAACACAGGGGAATAAACCATTTCCCTTCCCTTCTAGGTGTTCCCTCCCTGGGTTCCTGGAGAGAGACACAGAAGCAAGCTCCGTGCATCTAAACAGAGCGATTCTATCCTCTCTATTTCCAGTCCTGGAAAACACAAGCACCGAGAGAGAGCCAAGCTCCCCCCCCGATCCCCCTCATTCACCCACAGGGAATGCAAAGTCAGGCTAGTAAATCTAACACACACAGATTTCCCCCTGACTTCTTCCTCCCACCAATTCCCTGGTGAGCTACAAACTGAATTTCCTGGAGTTCCCCACCAAAGAAAAACTCCAACAGGTCTTAAAAAGAAAGCTTCACATAAAAAGAAAGAAAAAATACATAAAAATGGTCTCTCTGTATTAAGGTGACAAATACAGGGTCAATTGCTTAAAAGAAATATGAATAAACAGCCTTATTCAAAAAGAATACAATTCAAAACACTCCAGCAACTACACACATGTAAATACAAAAAAAAACCATATAAACCACTGTCCTTTCTGTACTTACAACTGGGAAACAGAAGATTAGAAAGCAGGAGACAGAAATCCTCTCATAGCCGAGAGAGAGACAGGCACAAGACAAAGAACAAAGGACTCACACACAAACTTCCCTCCACCCAGATTTGAAAAAGTCTTGTTTCCTGATTGGTCCTCTGGTCAGGTGGTTTCAGGTTACTTCTTTCCAGGTAAAAGAACATTAACCCTTAGCTATCTGTTTATGACAGATTGTTTAAAGTAAGATTTGAAGAGAGGGAGTGTTTGGATGAAGAAATTCTAGATAGATCAGAAAGCATAAGCTTCAGCTGTGGACAGTTAAAAGAGAGAGTTCAAGGTTGTAAGAGCAAGTAGTGGGCAAACAGGAGATAGTGTGTCTTTAGTTTTAGAAATTTGTAAATACCGGGATTACAGTTCTGAACTGATGCGAAAACTAACAAGATGCAATGAATATGATATGGTTCCATTTCCTGCAGTGGCAGAGTTATATAACCACAGCACTTTTGAGTGCCCCAGAAGAATCTCAGGAGGCAGAACTGAAGTAAGGGCAAGTTCTGACAACATTCTGGAAATGACAAAGAGCAGACTTGCATGGCAGATTAGAGAAATGAGAGGAAAAGGCAAATTCTGGGTAAAAGATCACTAAGCTTTCTGATCATAGTACAAAGTTGTCTGAGGAGTTGTGTTAAATGAACAGGACAGCACACTTATAAATACCAAGGGCAGTGTGTAAATAGTAAATGTTTAACAATGGAATTATTCCTTCCCGACTGCTCTGACATAGTATACTAATTAATTTACCATGAGAAGTCATTTTTCCTTCTATCAGCATTCACATTCAGTTTGAAACTAAGATGATGAAGAGCACTTCAGTTCTGTTCAGTGGTAAAATATTTTTAAATTTATGCAGAGTCTTTCATTTAAACTACAGACAAAAAAACAAAAAACAAAACACACTTCACAAAATTAAATACAAGACAGACAAAATCATATTATGGTCAGAGGTTGATAAACTCAAGATAGGCGAATAAATGAAAGATAAGAGGCATAATTGCATATCCTTCACATAGAAATGATGACTATATAAAAACAATAAGATAGCCTTATAAAACTCCATTCACCTGATTTCCTAGGGTGAGTAATTTTACTGGAGAATAAATTGTGATGAACGTTTCTTTTTTTCTACTCCTACCCTATAAAAGAAGTTGGCTAACAGATTTTTTTTGCTTTTTTGGGGGAGGAGGGGAGTTGGGTAGGAGAGTATGTGCCTGGACTGTTAAAATTATCTTGATAATTTTGCAAGCCTGAAATAAGATGATACTATTAAGGGCCCAAAAGCAAGCTATTCCGATGGTTAGGAAAGATAGAAAATGTGGCAAAAGACCACCTTGGCTTAACCACGAGATCTTGCGTGACCTACAAAATAAAAAGGCATCATATAAAAAATGGAAACTAGGTCAGATTACAAAGGACGAATATAGGCAAATAACACAGGAATGCAGAGGCAAGATTAGAAAGGCAAAGGCACAAAATGAGCTCAAACTAGCTATGGGAATAAAGGGAAACAAGAAGACTTTTTATCAATACATTAAAAGCAAGAGGAAGACCAAGGACAGGGTAGGCCCACTGCTCAGTGAGGAGGGGGAAACAGTAACGGGAGACTTGGAAATGGCAGAGATGCTTAATTACTTCTTTGTTTCGGTCTTCACAGAGAAGTCGGAAGGAATGTCTAATATAGTGAATGCTTACGGGAAGAGGGTAGGTTTAGAAGATAAAATAAAAAAAGAGCAAGTAAAAAATCCTTAGAAAAGTTAGATGCCTGCAAGTCACCAGGGCCTGATGAAATGCATCCTAGAATATTCAAGGAGTTAATAGAAGAGGTATCTGAGCCTCTAGCTATTATCTATGGGAAATCATGGGAGACGGGGGAGATTCCAGAAGACTGGAAAAGGGCAAATATAGTGCCCATCTATAAAAAGGGAAATAAAAACAACCCAGGAAACTACAGACCAGTTAGTTTAACTTCTGTGCCAGGGAAGATAATGGAGCAAGTAATTAAAGAAATCATCTGCAAACACTTGGAAGGTGGTAAGGTGATAGGGAATAGCCAGCATGGATTTGTAAAGAACAAATCGTGTCAAACTAATCTGATAGCATTCTTTGATAGGATAACGAGCCTTGTGGATAAGGGAGAAGCAGTGGATGTGATATACCTAGACTTTAGTAAGGCATTTGATACGGTCTGGCATGATATTCTTATAGATAAACTAGGAAAGTACAATTTAGATGGGGCTACTATAAGGTGGGTGCATAACTGGCTGGATAACCGTACTCAGAGAGTAGTTATTAATGGCTCCCAATCCTGCTGGAAAGGTATAACAAGTGGGGTTCCGCAAGGGTCTGTTTTGGGACTGGTTCTGTTCAATATCTTCATCAACGATTTAGATGTTGGCATAGAAAGTACGCTTATTAAGTTTGCGGACGATACCAAACTGGGAGGGATTGCAACTGCTTTGGAGGACAGGGTCAAAATTCAAAATGATCTGGACAAATTGGAGAAATGGTCTGAGGTAAACAGGATGAAGTTCAATAAAGATAAATGCAAAGTGCTCCACCTAGGAAGGAACAATCAGTTTCACACATACAGAATGGGAAGAGACTGTCTAGGAAGGAGTATGGCAGAAAAAGATCTAGGGTCATAGTGGACCACAAGCTTAATATGAGTCAACAGTGTGATACTGTTGCAAAAAAAGCACACGTGATTCTGGGATGCATTAACAGGTGTGTTGTAAACAAGACACGAGAAGTCATTCTTCCGCTTTACTCTGCGCTGGTTAGGCCTCAACTGGAGTATTGTGTCCAGTTCTGGGCACTGCATTTCAAGAAAGATGTGGAGAAATTGGAGAGGGTCCAGAGAGGAGCAACGAGAATGATTACAAGTCTTGAGAACATGACCTATGAAGGAAGGCTGAAACAATTGGGTTTGTTTAGTTTGGAAAAGAGAAGACTGAGAGGGGACATGATAGCAGTTTTCAGGTATCTAAAAGGGTGTCATCAGGAGGAGGGAGAAAACTTGTTCACCTTAGCCTCCAATGATAGAACAAGAAGTAATGGGCTTAAACTGCAGCAAGGGAGATTTAGGTTGGACATTAGGAAAAAGTTCCTAACTGTCAGGGTAGTTAAACACTGGAATAGATTGCCTAGGGAAGTTGTGGAATCTCCACCTCTGGAGATATTTAAGAGTAGGTTAGATAAATGTCTATTAGGGATGGTCTAGACAGTATTTGGTCCTGCTATGAAGGCAGGGGACTGGACTCGATGACCTCTCGAGGTCCCTTCCAGTCCTAGAGTCTATGAGTCTAAGAGTCTATAAAAGGGAGACCAAACAATCAAGTTTTACTGCACTTGCCAAATGCTTTTGCAAACAAACACGATAGTCAAATCGTAGTTAGTTCAAATTTTATGAGATCTAGTGAAGCCATTATCAACAAACCCAAGAAAGACGATCAAAGAACGTTTTACAAGCCAAGATCTTTGCAAATATGAATATTCTGAAAATCAAATAACTAAAAGAAAGTCAGTGCAATATGAAGCTAACAACCAGATGGTTTGGTCTTTGGGAGACATCTTTTCTTTTCCAAAATCATTAAATAGTGAGTCAAATTAAAACAGAACTTGCATAGATCCATAACATTTTAGGGTCATCCCCAAATCTCTTTAACACCACTTGGGCAGCAGATTCATTCATGTGAATACCTTTCCATTCAGCGATTAAAACAAGATCGGATATCAGAGTCTCAAGTGCATACCTAAATCTTATTTTTAACAATTTTTTAAAACAAGTATTGAGTTCTCAAGTTGAGATAAGGACTCTGATCTTGTTTGTCAGTATCTCTAACACTTTGGTCAGGGTTTAAATTCTCCACAAGTATTTCTCGGGGCTTGGTGCCAGGGCTCCTGCAGGTTTGAAAATATTTACCAGAGCTCTGTTCTGGATGGCTCTGGCTGAATTTAAGCCCTGCCTTTAGTTAACAACAAAACAACTGATGAGGCTAATAAAAAAGGGTAGGTCAATATATAAGATTCAAATAAATTTGCAGGGCTTGAAGAATCCATCTGACCGTGACAAGCACAAAGCTTCCTCTGGCGAAGACGGGGAGCCCTTATAGTTAAAAAATAACCTTTTAAATGTGAACCAAATGTAAACCAAAGCAACACAGTCTTGTATAGGCAGAGAGGCAACTCTATCACCTCTTCTGTTACTCCTAGTTTTGTCAAGAAGCAGAATGAAATTTACCAAGACTGGTCAGCTTCACCACTGTAATTCAGGAAAGAACAGTAGTAAAAGTTAACCCCTCCCATATACAACTTCTTTGCAGTAACCAGGAGGCTCTGAGGCAGTAAGAGAAAGATTTTCCCTTCCAGACATTCCTAAGTACTTTACATTTAATCAGACACAGCTAGAAGCTCATACAAAAGATAGTCTGAAAAAAAGATCCCTGGACAACACCCATACAAGAATGTCAGCACCCTACCCTTTCATAGTTGCTTGGCAAGGGGCCTAGGCTCCCTATACCTTACCTGTTCCCATCTTTAAAAGTTATCTCTGGCTAACGTACAAGGTTTTCCTCATAACTTTTTTTTTTTTTAAACTTGAGACATACAAATCACATTTATCCAAGATCGTAATGAGAAAATGGTGACAGATGGGAAACAAAATAAAAGAAACCGGTATATGTAACATTACCATGGTAGAAGGTAGGCTGAGGATCCTAGCAAAAAACTATTTTGAACTTACTCAAAGGAGGAATACTCACAGACCATAATTAACCCATGAACAGAATGAATATATACAGAAAAGATGGAAGACACACCTGGAGGCATCCCTTAGCTGTAGAGTGAAATTAAGAAATTAAAATTAATTTAGAGAAAAAAAATGCAAAGAAGGTGTCCTTGGCTTCTTGCTCAAGGAGTGATCAATTTCCCCAACAACCGCATTCAGACTGAGGATAAGAAGAGACAGGGATTCATGTTCAAAAGCAAAATCATTACCACCAAGAGTAGGGCAGTCTCACTATTGTGAAAGATATTATCAAACACAATCTCTGCTACAAGATTATGCAGTAGGATTGCAAGACAGAATTACTGATGAAATAATACCCCCTGTTGAAGATTGTTGTCAAAAATCTATTAAACCTAACTTTTTCCTGTAGCTTTCACATTGAATATCTTTGTTAAAAGTAATTTACTTTACCCTTACAGTTCACTTTATCTGTAATGGTGAACTTTAATAGCATAAGAATTCAGTTATATTTTGGATATTTAATTTTAGCTTTGTCATATCACCTTATTTCACACAATAAAGTCATACTCAAACCTGTTTAGCCTGTGTCTGACTACTCATCCTCCATTGGATGACTGAATGTGTATTGCAGCTATTGTAGTAAAAATGTCAAATGGCACACAGATAACAAATGACCAATTCAGACAAAAATTGAAAAGTATTAAACACAAAACCTCCAGCTTTTAAGTACTAAGTTAAAGAGTAGATTAATTTGGCAATCAGTCTTACCTCCTCACAGCCCCCAAATGGCAAAACATCTCACTGCTTATGCTCAAGTCAACTTTCAGACATCCGCTAGATCACTTAAAGAAGAATATAAAAGGAAAGTATATTTAATGATTGTGTCCATGTATATTTTCCCCTTTCAATTTTCTAAAAAACTGTTTTACAATTTAAGTTACAGTGGTAATGAACAATTAAGAAAATCCACAATGCAGGATTTGGTTTTACACAAGGATGCTTTTAGATTTTTTCCTAAGCTACAGGAAAAAAGTATCCTTTAGTAAATTATGTGATAAAATGTGTACTCTGTATTGACATAGGTGGATTTTAACTGACACTATTTGAAAATCTTAAACAGAATAATTTAAAGATACTCCAGTTTCTGATGAGTATGGCTTTTTTAAAAAGTCCTTTGATATTTTTAAAATGTTTTCCAGTCTCCCTGTTGATATTTATAACTGTCTTTTCAGCACAGGAGAAATTGACTGGCTATACAGGGGAAAACAGTGAAATTGACTATGTACAAAGTGCTGTCAATTCCACAAAATAAAACAACAAAACCCAAACAAAAATAGAGCAAAACAGTTTCCACCCAAACTTCCTCCAGTTATCTTAGGTGCTACATTTAACTTAAAATTTTTCAAAACAAAAAGTTTTCAAGTTGGTTATGTTCCTTTAAAAACAGGTGGCAGATAAAAAAAACAATAAAAGAAAGTACTTTTTCATACAATGTATAATTAGATATGGAATCCATTGCCACAAGTTACCATTGAGGCAAAAATCTTAGATTTCAAAATGAAATTAGCTATTTTTTGTATGATAACAAGAAAATCAAGAAGTATAGTAGTAAACACTAAATAAATCAACCAACCATTTTGGAAGGGCTTAAGCCAATTTCTAACTACTGAGGATTAGGAAGGAGTATTTCTGGAGGCAGATTCTCTCATAACTGCCTGCTGCAGTTTTCTTGCATCTTTCTCTGAAACATCTGGTGTTGGCTACAGTCTTAATTATTTTATTAAACTGATCAACTGAACGCACACAGAATTATTTCATCTGCACCCTAATCAAAAGACAGTTGTGTCTGAGCAAAACACAATTTTATTTCCTCAAACAAACTAGATTTATACTGTACTCCATTTGTAACACCAAAGTCTTTGGGAATAAAGCATCATTTTTGCCTTATCACTTCAGAACTCAAAGTGAATATAGTTGGTTTCACAGTCCTACTGAGCCTCACTTCTCAAACTTAACATGAAGGGAGAGTGACATGCAAAAAGTTACTGCATTTAAAAAAAAACCAAGCAAATCTGTCTTTAAATTTGAATGTATTTTTTAATTTTTACAGAGATGTTAATCAAGTGATATCTAGGGCAGTTTGAAACAAATTGTGTTAATAGTCCATTCACCATATATTTTAAAAAACAGCCCTAATAATTTTTGCTTTAATACTTTTGGAATTCTCCATAGATCTAGGGCCAAACACTTCCTTACATCAAGTATAAGGGTATTGGTTAATGTGTATGTAGGCCTTTATTCCCTCTTGGAAAGGCACAAAATAGTTCAGCATAACTGGCTCCTCAAGGGAAGCCGCATAGTGTGTGTATAAGCAGTCACTGCTGCCAGTTCCTCACAATTAACTGAGCACTTGATTGCTGTGAGCATTCCCAGCAGTATACTGAACTGAACATTCCATGTATACCAATATTAGTAAGAATGACAGATGTCATGAACTGGCAAAAGCTGAAGTAGTTTAAATACAAAGGAAATATTCACTTTTCTCATGCTGCACAAAACCTGCTATGGTTAATCAGTTAAGTCAACAATTTGAACACTTTTCTAAAACAATTTAAAAAACCCCAACACACTCTAAAATAGCATGTGATTTGGTGAAAGATTCTTGTAGATTCTAGTCTTATGCCTGCTGAAGCAGCTACCCATTTCCCTAACTGGCCAGACTGCAGCATGGTTACTTCAACAACAGTATATACAGAATGAACTAAAACATTCATATAAACATTTTAGCTACAACATTTCCATAGGTTAAGAGTAAAACACTAGAGCTGGTTATGTGGCTTTTTGCTACCTCAGGCAAATTCAGAGTGGTCATAAGCAGTGCAATTACTAAAATTCAAAGACTTGAGTAAGTTTTAAAAATATCTCATGAAGCATCCAGCAAATTCTATCTCCAGACTGCAAAAACTGCTTTAAAATTAAAATCTAAAATGTGAGTCTTTAGCTTTATGCAAGAGAGAATGAATCAGGGCTGATTTGCCAACAGGAATATTTAAAAGACACACTTGCTAATGGTGTGGATTTCAATGGACTAAACATTTTGCTGCCTCAGGCAGACACCTGTTGGGCTTATGCTGCATTATGTAACAGGTCTGAGGCCATGTCTACATCTAAAGTTTTGCAGCGCTGGTTGTTACAGCTGTATTAGTACAGCTGTATAGGGCCAGCGCTGCAGAGTGGCCACACTTACAGCAACCAGCGCTGCAAGTGGTGTTAGATGTGGCCACACTGCAGCGCTGTTGGGCGGCTTCAAGGGGGGTTCCGGGAACGCGAGAGCAAACCGGGAAAGGAGACCCGCTTCGCCGCGGTTTGCTCTCTCGTTCCCGGAGCCACCCAGCAAACCGCAGGGAAGGAGATCTGCTTGCTCTGGGCTCCGGGAACGAGAGAGCAAACCGGGAAAGGAGACCCGCTTCGCCGCGGTTTGCTCTCGCGTTCCCGGAGCCACCCAGCAAACCGCAGGGAAGGAGACCTGCTTGCTCGGGGCTCCGGGAACGAGAGAGCAAACCGGGAAAGGAGACCCGCTTCGCCGCGGTTTGCTCTCGCGTTCCCGGAGCCACCCAGCAAACCGCAGGGAAGGAGACCTGCTTGCTCGGGGCTCCGGGAACGAGAGAGCAAACCGGGAAAGGAGACCCGCTTCGCCGCGGTTTGCTCTCGCGTTCCCGGAGCCACCCAGCAAACCGCAGGGAAGGAGACCTGCTTGCTCGGGGCTCCGGGAACGAGAGAGCAAACCGGGAAAGGAGACCCGCTTCGCCGCGGTTTGCTCTCGCGTTCCCGGAGCCACCCAGCAAACCGCAGGGAAGGAGACCTGCTTGCTCTGGGCTCCGGGAACGAGAGAGCAAACCGGGAAAGGAGACCCGCTTCGCCGCGGTTTGCTCTCGCGTTCCCGGAGCCACCCAGCAAACCGCAGGGAAGGAGACCTGCTTGCTCGGGGCTCCGGGAACGAGAGAGCAAACCGGGAAAGGAGACCCGCTTCGCCGCGGTTTGCTCTCGCGTTCCCGGAGCCACCCAGCAAACCGCAGGGAAGGAGACCTGCTTGCTATGGGCTCCGGGAACGAGAGAGCAAACCGGGAAAGGAGACCCGCTTCGCCGCGGTTTGCTCTCGCGTTCCCGGAGCCACCCAGCAAACCGCAGGGAAGGAGACCTGCTTGCTCGGGGCTCCGGGAACGAGAGAGCAAACCGGGAAAGGAGACCCGCTTCGCCGCGGTTTGCTCTCGCGTTCCCGGAGCCACCCAGCAAACCGCAGGGAAGGAGACCTGCTTGCTCTGGGCTCCGGGAACGAGAGAGCAAACCGGGAAAGGAGACCCGCTTCGCCGCGGTTTGCTCTCTCGTTCCCGGAGCCACCCAGCAAACCGCAGGGAAGGAGACCTGCTTGCTCGGGGCTCCGGGAACGAGAGAGCAAACCGGGAAAGGAGACCCGCTTCGCCGCGGTTTGCTCTCGCGTTCCCGGAGCCACCCAGCAAACCGCAGGGAAGGAGACCTGCTTGCTCGGGGCTCCGGGAACGAGAGAGCAAACCGGGAAAGGAGACCCGCTTCGCCGCGGTTTGCTCTCGCGTTCCCGGAGCCACCCAGCAAACCGCAGGGAAGGAGACCTGCTTGCTCGGGGCTCCGGGAACGAGAGAGCAAACCGGGAAAGGAGACCCGCTTCGCCGCGGTTTGCTCTCGCGTTCCCGGAGCCACCCAGCAAACCGCAGGGAAGGAGACCTGCTTGCTCGGGGCTCCGGGAACGAGAGAGCAAACCGGGAAAGGAGACCCGCTTCGCCGCGGTTTGCTCTCGCGTTCCCGGAGCCACCCAGCAAACCGCAGGGAAGGAGACCTGCTTGCTCGGGGCTCCGGGAACGAGAGAGCAAACCGGGAAAGGAGACCAGCTTGATTACCAGAGGCTTCCTCCTTCCACGGAGGTCAAGAAAAGCGCTGGTAAGTGTCTACATTGGATTACCAGCGCTGGATCACCAGCGCTGGATCCTCTACACCCGAGACAAAACGGGAGTACGGCCAGCGCTGCAAACAGGGAGTTGCAGCGCTGGTGGTGCCCTGCAGATGTGTACACCTTCAAAGTTGCAGCGCTGTAACTCCCTCACCAGCGCTGCAACTTTCTGATGTAGACAAGCCCTGAGATGCAGTCATGTAACTGCAGTTCCAAATCAAAGCCTCTCGTGAGGCACAGGTAGGGCGGAGTTTTGGTCTCCAGAAGAGCAGCGCAGGGTGCCAGGACACTTTTGCACTCTCAGCATAAATACAGAAGCAGCTTACAAAACACAAGCCAAGTGTCTGCCAGCTCTTGACCATCCATAGCCTATAAGGCCAGAGAGCACCATGTATCTTGACCTCTTGTACATCACAGGCCACCAACATCTCCTAAACTAGCCCCAAGTATTACAGCCCGGGGGAGATCAGGCTGCGTCCACACCCTGACCAGAGCCGCCCTACCCCAAGACCCCACGAAAGGCGCTCAGACACAGCAGCCCAGCCCAACCCTTCCTGGCGGGCTGCGTTTCCATGGGGTTACTGGTTTAAAATCCAGTCTCTCTGGGGGTGGGTCCGAGCCAAGGGGTTACAATCCGGACACAAAAAGCGGCAGGGCCCAGGGCTCCATCCACCGCGTGACTGGAAAGCGCCGCCCCCGGCCTCGCTCCCCAGGACAGCCGGCCTGGCTAGCAGCGGAATCCCGCGGGAAGTTTTAAACGAGTCGCGTGGAAACCGATCACTGCCTCGGCTCGGCCCGGCCCGCTAGCGCGTTCAGCGGGCAGCTCCCGGCCTGTGCCCCCGAGGGGTCGTGGGCCGAGGAAGGGCCCCTGAGCGCAGCTGAGGCCCGAACACTCCCCCGAGATACGCGGCAGGCCCCCCAGCCCCCTTACCTCAGCGTCGTGACAGCTGCCCCTCCCCCCGCCTGCCCGAGCTCGGTCCCCATCGCGGGGCGCGCGCGTACGGAGCCGACGCTCAGTGACCCCTTCCCGAGAGGGAGGAGCGGCCTGAGGGGCGGGGTCGCCGCCGTCACCTTCCCACCTCCTGAGCAGGTTCCTCGCCTCCGCCCACACTCCGGGTCGCGCGTAGCCGCGTCAGCTCGCGCGTTCCTCCAGCTCGCGCACCCCCATCCGTCAAAGTAGCCGCGCATGCGCGAGAGCTCTGCAGTGCCCAAGCGACCCGGTGGAGGATGTTTAATTCTCAGCGGCAGAACGTAACCATCCCGGTGCCAGGCTCCCGAGCCCCGCAGACGCTGAGGAACGGACTCTCCCTATCTTCCCCCACCAGGGGCAGGCTCTGGCCGGCCGCTATTAGCGGGCTCGCCGCGCCGCCAGGGCCGCCCAGAGGATTCAGGGGGGTCCTCCCGCTTCGGCGGTAATTCGGGACCCGCCGCCGAAGTGCCCCGAAGACCCGCGGCGGGAGTCTCCCGTGGAATTACCGCGGAAGCGGGACCAGCCGCCGAAGTGCAGCCGGGTCTTCGGCGGCCTGTCCCGGAACGTAAGGACCCCCTGCCGCAGAATTACCGCCGAACACCCAGCTGCGCTTCGGCGGTAGGGACCCCCCGCCGGCGGAGACCGGGAGCGGAAGAAGCTCCGGGGTCCGCGAGAGTTTTCCGTGGCCCCCGGAGTGAGTGAAGGACCCCGCTCCAAGGGCCCCGAAAAACTCGTGGGGCCCCGAGCAAATTGCCCCACTTGCGCCCCCCCCCCACCGGGCGGCCCTGCGCCCCGCACTCCCACCCCAGCGCGGGTGATTTCAGCCGAGCTGAACCGGCCGGAGTTTAGCTTCCACCGCTCATGTAACGTTGGGGATTTCACCGTTAGCCCCGAGGCCTTGCCTGTAACCGCGCACGCCGGAGCAGCTCTGCGGTGCCGGGTTGCGAGCCGCAGCCCCTGAGCTCCCGCTGCTGCAACTTCTTCCGCATAGTTTGGGAGTGGGGGCCTGGCAATGTCTCCTCACCCACGCAGCGCGAGTAGCTAGCCTGGCTGGGGAGCCCCACGCTGCTCTTTCCCTGAGCTGGAAATCAGCTTTCACTACTTCTGAACGCAGCTATCCAGCAGCAGGAGTCCAGTGGCACCTTAATGACTAACATTTATTTGGGTGTAAGCTTTCGTGGGTAAACCCCCCTCACAGAAGTTGGGTTGTGGGGTTTCTCACGAAAGCTTATGCCCAAATAAATGTTAGTCTTTAAGGTGGTACCAGCTGCCTTGTTTCTGTGGCTACAGCCTAACACGGCTCTCCCTGATACTTGGGAGCTACCCAGCAATTGATATTTATTTGGGATCTAGACGTGCAAGCAAGTGGGACGTTGCATTCCTTTTAAATAAACACATAAAGTACACCCCGAGGTTGGTGGCCAAATGCAAATACAGCCCTTATCTTATTTCTGGCAAGCAGGGGTGGCTCTAGGCCCCAGCACACCAAGCAAGTGCTTAGGGCAGCATGCCCAGGGGGTGCATCCGGGAGGGCGGCAGGCAGGCTGCCTTCGGTGGCATGCCTGCAAAGGGTCCGCTGGTCCTGTGGCTCCACCGAAGCCATGGGACCAGCGGACCGTCCGCAACTGGCAGAGCCCCCCCCCCCCCCCCCCCCCGCGGCATGCCGCCGTGCTTGGGGCAGCAAAATGTCTAGAACCGCCCCTGCTGGCAAGTTGGTGATCCAATAGAATTTCTCAACATTTCAATACAGAGATTATTGAGCACTTTGCATACACAGTAACAATGGGATTCAATGCGAAACATAAAAATATAGTTAAATTCAGTAGTAATAGGCACTATATGAAGTCCGTGACTATTACCTAGAATTGGCAGAATCTGATTTTTATTTTTTGATAATTTTGATGGATATTATTTTTAAACTTTTTTTTTTTAAGACTTTTATCAATTTAAATTTTAAGTTGTGGGCCAGGAAATATTTAAAGAGATGTTAAGATTAAAAAAGATAAAGCTTTAGCTGTTAAAACATGTCAACATCACATGTAAATCTATACAAAGTAAATATGTTTAAATCACTCCAGTAATTTCTCAAGCAGCATTTTTCTTACTTTGCTGATCTGTAAATTTCTGTTCAAGGGGTGGGGGGGAATAGATCAGTATTCACCTTGCTCTCCCTGTCAGTACTGGGCCCAAGTCAGGGAAGCTAATGTTCCAACCAATGGACCAAATGCAGTGATCAGTCCTGGTCACTGTCACCTTAGGCACATTGTGCATACACTAAGTAGTAGCAGTTCTTGATGGAAATATTTTTTCATCAGTTTGTGGGTGTGGTGAATCAGTGTTTACAGACATTTACCAATAAGCATATCTTTCCAAGCCTACCATTATCACCTTCCATCTAGTATACTGGAATGTTAGCACTTTACAGCTACTTTACAGAAATGTATGATTACACCAGAGGCAAGAGAGTAGAAAATCTGTCAGATTTAAACTCTGAAAATCTGAGTTTAAATCGCTGCCTCTAGTTATCTAGAATTTCTCATGCTAAATGCATCTAGGATGAGAATATGAAATTCCTAAAATGAGAAATCACTCCCATCAAAAAGAAATGCAGGAAATGAAAGGCATAATCCATCTAAACTAGGTAGGGATATTCCAAATTCCCTCATTTGGTATAAAAGGAATATCAAAATGAGTGAAACCAGACTCACCTGTACCATGGTCATTTGAAGGGTAAACACCAACATTTATATCTGTGAAATACAATCATACAAGTAATACATTCATACTACAATATATTTTCAGATGGTACATGGCAGTCAGAATCAGATCCAGATAATTGTAACAACCCTACAGTAAAAATGATGTTCACTGTGGTAAAAATTGTATACCACTACTGTGATATATAGGGGAAGTGGGAGGGAAGCAGAGTTTTCCTGGCAGAGTCTAGGAATCTGTGGTGTTTTTAGGATCCACTTCTTTCTCACAGCAAGAAATTAGAAACAGGGCTGATAAGTTACAGGACTCATCCATATTTCAGTGAAGCTTTAAATTAAGTCAGCATCCATTCCTTGTTTCTGTCATGTTCTGCATAGATTCCTACATGCACTCAGGTGTTTTTGCATCCTAATAAATGCCAATCAATAAGTCATGTAAGTAAATTGGTTGTATAATTATGTAGGTTTGTGTGATGCAGTCAGTAGCATGTGATGTCACCTGATGATTATTACTCTCCTAACATTAAAGCCAATGGAGATCAAACATTTTCCACTGAAACTGGTTTTTGACATACAATTAGGTTTTTGATTAAATGAAAAATGTCTCTTCTCAGTAGATAATTTTGAGGTTCTGTCAAAAAAATTGAACAACCTCCAAATTCCCAGCCAAACAAAAAACAGATTAGGAATATTGCATTGTGCCTGTGGGGGTGGTTGTTTGGCTGCTTCATGCCGCCGTTCTCCTCTATGGCCTAGGTTCTCCAGTCAGATGACCTCTCTCACGATACTTCACAGACAGCAACTTCCATGATGTACTGCAAGTGATCAGTAAGAAGACAGAACATGGCACATCATGGAATTATAGTTCAGCCAGAGAGACCAGCCCATAGAGGAAAATGGAGTATGGAACCCCCAAACTACAACGCCCAGAATTTGGCAGCATTTCTGAAAGTTTTCAAATAAAATGTTTTGATTTTCTCACCAAAAGTTTGAAATTTTAAGCAGAAAAAACTCAATTCAAGAAACAGGGTTTACAACATGTTGAGTTCAGGGAATTTAGAGCTAGGGAAGGCTTCCAGCATCTTTGGCCCATCCCTAAGCATCACATGAGATATAAGGAATCTGGTGCACTGTGGATTGGCTTCATCCACTATATCTGATCACCTAGCTAGTTTGTTCTTTTGGTGCAGAAGTAGCAGGAGTTCCTAACCCATGTAGAGAATTCTTAGTAAAGAAGGTCTTCGAGGGATAGTCCAGAGGTACAGATGCAGGGAAGATAACAAGCACCCCATAAAAATAGATTGTTAGGGTTGTGGGATGGAGACAGTTCTATTTAAAGATGCATTTCTTGTGGCCTTTGGTGCTTTTAGGGTTAGTGAGCTGGTGCCACAGGCAGCAGGGAACAGGTCCAAGCATGCATTAGCAATAACTGATGTAAAGTTTACACAAAGAGCATTTTGTTTGCATTTGAGGTATTTGAAAACAAACAGGAAAAGCAGCTTTGGTGCTGCTAAAAGAACACTTGGATGACTATCATACAATCATAGATGATCAGGGTTGGAAGAGACCTCAGGAAGTCATCTAGTCCAACCCCCAGATGATTATCTGTGCCATATGAATGCAGTCAAAGCCTTTCTAGACATATGGAAAGATGAGCCTGGCCCACTATTTGTTCATAGGTATGACAACTACCTGACCAGATATCAGTTTGCTGCTGTAATGGAGAAGGTATTATTGGCCTTAGTTCTTTATCTTGGTACATTTTCCTTCAGTATTAGAACAGTGACATCCACAGCATCAGAGGATTCTGATTCCCAGAGAGTTCAGGCAATAGAATGCTAGAAACCAAACTGTTACAAGGCTTATGTTTGTCCCTATGGAAGTGTTGCTGGGGTCCTTTCTTTGTGATTGCAGGAGACATCCCGAACAAGCCTGACCCTCCGTAACGGCAACACTCTGTAGCGCATTGGGCCCACAGGAGGGTGGCCAGTTTAGCAAACTGATCACAGCTAAGCTCCAAGGCTGACATCTGCATTCATTAGTTCAGCAAGAGAGATGGGGGAAGGGGAAGCACACATGAGGGTGAGAGGATTCAGGAGTGAGTTGAATCCTTGGAGTAGACAGAGAGATAGGTTATATAGTGGGAGCTCTGTAATCCCACTTGGAACACACTTAAATGCCTGGTACATGAGAGGTGGGGAATGAGGACAGATAATACTGCAGAGAGGCATTAAATTAATAAAACTGCAGCCTGCCACTTAAATCCATCCTGGTGTCTCCATGTATTTGCATGTCCTAATCACTAACTTATGGTAAGCTTCCACACAACATGTCTTTTTATTCTAGCTGAGAAATTTCAGGTCTGGCCCCTCCTACTTAATAAAAATCTAACCTTTTTTTAAAGAGAAAAACTTGTAGTCAGAGATGTAACAGATATTCAGAGAAAGGGAAAGTGGGGGTATGTCCTGTGTCCCACCCAATAAACATTTATCACTATACAGAGGTCAAAGTTCATAAACCTTACTGAAGGAGACTGGTTGGGAGTTAATAGGGCTGAATGATCCTTTTTAAGAGAAGAGTATCTGGAATAAGGCACCTTTAGGACAGTTACTGGTTCAAAAGTAATCGGGGTGAAAAAGACATTCATCTGGAAAGTCTTACCAATAACGTGCCGGACAGGTATCCCTTTGCATTTTAAACATAGGGGACTAGCTTCTACAACAATCTATGATGGGGAGAAGGGGGAAGCCGAGTTATTATGCAGAAGCCCCTGTTCTTCTGAAATTTTATGACCATTCAACATTATTTTACTCCCACTGTCTTCAGCCTTTACTCAGCATCTCCCAGGGCTTTCTGAATCTTTGCCTAGAGATAGAGGTAGGACAGGATGTATTTAATTTTTTATGTAGGAAATAAACTAAACCTTTAATTAGAGCAGATTATCTAAAATTACTTATGCAGCTGAACTAGATTACATTTTAGTTTTATAAACTTGTGAACATAATGTTGAAGCAATTAAAAATTAAAAGGAGGCTAACATATATGCTGTAGGCTCATGAAAGTATAGAGGCCTCTCACATTGAAAACATCAGAACTGCGAATAATCCCTGCATGCCCATATCATTTAAAATATAGGCATGGCCAGGCCAAGCAAGGGGGAAAACAAATAGGCTAAATAGGCTGCAAGGGAGAGAAGACAACTCATCACATAGTTACACAAGATTGTCCAAAACCATAAAGGAGTTCTGAATAAAAGACTTTTGGGTTTATATGCTCTGGGATTTGTGTTCCATGTAATTTAAGTAGAACTCTTCTCACAGGAATTTCTCCAATGATGTGCGGGTCTAACTATGTTTCAATAGACTGGATCAAACAGAACTGTTATTCAAGGGTGGGCAAACTTTTTGGCTCGAGGGCCACATCTGGGTATGGAAATTGTATGGCGGGCCATGAGTGCTCATGAAATTGGGGGTTGAGGTGTGGGAGGGGGGTGAGGGCTCCAGCTAGGGGTACAGGAGGGTGTTCCAGGCTGGGACCAAGGGGTTTGGAGGACACGAGGGGGATCAGGGCTAGGGCATGGGAGGGCATCGGGGTGCAGGCTCCAGGTGGCACTTACATCCTATGCAGAGGCGCAGCCTGTCAGCTCTGCGTGCTGACCTGTCCACAGGTGCTGCCCCGTAGCTCCCACTGGCTGCAGTTCCCAGCTAATGGGAGCTGCGGGGGCAGTGCTTGGGGTGGGGTCAGTGTGCAGAGCCCCCTGGCTGCCCCATGCATAGGAGCTGGAGAGGGGACATACTGCTGCTTCCAAGAGCCACATGGAGCGGGTCAAGCCCCCCCGACCCTGCCTGGAGCGCCAGAGTGGGGCAAGCCCTGGACTCCGCTCCCAGGCTGGAGCTCGAGGGCCGGATTATAACATCTGGAGGGCTGGATGGGGGCCCTCACAGGCTGTAGGTTGCCCATCCCTGGTCTAATCTCAAATTCAGAAGCTTGATAGGCAGCTAACAAAAATGGCAGTTTGCATCTTAAAAAAAATGACAAGCTAGATAAGAAATGTATGTGTCGATTGGATGTCTGGCACTGGTTAGGTAAGTGGCAAGCTGCAAGTTCTGTTCTACTCAATTTTGTTCATTATATTGTTACTTCGGCTTCCCAACTCACTTCTACTTCAGATGGAAGTGTGTGTCCTGCCTGACAAGCAAACTGTGAGCTCTCTGTGACAGGGACTGTTCTATTAATTGTTTGTACAATGCTTATCGGGTTCCTAGTCACTAGCATAAATTCAAATAAATAGTGATTGGTGGTTTAAAAATACTCAAAACAGAAAAAAATATGGCTCCTCCAAAAAAGTAACCTAGATATTCTGAAGAATGAAAACAAAAAAATCTATTATGCTTCTAATTTCTCAGTTGGAAAAAGGAAATATTTAACTGGAAGCTGTGGAGGATATTCAACCATATTCAGAGTATTTCTGATGTCAGTCATCGGAGGATAAAGTGATTCTAGTGAGGTAATCCACGCAACGATTCTTGCCTCAAGAAAAATGTTATTCTGTTCTTATGTTTTCATCTCTGAAAATCTACAAACATTCCAAAAACAGGATAAGATTTGAAACTTTATCTAATACAAGTGTTGTCTCTTAAAATGAATCAACAACAGTATGAACACAGTGGGAACGATCTATTAATTTATTATTTTTAACAATGATTACTTTAACTATTCAAAAAAATAGATAAATAAAAAAAAGTCTTTACCAACTAACGACTACTGAAAAGCCAGACCTTTCCAGCCCATTTCATATTCTCTTTCAGCCATTTCAGAGCAGAATTATGTTCCAAACTGTACACCTGTTCCATATTAACATTCATTGTCATGTGCTTAAGAAAAAGCTTTGGATTAGATATACGAGCAGCGTGAATCAGTCTCTCAACTGCTGCTTGATAGTCATCTTTACTCCGCACTTTTTGTTCTTCAGATCTGCAAAAGAGTTTTCACAAGTACAAAAATCATGGAAAACAAACACTAAGATATATCATTCATTGATAGTTTTCATTTATTGGCATCAAGATTACTAAAACAGTAAAAAATAATCCTGATGTTCATATTTCCTAATGCAAATATTGTAAACTGCTAGATACTGACAGCTGATTATTCTGAAGTTTCTGAACTAAGTTATCACCTATCAGAAAAAGTAAAAAGTAACACGTTTAAAAATACTGATGCTTTCAGGCATTTCTCAGTGACAAATGAGTTTCAAGCTTCCACAACAGCACACTCCATCAGGAGTTACTGGACTCCGGAGTGGAAGAATTAGAAACAAGTGGTAGAGCATCTTAGGCACTGACCTGGCAAGAACTTGGGCATATCTTTGATTATATTCACAGTACATAAAGTTAAAGGATGCGCTTAAGACCTTTCAGAACAGGGTCCTTATTTATTATTATTTAAACCTACAAGAGGAGTTACAGTAGTACAGACTTGAATCTGGCTATCTAGTTTGGTTTGTAAAGTTTTACACCACCAACTATAGTTTTTTAAAAAACAATTTGGTATGTCCCATGTCAGTAGCAGATTTTGTTCTACTTCTCAATAAATGGAGTTTCTACTTAGGGGGCTTCAACAAGCTGGAAACTGGATTGCTCCTTTTCCTTCTGCCTCAGGTAGCACCACCTATGCACTGATAAAAGACTGCCACTTTTTTGTCCTCAGCTAACAACCTGACCTCACTAACCAAGGACTGATCAAGACTTCTATTATTTATCTAAGACAAACTGCAAAAATCAAACTACAAATACATATAAATAATGTAAGAATTTTAACAGAAAATCGTAGTTATAGAAAAGTGTTTAAGTCTTTAGCTCAAAGCCAGAGGCAATACATTTCTTAAAACATCCTCAGTGAAGGAGGATGAATCCTGGAAATAATCTGGTTGATATGGTTGGTGATCAATGGACAAAGATTGCCAGGGGAGGGCAAGAGGAAGAGCTCAGAAAAAAGTTATTCATTTTCTTGTAACAGGTGTTGTTCTTTGAGTGCTTGCTCATATCGATTCCAATTAGGTATGCGCGTGCCACATGCACGATCATTGGAGAATTTTTACCCTAGCAACACCGGGTGGGTCAGCTGTGGACCCCTCTGGAGTGGCACCTTAATGGAGCTGGATATATATACCCCTGCCGACCCAGCGCCCCCTCAGTTCCTTCTTACCACCCGTGACGGTCGTTGGAACTGTGGAGTGCGGCATAGATGTCCTCCACTCTCCCTAGCTTTTGCTTCCCAGTTTTAGATAGTAGTTCTAGTTGTTATAGTTATATAGTTAGCTAAGTGTTATAGTTATAAAATTAAGCTTGTAGTTAAGTTTAGAATGTTGGAAGGGGTCCTCCTCCTTGCCTGCTGCCCGGCCTCATGCCCGAGGGTCCAGGTTCTAAGCCGTGTTCAACCTGCTCAAAGCCTATGCCAAGAGAGACCCCCACGACTCTTGCCTGAAGTGTCTCGGGGAGTCTCACCAGGCCGAGAAGTGTAAGATCTGCAAGGCGTTCAGACCTCGACCCAAAAAGGAGCGGGACTTTAGGCTCAAACAGCTCCTTATGAAGGCGGCCCTTAGCCCGGAACCCCTATCAGCATGCCAAGGTCTGGCACCTGACGGCGGGCTTCAGGTACGGCAATGCGGGGAGACTCGGATAGAGGCCTGCGGCACCGGACCTCTCCAGCACCACATCCAGTGCAAGTGGCTCGGCGCCATTCCCTGTCTCCAGGACAGAAGAGACTGCGCAAGCTGGGGGTGACTGTCTTGCAGCAACAGGCACCCGCAGCTCCTTTGCGAACCTCGGAATTGCGCCCGGCACCAGAGCAACCAAGGGTACAAGTGCCAATATTGGCACCATTGACTTCGGCACCGAGGGAGGAGCCGTTGGGTCCAGTGCACACTGGCTCCCCGACCCAGACCGTGGTTGAGCACCGGCTTCTGTCGACGCTGGAGACATTCGTAACAGCGAGAGACCTCATTGCCCTCACAGAGTCGGCACCAGCGCAGACTTCGGCACCGCCTCCGACTTCTGTTATACAGTCTAGGGGCAAGCCTACCTTAATATGTCCACCATCTCCTAGCGTGGAGATGCGGCACTGCTCTCGATCCCGGCGCCATTCGCAGCCCCGACGCTGTTCCCTTTCACGGTGCCGGTCGTACTCGTGGCACCAGTCCACCTCTTGGCACGACTCCGGACCGCGGTACCGTTTGGACTCCCGACGTCACTCCCGGCCCCGATTGCAGCACCGATCGCCTTCCCGGAGTTGATCCCAGCACCGCTTCCGCAGACGTTCATCGTCGCGATCCAGGTCTGGATCCCAGTACCGGGTCAGTTATTGACATCAATCTTGATCCCGGTACCGCTCCCCAATGCCTCGCTCTCCAGCAAACTGGTATTGGTCCTCACCATGCCCCGGAGAGTCGACACAGACGCGTTACACATCGCCTTGGCCCTCGTGCTCCGCCTCATGGTCATCGCAGTCTGAGGGTGCCTCGCACTCGGCCTACCCAGCTTCAGGCCAGGGTGAGGGTAATGTGGGTCAGTGGTATGACGAAGGCCAAGATCTTAATCAGGATCCTACACAACAGTCTTTCTGGACACCGTGGGCGTACCACCAAGCCCAAGAGGGTCCGTCAGGGGCCTCCCACTCAGACCATTCAGAATCCTGGGTATCAGAAGCCACCATAAGTCGTCCCCCTCCGGGGGGTATGGAAGTGGCTGCACCTACCCCAACGCAGGCCCCAAGTCCCAGTGTAGCGGATCCTGGGCAACAGGACTTCCTGCTACACAATCTGCCAGAGGACCCCCTGGCCCTGTGGCATCTTCATGATCTTCTCCAGACAAGGCAGTGGCGGGGACAACAGCCTCAGGTCCTCCCTCAATAGACCTTTGCACCCACCAAGACCTTTTACGTAGGGTGGCACGTAATATGGACCTCCAAACAGGAGGAGGTAGTGGAGTTGGAGGACCCAATGGTGGACATTCTTTTGGCAGAGGCCCTATCCTGAGTAGCGCTGCCCATCATCCAGACCAATGCCAAGACAACATGACAGACCCCCGCCTCTGTCCCACCAATGGCCAGAGGAGTGGAGAGGAAATACTTTGTCCCCTCCAAGAAGCATGAGCACCTTTATACTCACCCTCAGCTGTGTTCACTAGTGGTGTCCTCAGTGAATGCAAGGGAACGGCATGGTCAACAGGCCCCAGCACCCAAATAAAAAGACGTCAGGTGCCTAGATCTGTTTGGGCGCAAAATTTAGTCAGTGGGAGGTCTTCAGCTCAGGGTCGCAAACCAACAAGCGTGCCTGAGCTGATATTGCTTTAACTCGTGGAACTCCATGGGAAAATTTGAGGAGTTAATTCTGCGGGAGTCCAGGGATGAATTTGGGGTCTTAGTGGAGGAGGGCAAAAAGGTGGCTAGGACCTCCTTACAGGCCTCCTTAGATGCAGCAGACTCTGCGGCTAGAACCCTAGCCTCAGGCATAGCCATGCGATGCATCTCCTGGTTGCAAGTATCTGGCCTGCCACCAGAGCTGCAACAGACCCTGCAGAACCTGCCATTTGATGGGCAGGGCCTGTTCTCAGATAACACGGACTCTAGATTACAGAGCCTGAAAGATTCCAGGGCTATCATGCGCTCCCTGGGTATCCACACCCCGGTGACCCAGCGCACGCCTGTTAAGCTGCAGCCTCGAAGGTTTTACCCTCCCACTCGTCTGAGGCAGGACTTCTACAGAAGACGCGGACGAGGTTGTACAAAGAAATCCACCGGACACCAACCTGGTCAGAACCAAGGCCCTCCCAAACCATTGGCGGGGCCTAAGCAAAACTTTTGAAGATGCGCCCGAGGATGGCGTATCAGTCATCACCCAGGATCCTTCCCTTCATTTCAAGATCGTCTCTCCCATTTCCACCGTGCGTGGTCCCATATAACTTCAGACCAGTGGGTTCTTTGCACGGTGGAAAAGGGATATTCTCTCCTGTTTTCCTTCTCCCCTCCCTTCCATCCTCCCTCCCCATCCCTCTTCAGGGACCCCTCTCACGAGCAACTCCTTATACAGGAGGTCCAAATGCTCCTGTCTATGGGAGCAATTGAGGAGATTCCAAGGGAGCTAAGGGGCAGGGGTTTTTACTCCCGCTGTTTCCCCAAGGCCAAGAGTGGGCTTCGACCCATCCTGGATCTGCATGGACTCAAATTCATGGTAAAGTTGAAGTCCTGCATGGTTTCACTGGGGACTATTATTCCTTCCCTGGATCCTGGAGACTGGTACGCCGCCCTCAACATGAAGGACATGTACTTTCACATAGTGATTTATCCGCTGCACAGGCGCTTCCTTCGCTTTGTGGTCAATCATGAACACTACCAATTCGCTGTCCTTCCCTTCGGCCTGCCCAAGGCTCCCAGGGTGTTCACCAAGAGTATGGTCGTTGTGGCAGTCTACCTTCGTTGTCAACAGATCCAGGTGTTTCCATATCTCGACAACTGGCTCATTAGAGGCCAAACCAGGGACCAAGTTCAATCCCATGTTTGATTCGCCCTAAGCACGTTCCGCCGGCTGGGTCTCCTGCTCAACAACAGAAAGTCGACGCTGAAACCAACTCAGAGAATAGAGTTTATCTGGGCAGTCCTGGACTCCAGATTCACCCGCTCTCTCCTGTTAGACACACACTTTCAGTCGATGGCGAGCCTCATCGGCAGCCTCCTAAACTTTCTGACTTCCATGGTAAAGCCATGCCTCAGCCTTCTAGGGCACATGGCTTCATGCACTTATGTAACCAGGCACGCAGATTTCGGCTTCGCACGCTTCAAGCTTGGTTATCAACAGTATATCGACCAGGTCGAGACATCCTGAGCATGGTGGTCACTGTCCCAGAATCGGTTTTGACTTCCCTCTGTTGGTGGCTGGACCCCACGTCGGTGTGCAACGAGGTATTATTTCACACCCCATAAGCCTCCTTGTACCTGGTCACAGACACATCATCTCTGGGATGGGGTGCCCACTTTGGGGAGCTCCAAACACAGGGCCTGTGGACCAATCTGACTCTGCATATCAATGTACGAGAACTGATGGCAGTATGCCTAGCGTGTCAAGCATTTCGTGAGCACCTACATGGCCATTGTGTGGCAGTTCTGACAGACAACACCATGGCCATGTTCTACATCAACAAGCAAGGGGGAGCCCAGTCGTCCCCCCATGCCAGGAGGCCATTCGCCTGTGGGAATTCTGCATAGTCCACTCAATACCTCTGATGGCACTGTTTTTCCCAGGGGTCCAGAACACGCTGGCAAACTGCCTCGGCAGGTCCTTCCAGCCTCACAAGCGGTCCATTCGTCCAGATATCATCCACTCCATCTTCCTGAGGTGGGGGTTTCCCAGGTCAACCTATTCGCCTCACGCATCAAACGGAAGTGCCAAGTGTTCTATTCTCTCCGGGGCGCTCTCAGGATTCCCCATCAGATGCTCTCCTACTTCCGTGGAAAGACCAGCTGTTCTACACTTTCCCTCCATTCCCACTGGTCCACAGGGTCCTACTCAAGCTGTGCAGGAACAAAGTACACATGATTCTGGTCACCCCAGCATGGCCCAGGCAGGACAGGTACATCACACTCCTGGAGTTGTTGGTAGAGCCTCTGATCACACTCCCACTGTGGCCGAACCTGATCTCGCAGGACCACGGACGACTGTCACCCCAACCTGCAATCGCTCCACCTTACAGAGTGGATGCTGCATGGCTAACTCTGTCGGACTTACTCTGCTCACAAATCAGTGCAGCAGGTTCTGTTAGCGAGCAGGAAACCCTCGACTCGAGCCATGTACCTGGCTAAATGGAGGCGTTTCTCCTGTTGGTGCGAGCAGCGTGACACGCCCCCATTGCAAGCGTCAATACCTCTCATCCTGGACTATCTCCTATCCCTAAAGCAGGAGGGCCTGGCGATATCATCTGTCAGGGTGCACCTGGCAGCCATCTCAGCTTTCCATCCAGGAGAATGTGCTTCCTCTGTCTTCTCCAACCCAATGGTCATTAGATTTCTGAAGGGTTTAGATCGCCTCCACACACAAGTGCAACGACTGGTTCCGGCGTGGGACCTAAACCTGGTCCTTTCCAGGCTCACAGAGCCCCTATTTGAGCCAATGGCCACCTGCTCACTCTTTTACCTATCTTGGAAGACAGCCTTCCCTGTAGCCATCACTTCAGTGAGACGAGTATCTGAAATCAGAACTCTCACGTCAGAGCTGCCGTATACAGTTTTCCGTAAAGACAAGGTGCAGCTTCGCCCCCACCCTGCCTTTCTCCTCAGCTTTCCATGTGAACCAGGACATTTTCCTCCTGGTCCTTCATCTGAAGCCACAAGCTATGCAGCAGGATCAACATATACACTCTCTGGATGTTCGTAGGACCCTCGCATTCTATATCGAGCATACGAAGCCGTTTAGGAAAATTACCCAGCTCTTCGTTGCAGTGGCTGACCGGATGAAAAGCCTACTGGCCTCCTCGCAACGCATCTTCTCTTGGATCAGGGCCTGTATCTGTGCTTGCTATGACTTGACTTGTCCTGACCTACACCTCACTGCCCACTCCACGAGGTCTCAAGCCTCATCGGTCACTTTCCTGGCCCAGGTTCCAAGTCACAAGATCTGTAGAGCTGCGGTTTGGTCATCAGTACATACCTTTGCCACTCACTACATGTTAATTCAGCAGTCTAGAGACGATGCCGCATTTGGTTCAGCGGTTCGGCACTCAGCAATGTCTCACTCCGACCCCACTGCCTAGGTAAGGCTTGGGAGTCACCTAACTGGAATCAATATGAGCAAGCACTCGAAGAAGAAAAAATGGTTACTCAGCTTTGCAACTGTTCTTTGAGATGTGTTGCTCATATCCATTACAAACCCGCTCTCCTTCCCCTCTGTCAGAGAAGCCAGCAAGAAGGAACTGAGGAGGCACTGGGTCGGCAGGAGTATATCTCCAGCGCCATTAAGGCACCACTCCAGGGGGCTCCAGCCAACCCACCGGGTGTTGCTAGGGTAAAAATTCTCTGACGATCATGCACGCACCTAACTGGAATGGATATGAGCAACACATCTTGAAGAACAACAGCTACAAAGGTGAGTAACCATTTTTTCTTCGAGACATGCTGCATATGTTCTTTGCATTAGGTGTGGACATGTCCCATGCACTGGTGCAAGAGAGTTTTCTCTAGCAATACCTGTAGGTGTAGCCATGGCTGCACCCTGATATTCCTAATACCCTGAGCCACGTTATAAAGGTCAGAGCCACCCTACCCACCCTTCAGTTCCTTCACATTGGACTTTTAGATGATAGACTCTGATACATTGGGGAAGGAAAATGAATCATGCAATGAACATGTGTAACATCTCAAAGACCAACAATTACTCAAGCACCGTCCAATAGAAGTGGCGCTAGGAGTCTTATGGGAAGAGAGATTGCAGAACTGCTTTCCCCACATTCACATCTTCCCTTGATGTGACAGTCTTTGCATAATATCGAGCAAAGGTGTAGACTGAAGACCATGTTTCTGTTCTGCACCTGTCCACATCAGACCTAAGCATGAAAACAGATGGAGCGTTTGATGGACACTTCTGTTTATGTGCTGATGAGAGTGACATTACCCCTTCCAGTCCAGGTATAGATATACTTGTACATCTCGATGGCAGAGATAGGCTGCTACTACCACCATGTATTTGGTGAAAACATTTAGTGTGGCTGACAGGCCAAGTGACAGAACTGCAGACCGGACGTGGTGTTCTTCTATGAGGTTAGAAATTTCCTGGTACCAGGGTGGATTGGCACATGGAAATTAGCATCCCTCAAAGATCTAGTGAAGGGATAATAGTTGTGAGGGAAACCATATGGAAGTAGCAGGAGTACTGAGTAGGCACTTCTTCTGTGGCTCTCAAAGAACGCAGAGTCTGCACTTCCTTGCTTTAGTAGACTCATGAGATGGATCCCTGAAGGGAGACAAGGAAGGTGTAAGAGACACAAGAACTGCAGAGCATATCCTGATTCCACCATGCTTAGAACCTACTTGTCTGAAGTGATGACTACCACGCATTTAGGAAATGTGACAAATGAGGGATGACAGAGTTTGGCATAAGGCTTTCATAGGCTACATAATTACCTCATTTATAGGGAGAGCAACCTTCCATGATGTAGTTGGGTGTAAAATGTCTGAGTTTGTGGGGATTTTCCTCTACAACCTTTATTTGTATCTCTAGAGATGTAGCCATCCTTTTTAGGAGCTCCTGGGAGGATTTAAAATAATCTGATACAGGAAAAGATTACTCCAGTTTTAGGGCCTCCAACAGTGAAATGGACAAGATGTTCAGAAGAGGCCTGTCTGAAGCAGGCAACAGGCAGTGCTGATCTTTGGTGCCTTGCAGAAGCTTGATACCAGCATCAAGCTGTCTATAGGTACCACATGCAGAAATGTTCTCCCCTGGGGACATATGTTTCCATAGTGTGGTGGTTGCCCAGCACTAACTTCGAATGGTCTTTTGATACCAGGTGAGGAGGCTTTTCTTCTTGGGAACCTAGTTCTGTAGTGCAGTGGAGAAAATGATCTAGATGCCAGAGGCACTCCTCACAGTACCCAGTAGGGACAATGATGGAGTTGGTATGGTACTGGACGCCAGTTGCATCTAGACCAAGCCCTCCATTCTCTCGATCTGTTCTGAACAGGATGACTCCTACATTGTTACTATGACAGGGCGATGTTCCCTGAAGGAAGCCTTGGATTCTCTGAAGTGGGAGATGTAGAAACCCACTTCAGACTCTGAGGAATCCTCCGAAGGCCAGGATGGAGCAGTGTTTTCATGGGAGATTGGGACAGTGCTCTATGAGAGATCTGCAGTACCAGAAGCAACAGGGGCTTCCTAGCTATCAGAACAAAGCAGTTACTGTTGGTCTCAGAGTTAGCATTGAGATTGCTTAAAGTGGTAGAGGACCTGAAGTCACTGATGCTGTAGCAGATCCCAATAATGTGGATTCCCACATGCAATAGGCTTGGCAAGGCACTGTCAGTCTGAATAATCAATGAGAGCAGTTCCAAGAGGCTCAGCAGATCCTTCCCAGCTGCCTATGTCTCTGTGGTGGTCACCACCAAAATAGGCTTTTGCTCAATTGTGAGCAAAAGCGATGGCTCCAGAGTCTTCAACAAGGAAGGAGCTGGCCTTGACGGTCCTAGAACAGCAAGCGGAATCAACAGCTCTGGTCTGGTTAAGCTGCTATTAGGATTCAGCTCTGGGAAGCAGTAGGCCAAAGGGTGCACTCCACCTTTGGTACCGAAGTGACTTGCCTCTACAGTTGAGAAGTCAAACACTGAGGACTAAGAGGATGTGCAAGTTGTCCGCTTCTTTGGCTTCAGAATCTGAGGGTGCTCTAAGTGCTTGTGCCCTTTAAGGACTGTCCCAGCAAAGGGGATCCCCCTTTGCCTCTATCCCCAGGTAAGACATGGGGAGCACTCCCGGATGGGGACGAACTCCCTCTAGTTGACTGAGATGGTATGGATGGCAGATGAAGAGCAGCCTCCATGAGAATGTACCAGAGGTGCTGTTCTCTCTGCTTCTTAGTTCTTGTCTTGAAGCCCCAGCAAACTGTACATCTGTCACTGATGTGACCCTCATCCAAGCACTTCAGGCAGTGAGAGTGAGTTGCTCATGGGCATCAGTTGTAACACCTGGAGCAGAGTTTGAAGCCAGGGTACCTTGGCATAGGTTCCCTTGGTACTGTGTGGAGCCTGGCATCCACGCGCCATGGCCAATCCAGAAAAGAAAAAAACAAAACAAAAAGAGATCCAAGGACCCCAAAATGAGATTCACTAACTATACGAGCTAACTAAAAATGGCGCGTTTGCTGAAGGAACAAACAGACAGCATGCTAGAACTGAAGGATGGGTGGGGGTGGCTTCGCACTTTATACCCTTAGCTTGGCGCATGAGTAACACCAGGATACAAAGCTGGCCACCTCTGTGGGTACAGTTAAGAGAAAAAAAGGGTTACTCATCTTTTTGTAACTGTTGTTCTTCGAGATGTGTTGTTAATATCCTTTCCAAGCAGGTGCGTGCGTGCCGCGTGCACGCCAGCTGGAAGATTTTCCCCTAGCAGCATCCGTAGGGTCGGCCTTGGCGTCCCCTGGAGTAGCGCCTCCATGGTGTTCTATATAGGGGCCCGCCAACCCTCCACCCCCTCAGTTCCCTCTTGCTGGCACTCTGACAGAGGGGCAGGAGGGGGGGTATTGGAATGGACATGAACACCTCATCTTGAAGAACAACAGTTATAAAAAAGGTGGGTAACCATTTTTTCTTCTTCGAGAGATTGTTCATGTCCATGCCAAGCAGGTAGCTTACAAGCCTGAACCTAGGCGGCGGGGTCAGAGTTCACTGCTGATTGAAGCACTGCTTGGCCGAAGGCTGCATTGTCTCTGGCCTGGTGCGTGATGGTATAGTGCGATGTATATGTGTGGGTTAAAGACCACGTGGCAGCTCTACATATTTCCCGTGTCGGGATCTGAGCCAGGAATGTCGCGGAGGAGGCCTGCGCCCTTGTGGAGTGGGCCGTGATTGGCGGGGCAGGGACCTTAGCCTGACAGTATCATTCTTGGATGCAGGTCGTGATCCATGAGGAGATCCGCTGTGACGAGACTGGGAGTCCCCTCATCCTATCAGCCACAGCAACAAAGAGCTGGGTTGATTTCCTGAATGGTTTGGTTTGTTCAATATAGAATGCTAGGGCCCTGCAGATGTCCAGGGAATGCAGTCTACACTCCATGCCGGAGAAGTGTGGCTTTGGATAGAAAACAGGGAGAAATATATCTTGACCCATGTGGAATTGGGAGACCACCTTAGGAAGGAACGCCGGATGTGGCCGGAGTTGGACCTTGTCTTTATGGAAGACAGTGTATGGAGGCTCAGATGTCAGTGCTCTGAGTTCCAAGACCCTCCTGGCCGAGGTGACAGCCACAAGGAATGCGACCTTGTATGAAAGATATAGCGGAGAGCACGAAGCCAGACGCTCAAAGGGGGGCCCTGTGAGGGCAGAAAGGACCAAATTGAGGTCCCAGGCCCGGGCTGGTTGTCGAATATGTGGAAACAGTCTGTCCATGCCCTTGAGGAAGCGATCAACCAGTGGGTTTGCGAAAACCGAAGCACCTTGCTCTCCTGGGTGGAATGCTGAGATGGCCATCAAGTGAACCCAAAGGGAAGAGAGGGAAAGTCCTAGCTGTCTCAAATGAAGCAAGTAGTCCAGGATAAGAGGGATTGGGGCCAGCAATGGAGCCTGTCCCTGCTGTTCGGCCCAGATAGAGAAGTGTTTCCACTTAGCCATGTAAGTGGCCCTGATAGAGGGTTTTCTGCTGCCAAGGAGGACTTGCCTGATCTGCTGAGAGCATTGCATCTCCACAGGGTTTAGCCACGGAGCATTCAGGCTGTGAAGTGGAGCGACTCCAGATTTGGGTGGCGGAGGTGGCCCTGATCCTGTGTGATCAAGTCTGGGAGCAGGGGCAGCATGAGGGGCACCCAAGTGGACATATGCAGGAGCGATGTGTACCAGTGTTGGCGCGGCCACACCGGCACTATTAGGATGACACGAGCGCGATCCCTGCGAATCTTGAGGAGTACCCTGTGAACCATGAGAATCAGAGGGAAAGTGTAAAGCAGGCCGACTTCCCAAGAAAGGAGGAAGGCATCCGTCAAGAGACCCTGGACTGCGGCCCACGAGGGAGCAGAAACGTTGACACTTCCTGTTTTCTCTTGAGGCAAACAGGTCTAATCTGGGGATAGCCCTCGAGATGGAAAATTGAGCGTACTACATCTGGGCGAAGGGACCACTTGTGACCATGGAATGAGTGGCTTAGGGCGTCCGCCAGGCCATTCTGCTCCCCCGGGAGATAGGATGCTGTCAGGTGAGTTGTGTTCTGTACGCAAAAGTCTCATAACGCGAGGCTTCCCGGCACAGGGGATAGGAGCGTGCACTCCCCCCGTTTGTTGATATAGAACATTGCTGATGTATTGCTGAAACACACCTGCATGCCAGGAGAGATTTGAAGGGTAGGCATGCCAGACGCACCGCTCGCAGCTCCCTGACGATGTGCAAAGATAAGTCTTCTGGTGACCACAAGCCTTGGGTCCTGAAGTTCCCCAGATGCGCTTCCCACCCCAGATCTGATGCATCTGTTACCAAGGAAAGGGAGGGCTGAGGGCTGGCGAAAGGTACTCCCGCACACACCTCCCGCGGGTCAAGTCAGTACTGGAGGAAATCGAGCACCATTCTGGGGAGCATCACCAGAGAGTGTAGGGCGTCCCTGGCCAGGTGTACACCATCGCCAACCAGGACTAGAGAGGACACAGCCTGAGCCTGGCGTGGCTCACCACATAGGTGCACGCCACCATGTGGCCCAGTAACTTGAGGCAGTTTCTTGCCATGGTGATCGGGACGCGTTGGAGACCGAGAATGATTCCAGACATGGACCAGAACCTGGACTCCGGTAGGTATGCCCTGGCGTGTGTCGAGTCCAGAACTGCCCCTATAAACTCTATCCTCTGAGTGGGAGACAGGGTGGACTTGGCCTCGTTCAGCAGGAGGCCGAGCTCGAGGAAGGTCCGTCTGATGAAGAGCACCTGAGCCTCCACCTGTGCCTTAGCATGGCCCTTGATGAGCCAATTGTCCAGGTAGGGGAACACCTGAATCCCCTGCTTGCGCAGGAAGGCTGCCATGACTGCCATGCACTGTGTGAAAACCCTCGAGGCTGCTGACAGGCCGAAAGGCAGCACTGTGAACTAAAGATGGGCGTTGCCCACGACGAATCTGAGGTAACGTTGGGGGATTATGGCAATATGAAAATATGCATCTTTCAAGTCGAGGGCGGCACACCAGTTCCCTGGATCCATGGAGGGAATGATAGAGGACAGGGAGACCATGCAGAACTTGAGCTTCTTCACAAACCTGTTCAGACGCAGCAAGTCCAGAATAGGTCTGAGGCCCCCTTTCACTTTCGGTATTAGGAAATAATGGGAGTAGAAACCTCTGCCCCTGAGTTCCTGAGGAACTTCCTCCACTGCCCCTGCTGCGAAGAGGGACTGCGCTTCCTGAGTTAGAAGTTGCTCGTGAGAGGAGTCCCTGAACAGGGACAGGGAGGGGGGAGAACTGGATAGAATATCCCCTCTCTATCGTGCAAAGCACCCAACTGTCCGATGTGATTTGGGACCAGGCATGATAGAAGGGGGACAGACATGACCCAAAGGTAGGGCTGGGAGGATCCAAGGTTCTGACCGGTAGGTTGTCCCTGACCGTACCATCAAACTGGGGGCCTAGGCCCTGATGGTGGTCTTGTCTGGCCGGAGGGCTGATGTTGGTGCCTCCTTCTGCCATTCCTGCCACACCTGCGCCCTGCGTCCGTGCGGTTCTGAGGCTGGTAAGGATGTGGGGTTGGTTGCTGTCTGAACTGCCTGCACTGTGTTATGGGGGTGTGCAAGCCCAGGGAGCGAAGGATAGCTCGAGTCCTTCAGGCTATGCAATCGCTTGTCCGTTTTTTCGGAGAAGAGCATGGTCTCCTCAAAGGGGAGTTCCTGGATGGTCTCTTGGGACCTCATTAGGAAGGCCTCAGACTGCAAGGCCGCCTCCATCAGGAGCGCTTTGAGTCTCTGCTCTCTGTCTTTAAGAGTCCTGAGATGGAAGCCCCTGCAGATACTGCACCGGTCTCTTTGGTGGCTCTCTCCGAGGCACCTTAAGCAGGAAGAGTGCGGGTCACTTTTTGGCATAAACTTCCGGCAGTCCCTGCAGAGTTTAAACCCTTGGGACCCGGGCATGCCCCAGTGGGGCGACGAATACGTTGGGGGAAGCCCCCACAACAACTATCAACTATGTACAACTAACTCTAATCTAAAACTAAACTATATAAACTGACAACGGGACACTGCTAAACTTGCTGTAAGAGCGAGAGAGATTCCAGCTAGCCGTCACCGGCGGTAAGAAGGAACTGAGGGGGTGGAGGGTTGACAGGCCCCCATATAGAGAGCCATGGAAGCGCTACTTCAGGGGGCGCCAAGGCCAACCCTACAGACGCTGCTAGAGGAAAATCTTCTGGCTGGCATGCACGCAGTGTGCACACACCTGCTTGAAATGGACATGAACAATCAGTCAAAGAACTCTCTGGCACCAGCACACAAAATGTACACATATCTAGTATAATTGACATACACAATTACTTGAAAAAGAAACAAAGATTACTTCAAGATTACTGGCCTTGGGAACAAAGTGAAGGTCTAAGTTAGCAAAAGTGGCAGCGAAGTCAGAGACAGAGGGGACAACTTTAGTTTTAACAGGAAGCAGAAGAATTGAGGAGAGGATATAATTTGTTTACCAGGGTTCTCCAAAGCTGTAACTAATGAAACATTCCACACAGAGAAGGCCAAGGACAGAGGGTTGGGATATTCCGTAATAGAACGGACAAGGTGTTTCTTTGAAGAGTGTTAGTATGTTTTCTGATTCAACCATGTCTTTCTATATGCTTAACTAGAGGACAATATTTTATACAATAACATACCGCGCAATCCTATTCTTTTTGATAATATGGTGCATTGTTACTATGTTGGACATGTTGAGGGATATCTGGTCTCCCTAAAAGCAGCAAAGAATCCTGTGGCACCTTATAGACTGACAGACGTTTTGGAGCATGAGCTTTCGTGGGTGAGTACCCACTTCGTCAGATGCATGTAGTGGAAATTTCCAGGGGCAGGTATATAGATGCAGGCAAGCTAGAGATAATGAGGTAGTTCAATCTGTTAGTCTATAAGGTGCCACATGATTCTTTGCTGCTTTTACAGATCGAGACTAACACGGCTACCCCTCTGATACTAGTCTCCCTACTTGAATCTGAAATAATTATTTTTGTTTTGTTTTTCTAAAGTTCTTGATGTACATATTTACTGCCCCCTGTAACCAGAATAAAAAAAGTGTTAATTTTTTTAAAAAAGGATTTTTTTTCCCAAAGCACAACAGTGAATTAAATGAATGAGCAAACTTTTTCTCTTCCAGATATTATACCATACACTGAGAAACAGACATAAGAAAAGTACTAAAAATAGACCAACTGACCTTTTCAGTACTACCTGAAGTGTCTGATTGGTGGCACACGGACTCTGAATATTACTAGCATTTGAAACTAGGAATATTTCAATGGCCAACAACATCTCAATCTCAGACATGTAAGAAGGAATCAGTAAAAGTTTGCGGTATAAATTTCCCTCTAGCGGTGGGTAGCAACCCATTGATAAAGCACCTGACATTGGAAGCATAAAAGCAAAAGTTAGGTTGTTAACACTGAACTACCACCTATTTTGAATGTGTGTGTGATCTATCCTCTGTTGCTCATTCCCAGCTTCTGGAAAACAGAGGCTAGGGACACCATCCCTGACCATCCTGGCTAATAGCCATTGATGGACCTATCCTCCAAGAGTTTATTTAGTTCTTTTTTGAACCCTGTTATGGTCTTGGCCTTCCCAACATCCTCTGGCAAAGAGTTCCACAGGTTAACTGTACGTTGTGAATAGATAGTAATGTGACAGCAGAGTGGAGTGGGCTGCCTGAGGGCATAATAAAAAAACCACATCTGCTAAACAATCTCTGTAGAAAATCAACCAATTTTACACCAATGAGTATTTTCAGCTGAGCCATAACTGTGCGTCAGAAGCTGGAAATGAAGGATATTTCACAAAGACATATAAATTAATAGTGCAGTGCTATTTTGGGGTTTGTTGCCAGTTGGAATTTGGTCCCATTGTGCCACAGAGTACAGGGGGCCCTTGTCCACAACATTTGCCAACTGATATTTAATTGTAATTTTAAAATAAAGGTGTATTATGTGTTGGAGCAGAAAATAAGAAAATGGGATGTTACAATCTCCTTGTAATATATTGTTTTTAGTGTCACATTTATGAAAATTGAAGGGGGTCAAACTTAAAGTTGGGTGCTGAGGCATAATTTTCATGGGTGATAGAAATGAAGAGGGAATATGAGGCAAAAATAAAATGGATGCATCCTATAAACGTTAATTTTCAGAGCTTTAAATTTGTGATATTTTGTATTGAAATAGAATTATTTTACGAACATATGTTAGGTAGATCTACTGATTCACATTTTCAATCTTAACTGTTTTCTATTGAAGTTTTTCTTCACAATAAAATAATGCTCAACAATGAAGCAGACAGCATTACTTTCTTCTCTCTATCAAAGATGAGGCTGATAGCTCCGTGATGTACTCTGCCAGACTGATGTCTTTCAACTCTGTATAGACTGAACTGTATAAGCTTCTGATTTTACATATGAACATTCTATACTAGGAAAAAATGTAAAAATCTTTACTCTATTTAATTTTCTGAAGTCTCAGAGTTAGCTCCTGGCTCCTGTTTTACACCACTCCAACTTTATGAAGTAGGCAGGAAGCTATTCTATCTAACTGGTTAGTAATTCCCCAGGTAAAGGGGAATTCTCAGCTGAATGTGTGCGCCACACCACATCCTCTGCCCTTGGCATAGGTTTGTGGCTGGAGTACTGCTGTGCTCTGGTGATCCCTGAGTGTCAGCATGGCCCCCTAGGGGCTGTTTGTAGCCTGTGCCACTTAGAACTGCCATGAGGCTACTTTATGTTTCTCTCTGTGACTGTCTTGTACCTCAGAGCCACATTTGGGGACCTATACCCAGCCCAACACCAGGCACAGAAAAGTTGTCTATGGGGTCTGGCCCTCAGTTTAGCGTGCTAAATGTCTAATATTACTTTTCTAACTGATTTACGACAAAAATGTATTTGATTTCCAGTCATATTCTTACCCATTACTTCCCAAAATATTAAGTTCTTAGGAGTATAGCTTATTCAAGGATGATAAGCAGTGAATATGATTTCAAGGGAAACTTACTTTTGTAATAGATCCTGGCTTTAAGCCACAAACAGCTCCTTCCCAATGCTGTAATTAATCCTCTAATTAAAGTAAAATCAATGGGGATGTTCTTTGACAGCATAAAGTCTGTTACACAAGAAGAAATACCAAGGCTCTTGCTCTCAATACAGGCATCTAGAAGTTTGTTAAAAAGAAGACTGTACTGGGAGACATCTAGAGTGTCTGAAATGAAAAGAATGTTAATTATTGAAATCAGTCAAAAGCAATCTTAATTGCTGAATCTTCCCAGTACTTCCTATAAAAAGAGCAAAAAGTTCAATCTCTTCAACCTTAAATCAGAGCAGTTGGTTTCAGCAAAAAAAGGGTGCAATTTAGAGTTAAATGCTTTATGATAATGATGCACTTTCCTCCCTGTTGGAAGGTCTCTTTGTGAAGATCCCAATAATACACAATTTACATTGGTTTAAAAAAGTGTTAATAGATCAAGTATAATTAGTTTCAGTTTAAAATAATTTAATGCTGAAAGCAAAAAATAAAATAAAAATAAAATAAAATAAAAAAGCCTTTAAGATGACACTGAATTCTGATGGTGTATTGAAAACTGATTCCTAAATACCTTGTTATGTTAACATGCATGGAAATAACATTTCCATGCTGAGCAATAATGCTATCATTCACAACACTAACTGTCTTTTCAGAGCTATAAAATAATATTAAGGTCTGTAGAAAGAGTATTTGAACCCTGTTAAGCAGTACAGGATCTCTAGATCAGTCTTATCCTTCAGAAGAGACTTGACGTACTGGGGGCCCTCCATGGAGTTCAAGAAAGGGAGAAGCAACTGGCAGAAGGCATTGCGCACCAGCAGTAATAGAGGAAGAACTCCCCACAACTACCTATGCCTTCCTGGTTTCAAATGAAGAAACCCTTGCTGTGCTTCTTGGACAGCATTAAGACCTGGTGGAAAGACTAGGGAAGGAATTATTCATCCAAAGTACTTTGCTCCTCATTTCAGCCCAATATGCCTTGTTGGGCTCTTCAGCCTCTCAACCAGGGTGGATAAAAATCAATGATTTACGAAAAAAAAAAAAAAAAAGGTTTTTTCCTTCAAAAAGCATTTTTATCAAAAAAAATCCAATCTAAAGATAGTTTTAATTAAGATAAGATATCTTTGAGCTATAATGTATCATGGAATAGTGACTACAAATTCTAATTCTATAGTATCAGACAATATATTCGTGCAATGTTTAAGAAAAGTTTTGTAAATGAGTTCCAACAGTTCATGGATTAGGGACTCAATCTTATGGGGGTCCAGGGGCTTCTGTATAGATCAGGGATAGGCAACCTATGGCACACGTGCCAAAGGCAGCATGCGAGCTGATTTTCAGTGGCACTCACACTGCCCAGGTCCTGGACACTGGTCCAGGGGCCTCTGCATTTTAATTTAATTTTAAATTAAGCTTCTTAAACATTTTAAAAACTTTATTTACTTTACATACAACAATAGTTTAGTTATATATTATAGACTTACAGAAAAAGACCTTCTAAAAACGTTAAAATGTATTACTGGAACGCAAAACCTTAAATTAGAAAGAATAAATGAAGACTCGACACATCACTTCTGAAAGGTTACCGACCCCTGGTAGAGATTATTTAGGTTAATCTTTCTATCTACCCAATGGGATTCAGTGCTCAGTCTAGAAGATACCATCAGAAATGATTAGTTTTGCAGTTCTCAAACTGTGGATTTGTATCTTCAGAGATAACATGCTTATTAACTGCAAAAATGTTTTTAATTAATTAAATAAATAAAATATAGAGGTGAGAAATAAGAGACCTCAACCCTATTGTCCCTCTGCAAATCTGTGTACCCAGAGTCACTCTCTTGCTTCTCTCTAAAAGTGCAAAGTTTCAGAAAGTTCAGTGAATAGCAGATTGTTGGGGGCGGAATAGATCTGGACAAGGAGAAGTCTGGAGAGAAACATGAGAAGGGAGGGACAGGCGGTAGAAACAAAAGTGAAACTGTTTGAGCAGCATATTCCAGAAGTCTTGAGGTCTTTCTGATTATAGCCTTCATTGATACACTCGAGGGTAGGGATAGGGTCCAGAGTGACCTAGACAAATTGGAAGATTGAGACAAAAGAAATCCGATGAGGTTCAACAAGGTCAAGTGCAGAGTCCTGCACTTAGGATGGAAGAATCCCAAGCACCGCTACAGGCTGGGGATCGATTGGTTAAGCAGCAGTTCTGCAGAAAAGGACATGGGGATTACAGTGGATGAGAAGCTGGATATGAGTCAGCAGTGTGCCCTTGTTGCCAAGAAAGCTAATGGCATTCTGGGCTGCATTAGTAGGAGCACTGCCAGCAAATTGAGGGATATGATGATCCCCCTCTATTCGGCACTGGTGAGGCCACATCTGGAGTACTGCATCCAGTTTTGGGCGCCCCACTACAGAAAGGATGTGGACACATTGGAGGAGAGTCCAGCAGAAGGCAACAAAAATGATCAGAGGGCTGGGGCACATGACTTAGAGGAGAGGCTGAGGGAACTGGGATTGTTTAGTCTGCAGAAGAGAAGAGTGAGGGTGGATTTGATAACAGTCCTCAACTACCTGAAAGGAAGTTCCAAAGAGGATGGAGCTCGGCTGTTCTCAGTCGTGGCAGATGACAGAACAGGGACCAATGGTCTCAAGATGCAGTGGGGGAGGTCTAGGTTGGATATTAGGAAACATTATTTCAATAGGAGGGTGGAGAAGCACTGGAATGGGTTACCTAGGGAGGTGGTGGAATCTCCATCCTCAGAGGTTTTCAAGGCCCAGCTTGACAAAGCCCTGGCTGGGATGATTTAGTTGGGGTTGGTCCTGCTTTGAGCAGGGGGTTGGACTAGATGACCTCCTGAGGTCTCTTCCAACCCTAATCTTCTATGATTCAGGAAATATATGTTTGCTGATGATGTTTTAAAGAAAGTTACACCAGTGAACTGATGGAAGTCATTTAAGCACTTGGATTCAGAGACTGTTGAAGTGATAATCTCACTTTTAACAACAATAGCTTCTTCTGCCGGTGTAGAAAGAGTATTTTCTTCCTTTGGAAGAATTCATTCCAAATTGAGAAAACGTTTCGTACCTGAAAAAGTAGGAAAGCTTGTTTTTTTTCTTTTCTTCCAGATTATAAACCAACAGAAAAATGAGGTGAACACGACTGAGTTAGCTGGCTGACATAGTCGATTTAATTTTTGTTGTTTTTTAAAAAATAATTCATGTAACTATTTTAGTTAAAAACAATTTAAACAAAAATAAACCTAATCTTAAAAAACTTGAATGTTGAACTAAATTCAAAAAATCATGCTTGTTTTGTTACAATATTGTATGTTTGCTATTGAAGAAAAAAATCCAGAATACATGACGTTGTTGTTTTAGTTAAATAAAACAATTTAAATATCTGTCTGGTGATGTTCTCCTCCTAATACAGCATGGCAAGAAAATCCTTTAAATATTAACGATTAACCTGTTGAATGGGAGATAGTTCACCTCCCAATGAGTTCGTAAATATCTGCTTCAATTACCTTTGGTAAATGAAATAACCAAACAAACATTCATTTTCTGATATAGCTGTAAAATTAATCTGAAAAGTTTTCAAAAATAAACCACTTAAAAATTTATAGTGTGTACCTTCTAAAAATGAAACCTACATCTATCTCTGAGTTGTGAATAATACGTATTAAGGTTATAACCACCAATAAGAATACACTTTTATGTAGAAATCCATGATTAAATCGAGTCTTCCTGACTAGTGATCTAAATCAAATCTACCCTGCTCCCAACAATCATAGTTAGAATGGTCAGCCTAGGTGGTGAGGGTGTTGAAAGATCAGGTAAAGGTAGGAGACGTCATTCCCCAGGTCACTGAATGGGGCTCAAAAAGCAGTAGGATAATTACAGGGAAGATGATGTAGGATTTCTTAATTCCTCTCTATCAGGGATAGAGAACAGGAGAAGACAGATAGGGGTGTAAGGAAGGGATTCTTCACTCCCTTCCTTACACCCCTTTACACTGTGTCCTACTGCTCCTCAGTACATGTGCGTGTGCTAAGAAATGAAGATTCCCTTCCTCACTCCCCTAACAATCACTAATAGGCTGTTCAGCTCCTTGGTGGACGCCATAGCAATTTGAGGCTTGCAAATCTAAACAGGCATGTCAGCTGAATAAGCTTTGATGTGATGAGGTGAAAGTGGGAGGGGGACTAGGAAACGAACACCTTTCCCTAGATGCTATTCAAGAAGTAGTCGAGCAGTAGATCTTCATCCTCTACTTTGGGATCAGCTGGGTACAGGAAGGCCAAGGGAGCAGGATGACAAGGGAAGTGGGGAAGTGAGCTTTCAGGATGCAGTGGGTCTGGGAAAGCTGTAGGTAGTGATGATAGGATGGTTACTAATGTGATATCTATCCATCTTAGAATGTCCCTATTCCACCCCACTTAATAGACTGCCTAAAATCCTTACGAGATATACAGGAATGGTGCTCCATTTTCATGGACCTCAGGGAACTGGGACTGGCTAAGAATATGGGGGAAGTGGAGGATGGATACGGTAACCCAACTTGCAGTTATTTTTGTTTAGATTATAGATTTAAGTATAGTTATCTATATTATTTTTTGAATTGTCATGTTTCCCCTGAAGAAATAAGAATTCCAAATCTGCACTGCTCTGCAACACATCTTAAAAAACTGAATCAGAAAATCAGATAAGATAGAAACCATGTTTAGTAGTACCAGATTCTCATCTTTTAATTTGTTGGCTCTTAACACTAACTTTTCTTACTTACCACAGCAATATTGGAAACCTGGTAGATTCTGCAAAATTTCAAATGCTTGTCTATATAGATTCTTGGTCAAGTATTCACATGCAATTGCACACAGCAGGTTGTGTCGATTGAGGACATCCATTTTATCACAGGGCCACAATGGTGTATTTATTATCCATTCTGACTCTGAAGTGAAGACAACAGAATTGTTTTGAACTAAAATTGGGAATAATAAATAATAGGCTATGAAACTCGTACTGAATACTGACATGGAAGAGGAGTTTCAAAACTTCACAAGAAAAATGCACAATTTAAATTACCAAGTTTTTGTTAAAAACAAATAGTTTCTCACAAAAGTTGATTCTTAGAAGCTTTATTCCTTTAATCTAGGGTAAAAACACATTAAATTTCATGTTAATGAAATTGGCTTTTTCAATAGCTTGCTTCTTTTAAAGAGTCATAACACTCTTCTATCAAGAATGATGTGAAATACCAAATTTTGGATCCCCACTTTCTCTCTCTATTGCCTCAGGCCCAGGCCAGTATGCATGCCAAAAGTGCAATGATTACAGATTGTTTTATGGTAAAGTGTGAAATAGAATACAATTTTCCAATTTTAGTTTCATTACACACAGTTAGCACTGTGCTTCTGGACCAGAACATGTCACTAATGTGGCTCTTGAAAACTTTTGGTGCTAAACGTCAGTTGGTGTCCACTGGGTTAAAGGAGACAGTCTAACAATCAAAGTACACCCCGGACAGACAGGTTATCTGTCTTTTTCCAATCCAATGGCATGGGTTTGGTTTTTTTAATTTAAAAAACCCATGTACGGTAGTTTTTAAGTGAGTTTAGTCTACTGTAAAAGATATTTCTGAAAATAATTCCCATTTTAATTAAGATTAAGCATAATATTTCTTATATTATCAAGAATAGTATTGGTATTTAAGGCAGGTTACATTTCCTTTTAGCGTTCTCAGTATATTTTCTATAATCTAACGTGTGGAACAGACTATAACCTTGAACTAAAATATTTCACAAAGGGAACAGTTTAAAAACGAGCAAGTTATGTTTTACCAGTATATTATATATGAGTTTAACTACAAAAAACTTGATTCTAATTAAAATAACATTACCTCTCAATACCCATGTTGCTCCATCCAGACTTCCACTTTTAAGGAAGATTTCTGCAGCAGCATTAACAATTTGGCATCTTGAGGCTAACCTTTCTGGACCAATAATTCCTTTCAAGCTTGTGAAATGAATCTGTAGTTCATGTAGTTTATCCAAAACCTTCCTTCCCTAAAGCAAGAGGGGAAAAAAAAAAAAAAAGAAGAGGTGCAAATGGATGTAGCAAATACATAATATTAAATAATTAAGCTAAGTGCAGCAATATCAGCCAACTGTTCAGACTCTAGGACTAGATTTATATTAAAAATAAAATCAATTTTAATATGTATTAAATACACCTCTACCCTGATATAACGTGGTCCTCGGGAGACAAAAAATCTCACCGTGTTATAGCTGAGACTGCGTTATATCAAACTTGCTGTGGCCCCTCTGTTCCTTGTTCCCTGACCATCCCCTCCAGAGACCCCTGTCCCTAATCACCCCCAGGACCCCAACCCCTACCCAACCCCCCTGCTCCCTGTCCCCTGACTGCTCTGACCCCTATCCACATCCACATCCCCCCCCCCCCCATAGGCACTTACCAGCAGTGGCAGGAAGCGGACCAATGTGGCCCCAACTCGATCCACTCCGCCACCTCCCAGCCGTGGTGCTCCGCTTCCTGCCACCGGTGAGTGCAAGGAGGTTGGGGAAATGCTGCCCCCCATACCCACTGGCGGCAGGAAGCGGAGCGCAGCAGCTGGGAGCTGCCAGAGTAGAGCAGGCTGGGGCTGGGCTGCTCTGCTTCCCGCTGCTGATGAGTGCGGGGAGGTTGGGGAAAGGATGCTCTCCACACTCACCCGCAGCGGGAAGTGGAGCGATGCAGCTCCACCCCGCTCCACTTTGCTTGCCCCAGCTCCAACCCCAGCTGTGCCGCCCGGGTGAGGGGTCAGGGAAAGGTCCCACACTCACCTGTGGCGGGAAGCGGAGCTCCATGGCTGGGAGCTGGCGGGGTGGAGATGGCTAGGGCCAGGCTGCTCCGCTTTCGCCACTGCCAGTGAGTGCGGGGGTGATCCCTTTCCCAAAGCCCTCTCCCCTGAGCGACACGGTTGGGGCCAGGGTGAGGGAAGCGGAGCGGGATGCTCCCAGCCCCCAGCTAATCCTCCAGGTCACTCTGGGACTGCGGGGCCCCCAACACTGCCCCCCCCCAGCTCCTGCCTCCTAGACCCTGGAGGAGCCCCTGACTGCCCCATAGACCCTCTGCCCCTTATCCAGCCCCTTGGCCCTGGCCCGGCCCCCTTAGCACGATGCCCAGAGCAGCGTGTCAGAGCTTTACCACGCTGCATGTGAACCCATGTTATATTGGGTCGCGTTATATCGGGTTAGAAGTGCATGTATGTTTTAGTAAGTTTATATGCAATACATATTAATTTAAAAACACAGAACTTTTCTCTTTTCAAATTGTTTAATTGATGATCTTAGAGATAGTATGAATTGTGATTCTACTCTGAAAAGAGACTATGCAAAAAACATACCTCTTCTTGACTGTATCTGTTACACTTTGTGTAATTCAGTCATATTTGCTTACTTGATCCAACTAAAATAAGTTTTTACTGCTTTTTACTAAAGGTAGCACTACAAACTGGATTTTGTTCCTTTCTGTAGATCAACAGAACTATTTACAAAGGTGTAGCAATTGCTTCTGTGCAAACCTGCTAAAGAGTTGAACTGCACAGTAGTCATTTCGGGCATAATTTGGCTTTCAGAATCTTTATTTATGGTGGTGATGTACAAAAAGATAACCCAGCTTGATTCTTGCATGCCTGCTGAATTTGCAGAGTTTGAAGTTAGGAAGAAACGTGTTTTCCTTTCTGCATATGTAATATGGGACACAGATGCAAGCAGTGCAGGACCCATACGACAATTGTAGAGTCACTTTTTGAAGACGAATGGCAACTAAGATCATCTTTCTGAAGGTGTATCTTTAAGTCAATTAAGTAGCATTGGCAACAAATATTTCTTTTTCAAATTAACCTTGTCAACTAGAGAAACCCTGGTGTCTAAAATTTAAACAGAATTGGCACAGTCTCCCCATCAAATTATTATAATCCAGTAAAATACCTTTGACCATTGCTGTACTGTGTGGTAAGAATACATTACACTGATCCCAAATCTTCCCAGGAAATCTCTGTCAGCTTCATTATGTTGTGGATTTTTGATAACTGGGAGGGGAAAAAAAAAAAAAAGATTGACGACTGCTATTTTCCAAATCCTGGCATAGGGCTTTTTTTTTTTAAATGTAAGCTAAGTCTAAAGAAAATATATGTTCTGAAAAAAACTATATCTCAAGTATAAGATACATTTTTTGAACACATGGCACTGGGCACAAGTATTTCTTGTTGTGTCTTAATACAAAAATTAAGGTAATTAATCCATTAACATTTTCATTCGAAGTACATTGTTTTATTCCTTCACCCATGACAATAAGATGCCTGAATAAGTGATGACAACACAGAACAAGTTTTTGTTTTTAAAATGAATTTTGTGACTCTAAAAGCTTACCGAAATGGCCTTACTGGGGAACGAAGTTCAGCCACAGAACTGGTATAGAATGGGTGTTAGTATGGCAAACTTCTACATACTATGCTACCAATCTGCCTCAATTTCATTATGGATATAAGACTGCAGGGCAGAAAAGGCAGTCCAGGCTCCAAGCATAACCAAGATTTGCTCTGTGCCAAAGCTCCCAACTGTAATAGTAATTTTGTGATATGAAACTGTGAATTTGGACTAAGACCACAATCACATAATTTGAGTCAAACAGCCACCAGATGGTAATTTTTGGTTAGTAACAGTCCAGGCTAGATTTGAACCAATAACCTAGAAAGACAAAAGGCTTGCTGCTATTTCACTGTCAACATCCTGAGCTATCCAGTTTTCCAGAATTAAAGTTCTGACAGGAACAGTGCTATGAACAGGTAAGAGAATAGGTGAAGAGGATTAAGATACTGAACCGGAAGATATTTTATAATAAGTAAACTCTTACGAAGACCGTTAGCCCTTAAAGGATTAAACAATTCTGGAAATTCAAATATGAAGTTAAACTAATTGCTATGTAATCTTGTTAAACAATTGTGTATACAGGAACAAAAAAATACATCTAGTAGAATTTTCAGTTTTAAAAAGGAAGGATTTTCTTCAAATAACCCAGAATATTTAAATTACCATTACTGAATCCCTTGCGGTCAGGAATCAAATTTTTGACTTAATTTAACATTCAAAAAGACAATATGAGAAACTGTTACCATGAAAAAATAATTTAGTTGAGTAAAAACATTTTTTCAGCTTAATGAATTTTGAGATAAACTAATTTTTTTTAAAAAATAAGACATATTTAAGTTTCCAAACCAATACAAGAATGTTTGTGTAAACAACTTACAAATAAATATTTTAAGGATTTTTGCAAGGTTTTTACCTGCAAAGATCTGAGGTCAGAAATGTGTGCTTTAACTTGCTGCTGTTGACGACAAGCAAAAACAAAGGTTACACACCTGTAAAAGGAGTTCTTCAAGATGGACTCTGCATCTTCATACTCCTGGGATACTTCAACCAGTGCAGCCTGAACAGTAAAGCTCTAGCTAGCAGTAGCTGTTCGATCATTCATGCACTTCCATTGCCTCCTCCCCTCAATGAATGAATTTTTCAGGGCAAATGTATAAAGGGGTGTGGCACTCCAGCCACCTCAGTTTCTTCCCCTATGACAGGACTCTGAGGTAGTGGAGAAAATCCCATGAGTGTGAATACGCAGAGACCATTTTGAAGAACCCTGGTTACAGGTAAGCAACTTTCATTTCTCCTTTGAATGTCCTTTGCATATTCCCACTTATGGGATAGATTAAAAAGCAGTACTCTGATTCAGGATAGTGGGACCACAGAATTCTACTTGAACAAGGACCGCAGAACTGCCTTGTCAAATTTTACATCAGATCTAGGTTCCAAATCTAACAAGTGGTGTTTAGTAAAAATGTGTACTGAACTCCATATTGCTGCTCTACATATCTCTATTAGAGGAATGTCTCCAGAAAAAGCCACAGAAGCTGCCTTCAATCTAGTACAATGTGTTTTAATTCCCCGTGGAAAAGACAAACCCATCAATCTGTAAGCTTCATAAATATATAATTAACCATCTTGAGAGAGTTTCTTTTTCAAACAACTTTACCCTTTTTTATTGCTTATGATAAAAGGAATTTTAGAGATTGTCTAAATTGTTTATTTCTGTCTAAATAAAAGGCTGAAATCCTTTTAATATCTAGTATATCTAATTTAGCTTCCCCATCCTGAGCATGAGGCTTGGGAAAGAATACTGGTAAAATTATCGACTGATTTATAGGAAAATCCAAAACTATCTTTAGTAAAAACCTTGGGTGTGTATGTAAAATTATCTTTATGAAAAACAATAAATGGTGGATTAGCCAGTAAGGCATTTAATTCATTTATATGTTCTGCTGAAGTGATAGCTATAAAAAAAACCCACTATCTTAACAGACAGGTGGAACAATGTACAGCTTTCCCAGTGGTTCAAAGGGAGGTTTTATCAGCTGTGAAAGCTCTGTGTTCAAATCCCAAGCTGGCATAGGGTGTCTTATTGAAGGATATATATTAGTAAGACCTACCAAGACTTTTATAGCTTTTTCATGAGTAAAAACCGATTTATTTTCCATAGTTATATGGTATGTTGATATGGCTGAAAGGTCAATCTTCATGGAAGATAGTGAGAAATCCACTCTATAATACATATTCTAATATATAATTAATGGGTGCTGTATATAGCTCTATATCATACATGGAAATCCACAGTAAAAACCTTTTCCATTTATGAATATAAAATATTTTCATGTGGACTCTTTTCTTGAATTTATCAATACATTTTAACCTTTAACGAATAAGACTTTTCTATCAATCCCAGAGTTTTATCTCCCAGGCCGTTAGATAGAGATACTGAAGATCTAGGAGATAACACAACAAGAAGGGATGGTCTAACAAAACTGGTACAGTGGCAGAAGTTCAATTAACCCTCTGGACAGGCAAATTAAGTCCAGGTATCACAGTTGTCTGGCCCATGCTGATGCTATTACAATTACTCTAGCTTTGTCTTATTTTGTTTATTACTCTTTAAAAGAAGAAAAATGGGGAAACACATAACTTAACCCTTGACCCCAATTTATTAGGAATGCATCCAACAGTGAGTCCCTGCTCTCAAACAAAATCCGATGCAAAAAAATCTATTATAGGATTCCCCCACAACCTGAAAAGCTATATTACCACTTTGTCCTTCCAAAGACCATTCTTGTATTTGAGCAGTCAATCTACTTAGATGACCTGTAAGGATATTTTGTTCCCCAGATACATGAATTGCTATTGGGTGAATGTCTTGTTATATATTGTAGGGAATGAGCCCTGCTTTGTTTGTTTAGATAATATAATGCTAGTTTGTTTAGATAATATAATGCTAGTCATACTTTGTCACCACCCACACTCCCCTGGTTTTTGACTTAAAGCAGAAATGACTTTAGAGCCACCATGATTGCTCTCAATTCTAAAATACTGACATGTTGATTCCTTTCCTTTAGTGACCAGTGAGCTCTGACTAATAAATTGTTGTTTAAATGGGCCTGCCATCCCAGAGTAGATGCACTGGAAGTAGGGGCAAGTCAAGGTAAGGCAGCTTATGTCGTCCTAACTATGTAAGCCTACATATTACGGTGTTCCTCCTGCTGCTGTAAATTGCCCACTCCACCAACCTAGTAAATCCACGTCGACGAGAGGCATAAGGCTTAGGACTACATAGTTTGAGTGATGCAATGACTGTACAGACATTGTGTTGCTTGCATTGCCTGTTGGCTGGAGCCGTGGAATTGACTTCTTGACAAGAATGCCAATTTCACTACTGGTAGGATCCCTGTTTTGAAATTGGGGGCAGGGGGGAGAGAGGGTGTTCCAGCTGTGAGCTCCAGCAGAGCCGATAGCTGGAGCCTCGCTGCCTGGCACCAAGGGGGCTTCTCACAGAGCTCCCAGCTGACGCCAGGTCTCTGAGCTCCCTGCCTCACATGGAGCTCTCAGCCCCACCCATTAGCTATCAAGTTGGTGCAAATGTTTCTGGTGAGGACGTGCACCACAGACAGAAGGAGGGTAGTGGGGACATGAAAAATCACAGTAATTACTGCGGTGGCTGTAAGTCAACCTAACATAGGTCAACTGAATTGTGTAGTGTAGACATGGCCTAAGTACCACTGATGGCAGAAAGAGAGAGAAAGACTGAAAGGTATACCCTCCATTACATTTAGTGCACACGTCCACAACATCAGTGTTGTCAATACCTGCTATGGAATCACTAATTTGCGATGCTTGTTGTCTAAGCCTGGTTTGTAATTTCTCACTAGCCAGTGTTGCAGGTCAGTCATCCAAAGTATGGTATCACTGAGGTGGCTGATGCTAAGAGACCCAGTGAACCAAGAAAAAAAAGGAGTATTGACTGTTATGGAGACTTCGGAAGGAGATGTATAAACTATTTTATTTTCATAAAGCTTTCTTCTGGGAGAAAGATTTTTGCTGAAGTTGAGTCTAATAAGGCCCTATAAAAAGGAGCCTTTTAGGATTTAGGAATGATTTTTCCCAATTTATGCATAATCCCAGGTTTGCAAAAAGTAAATATATTTGTTCCACACATAAGACTTCTTACTTAAACAATGCTTTGATTAAGCGGTCATCTAAGTAAGGATAGACAAACTCCATTGCTTTAGATATGCTGCCACTACAGAAATATATTTCGTAAACATCCTCGGAGCTATGGATAAACCAAAGGAAAGAACCCTGTACTGAAAATGGTCCTCTCCTACCATAAAACATAGGTATTTTCAATTACATGGTTTTATTAAAATATAGGAATATGCATGTTTTAATCCAGAGCTGCAAATCAATCCTGAAGAGAAAGATAAGGGATTCTAGAAATTAGAGGACATGCAGACACAAAACTTTGCATACAGCCATTTAATTTTCTGAGATCCAAAATGGGATGAAGGTGCCCATCTTTTTTTGGAATTAGAAAATAGCTTAAATAAAAACTCTGCCCTTTGCGTTCAGAAGGCATGGTTTCTATCGCATCCAGCTGTAATAGAGACCGAATCTCTTTTCTGAGCAAACTGAGTTGAACCTGATCCCCAATCAAGGAGGGAAGTGTTAGTTTGTTGGGAAGGAGAGTTACAAATTGTGTTGAATTCCCATTTGCAACAATTTCCAGAATCCAGCTGTCTGATGTTATTAATTTCCACTGAGGGTGAAAACAGGACAAATATTCCCCAAAGAGGTAAATGTGTCTAACAGGACTGACTTGTAGCTGGGTCCCTTGCCAAATGTGAAACCTTGAAGGAATTGCAGAAGATGAAGTCAAAAAATTCCTTTTACTATTACAAGGTTTAAACTCTCTCTTCTTCAATTGCTGATATTGACAAGAATAATATTGAGGGCTGGTAGTAATAATTCCTTCTTTGATAGGGGTAAGGAATTGATGAAGAATATAATGGGTATTGCCTTTGGTATCTGAATCGTGGAACCAAAGATGATCTTTATGCTATATTAAAGAAATCTAAAGATTTACCTGACCTCACATTCTTTATTTTCTCTAGCACCTTGTCTGTCTGCATGCTAAACAGACTCTACTCTCCCATAAAAGGAAGATCCTTGATTCTCATCTTAATCTCTGGAGAAAGACCCACTGATCGCAGCCATGCATGCATTCTGAATACAATAACCAAAACTATTACCCTAGCTGACGCAACCAAAGAATCAAATGCAGCCCTTTAACTGATGTTTACCAACATTCTGCCCCGCCATCAAAAGGGCATTTGCTAACCTTCTACATTCTTCCAGTGGAGAGCTGAGGAATAACAACTTTCCCCCACAGATGATGCTGGTAACCAGCATGAGAGATCTTCATAATTTTAAATATGCATGCCTAACATAGCTGAAGGAAACATTTTCTTCATAAATATATCAAGTCTTTCCCCTTCTTTATCAGGAGTACAGTGAACTTAGGTAACTTTCCATCTATGTAGCACAGCCTCCATCATTAACAAAATAGGAGATGGCAGAGCATAAAAGTATAAACATAGCTAGACCTTCCTGAGGGAATTGGTATAATTTGGCAGTCTTTTTTGACACAGGCAGCTGAGGGAGCATTCCAGCTTGTTTTTGATGGTTGAAGCCATCATTCTAATAAGGGGAATGTTACCTTCAAAATATCAAAAAACAGGTGAGAATTCCTTGATACCGAGGGAATCTAATGTCTTTGTGATGCAATCCATAATTCATGAAATGACACTACATCCTCTGATGGTGGTGCTACTGAAGTGTTGCCCACATTTTTCCCTAGAGAAGGCAACCCCTCCAGAGTCTGGATCTGACTCTTGTATCACTACTAATTCCTCCTCTTCTAATAATAACTCTCTTAACATTGTAGACTTATCAGAACTTAGTTGCATTGGTGGATATGTATCCTTCAGATCTGACAATATCCTCTCAGTACCAAACTGGCAAATGTCTATTGTCATATACAGAAACATGCTGATAAGGTGCAGGAGACAGCCAATGATACCTGAAAGGGGTACCTGCCAGTCAGGCCAAAACTCCATACTCAGATCAACTGGACATTTCTTTGTCCATATGGATCTAGAACACACAAATGAGGTTGCTGATAATACTTTTTCTCCAGATCAGATCGCTGAGCTATATTTCTTCTCCAATCCAAGCCCATTCTTAGTTCAGATGGAACCAGAGACAGCAATCTCCTTGGCTGAATGAAGGAGAATAGAGAAAAAAAATCTTTTCTGGAGACCCTTAAGGGGTCTTAAATGGCAGAAGCAGAAGATATCCTGAGTTCTTCAACTCTTCCTCTCTGCCTTGGGGGAGCATCTAATTGAATCGGTTGCAGCAAAATGTCCAATTCTTGCTCAGTTGAAATACATGGGTTAACTACCAATAGAACTGGCGCCAGATCCAGATCCAGTTGATGAAATTGTGTCATAACTACTATTTGTTGCAGTGCTGTGTCAATACTGTCTACTACTTCCATATATTTTTTCCTATCTCATGCTTTTGGAACTGGCTCATCTAGATTAGATGAAGAACATCTGACTCTACCACAAGAATGTGTATACTGCATACGTTCCTTGAAGACCCTCTGGTCAGATGTCTCTCTCTTGCATGGACTGGCTCTTCAAAAGAGGCTGACTCCAATGAGGACTGAGCGCTCGTGCTCTCCATAATAGCTATGTACTTTTGCAGTGGACTGGCTCTGGAAACAAGGTGAAGGATTTGTCCCAAGGTGGAGGATTTGTCCTCCTTCCTTACAGACTTGCTCGGCGCTGATACTGGTCTCTGAAACTTGTTTGAAGCTTGCTTGGTTCCATACAGTTTTGCTGACAGTGCTTCTTGTAATAAAGTCACCTGAAATCTGTTGTGTTTCCACTTTTGTTGCTTGTGTTATGAAAATAAAGCAAATCAAGCATTTTTAAAAGTGAGTGTCCTTCACCCAAAAGCCAGGCATGTGGCATGTGTGTCAGATGCCAGAAACAGAACCAGACATAATACACCTTTTTAAGATGGGACTTCTTATTCTTCAGTTTCATCATTTCAAAATCAAAATATTTACAACCAAGTTAAAATTAATTGTCTGTTAGTGTTGATTAACTAATATAAATTATTAACTAGCTGACAAGATACGGATCCAGAAGCAGTCCAGAGCATTTCCTGATTTGTTCAGCTGTTTTCAGTTTGAAGAACCTGAGGCAGTCGAAGCACCATACCCTGGAACAATCGACGTTCACAGAGGGGAGAGGGCAAGGGACATGTGAGCTGCTATTGATAGCTTGAGTTCTACCATTCGGACTGCACAGGTTGGAGCATCTCATGAGTGCTAACATGCAGAGGATATTCGAAGAAGTTTCTGCATTTCTTACTATAAGCGTACTTAATGTCACTAAGGACTTGTTTACACTTACAACGCTGCAATGCTATAGCACTTCACTGAACTTCTCCCATCGGAGCTGGTACTCCAAATCCCCAAGAGGCAGTTGTTACATCAATGAGAGAAGCCCTCCCATTGACAAGTGCTGTCTATACAAGAAGTTTGGTTGATTTAACTGCATTTTCCACACCCTGAGTGATGTAGTTATAACAAAATAAGTTTGTAGTGTAGACCAGGGCTAAGTACAGAAGAGAAAACAAACTTCTCAGCCAGTGAGCAAAATGAACCAATATTCAAGAATTGTTTCAAATGTATTTGCAATATGTATGTTGTTAAAAATTTGGGATCTCATAACTTTTGAACTTTTTTAAAAAAAATTTAGGTTCACCTTCAAGATTAATGTATGCAATACATACATTTTCAATAGATATCACATGTTGTCCTAATAATAAGTTGACGGTTATTTTTATGAAGGTTCTCACTGAACTGAGAAGATTTTTTCCCTTCGTTAAACATTAACATTACTGAACCTCTGAGCATGCCTGTGCTGCAGACTGCAAATGAACTTTTAACAGCCAGTCATCTAAATAAGTGCATATAGAAGTCTCTTGTAAGCTGTCATTTCACCTGAGTACCTGATAATTCTTGGAATTAGAAACACCCAAAAGGAGGATTTTGTACTGATGATGATTCTCACTTATGCAAAAATCACAGTTACTTCTCTGTGTTGGTCTGACAGATATAAAGCATGCATCACGACAAGAACTCCAAACCAAACGCATATACTTAATAAGAGAATGGTCATGGGAATAGAAAATACTGGGAACAGACTCCCCATTCTCCCAATACTACTTTAGAAACTTAGAATGCCCCGAATGGAACGGAAAACTTCATCTCAACATTCCAGGGAAAAAAAGTTGGGGGCAGCATGAAGTAGAAATAGAGTAACCTCTGAATAATTTCCAGCCTTTTTGTTTTGAACTCCCAGAAACACCTTCAAGTCTGATGTTTGAAAGATGAAGTAACAAAAGATGTGCAAGGAGCACAGTGCCTGGCTCTCTGCCTCCACACAAACATTTTTCTTTTGGAAGAATCTGTGAGGACAATCCAATGGCTACTCATATTAGCTTTCTTACTTTTGGATCAAAAGAGGGAATTTTTTTTTTAAATAAAAATAATGATTCAATCCCAATAAAGTGTAGATCTAAAGTATTATAGTTTCTGAAGAATGTAATTTCCTTTCAAGCCTAAAAGCTCTAGTCTCTTAAATCAAATATTTTACACCTTACTCGGAATATTTTAGATCTAAAGGCAAGAGCACCAAATACTAAAGTAACTACTCTTTTTCCATGGCATTGCCCTCTAAACATCCTATAGCAGATTTAGCAAGTAATGACAATGCTCAGGAAGAAGGCAGAGTACTAATAAGTAAATGAGACAAGCATTTATCCTTTGAATTGCACATACCTGGACTCAGTGTCCAGAGAATAATGCTTAATTAAAAGTCTAAGTTAAACTCCAAGAAGCAGCTTTACAAATGTCAACAGGCACAAAACAAATAGATGCAGAGGAGGCTACTTCTCTTTAGAAGAATGGACTTTTCAGTTTCAGTGAGGTCACACAGTATCTGATTACAAAACCTGAATATTTTGCTTGTGGAAAGATACATTTGCTTTCAGTATTTTCACCAAAAAGGTACAAAACAACTTAGTGAACTTCCTGAAGGGTTTATTAAGATTGTAGATAATAGCCCTTTTAAATATCCAAGCTTTACCAGAAAAATTTGAGGCTTTGGAAAATATACTGGTAATGAAAGTGTTCAAATGAAAACCAGAGACCACCTAGTCAAAAATATTGGAGGAGGGTGCAAAACTATTTTATCCTTATAAAACCTTTGTAACACATCAAAGCCAAACAATAACTCCCCCTTGCCCTCATCGAGTTCAAAATATCCAAAGAAGGGAGAAACTTGCCTGGAGATAAAACCTTTCAAGGGGTCTTCTGGCAGAGGAAGAAAGGGAAAGAGACCATTCTGGGAAAGCTAAAAAAAGCTAAAATTGTCAAATCCATAGTCCAGGTGGAGACTCAGAGACCCAAGGGGATGACAGCCCTAAAGAGAACTGCACCATTATGGAACGTGCTAACCTAATAAGGAAATGATATAGGCTGGAAACTGAAAAAAAGCCAAAAAGACAACTTCTCTTGCAAAGCCTAGATAGTGCCTAACAACATCCCTGAAGGAGAAGCCAGAAGCTCCCTCTAGGGCAGACAAGAGATCTGAATGCCTGATATCTGAGAAAGCCCTCTCAGCTTCTGACCTTTAAGACCTGGGGAGGCTGAATATTGCATCTCATGATCAGAACCAATCAACAGCACTGACTCCGTAATAAATCCCTAAATAAATTTTGTTTGCTCTTATGTTGTTCCTTTCTTCTCTTCTTAGGAAGCAGCAGGCAGCACTTCCAAAGAGTCCCATTCTATTAAACATTTCAGCCCATAAATTCAAAGATTCTGGGTCCAAAGACTTTGAAATTCTTGAACCTAAACCACTTAACTCCTTCCCCAAACAGATGTTAGGCTTAAACTCAAAAGATTCTTTCAACTCTGAGTAATATGGACAAGGTGTACAGCCTACAGAAAAACTACTTCTCAGGTCTTGACACAGATTCATAGACTCTAGGACTGGAAGGGACCTCGAGAGGTCATCGAGTCCAGTCCCTTGCCCTCATGGCAGGACCAAATACTGTCTAGACCATCCTGGATAGACATTTATCTAACCTACTCTTAAATATCTCCAGAGATGGAGATTCCACAACTTCCCTAGGCAATTTATTCCAGTGCTTAACCACCTTGAGAGAGTTAGGAAGTTTTTCCTAAATGTCCAATCTAAACCACCCTTGCTGCAATTTAAGCCCATTGCTTCTTGTCCTATCCTCAGAGGTTAAGAACAACAATTTTTCTCCGTCCTCCTTGTAACAACGTTTTATGTACTTGAAAACTGTTATGTCTCCTCTCAGTCTTCTCTTCTCCAGACTAAACAAACCCAATTTTTTCAATCTTCCCTCACAGATCATGTTTTCTAGACCTTTAATCATTTTTGTTGCTCTTCTCTGGACTTTCTCTAATCTGTCCATACCTTTCCTAAAATGTGGCGCCCAGAACTGGACACAATACTCCAGTTGAGGCCTAATCAGTGCAGAGTAGAGCGGAAGAATTACTACTCGTGTCTTGCTTACAATACTCCTGTTAATGCATCCCAGAATGATGTTTTCTTTTTTTGCAACAGTTACACTGTTGATTCATATTTAGCTTGTGATCCACTATGATCCCCAGATCCCTTTCCGCAGTACTCCTTCCTAGGCAGTCATTTCCCATTTTGTATGTGTGCAACGGATAGTTCCTTCCTAAGTGGAGTACTTTGCATTTGCCCTTATTGAATTTCATCCTATTTACTTCAGACCATTTCTCCAGTTTGTCCAGATCATTTTGAATTTTAATCCTATCCTCCAAAGCACTTGCAACCGCTCCCAGCTTGGTATTGTCCACAAACTCTATAAGTGTACTCTCTATGCCATTATCTAAATCACTGATGAAGATATTGAACAGAACCGGATCCAGAACTGACCCCTGCAGTTCTCCACCTTCTGAAATAAAAAATTGCCTCCAGTACATTCCAAGAACTTGCTGGATAATCTGCGCTCTGCCATATTATTTTCCCAACAGATGTCTGGGTAGTTAAAGTCCCCCATCACCATTAAGTCCTGTGCTTTGGATGATTTTGTTAGTTGTTTAAAAAAAGCCTCATCCATCTCTTCTTCCTGGTTTCATGGTCTGTAGACCCCCTACCATGACATCACCATCATCATGATATAATGTTGCACAATGGCATAGACCTAACAGTATAAAACTCAATTTTAGTACAATTTAACCTAAAAAAAATTAAGAACTATATATAAATAATTTAAAGAGTAAGGACAGTTGAGATGAAAGGAGACAGACCTCGCTCTGTCAGCTTGAACAAATGAGGAGTCTCACTCAGGGGCTGCATCTCTTTAAACCTCCTCACACTGCATGCTAGCACAAAATGTGTTTTCCTCCTTTATTAATAGTGTTTATACATACAGCATATTACATCTCTGCTTCAGAAACACTAATTGTTTCTATTTGTTTGTGGGTTCAATTCAAGGTGTTTGCTTTGCCCACTGAAGTCCTTAATGGTTTGGTCATGTCATGTGCACTTAAGAGCCTATGTCTGCCTCTCCTTGTGCCATTACCCAACCTGAAGGCAAGCTGTTGGTTCTTACATTTGTCTGTCTGGAGCAGGTCATTCTCAGTATAGGGCCCTCAACTCTGGAACATGCTTTTCTTCCTGGCCTGACAAGCAAAGTTTGCATCTTTTAGGGCACACTGAAAGGCCAATAGATTTACTCTGATTATTTTTTTTGGAGGGGTAGTTGAGTATGATGGGGTTTACTTTTTCTTTCTGATCAGGGGGTTCAGGGAGTTTAGCTGCTATTTAACATGTTTACTTAATGTTAATTTTACATGAAGAAACAGGAATTTTGATTAGTGCACAATATACATTTAAATAAATAAGGTCAAGAGAATGGTAGCTTTATAATTCATCACATAATTTCAGTTTTCTTCTTACACCTGTTCAGTGTAGAGAGTGAATGCTAAAATGTCAAATGCAACATATACATCATCATCTTAGTTTTACCTGCTTCAGCAAATTCACAAAAAGGAACTCCTGGTCTCTCTTCCTTGGAGTCTCTTGTTAGTATGTCAGCAATATATAAAGTCAATTTCTGAAGGTCACCAAAATTTTCACATCCTATTCTCATATTAACATACAAAGTTCCCAATTTGGCCCAGTCACTTTTTTCTTTACAGTGCTGTTAAAAGTCAAATAATAAATGTAAATAAGTTTGCTACAAAACATGATACAGCTATTAGTTATTACAACTCAGACGGTTCAGCTGGCAGGAACTATTAGGTGCTCAAAATACACCTTGTACAAATTCTCCTTTTTATATTCTCAAAAATGTTATCTAGCCTTCTGAACATTTCCCTTAATGATGTCTAAAACAGCCTACTATAAGAGCTGGTTGATTGTTCTTATTTTGTCTAGATCAGATAAGAAAGCTAGTTTTTCCTAATTTCAATTTAAAAACAGTAATTCTTGTAATACATCTGACTAGCCACGAGTAGGTCATCCCCCTTTCTAGTATTTCCTTTCAAATGTTCATATTGTTTTAACTCCATTTCTTTATGATTCTATTCATGTATCATGTCTTCCAACCCTGTTTTCTTTGTTGCTATTCTTCATGCTGTTTTTTTTTCCAGCCTTTTTTCAGTGAAAAACCCCTAATTGAACTAAAATGGAGGTCTTTGTCACTATTGGCAAAGGAACATTAATGGTATTATATGCAATACTTCAGTATGCACATTCCAGGTATTTTGTTATAGCCTCACATTGCAAGTTTCTATAAACTGCTTTCCATGTCTGTTATGCATGTTCAACTGAGTTAAATGTTTTTCTGCAATGTTTTTATCACATTCTCCCATTTTTTATTTTTATTTAATATTGACCCTTTCCAAACGTATACTATTAGAGCCCTTCAAAATGTATGTCTTTATTTTTCTTGCATCATATACTGTGTTTGCTATATATGGAGTTTCTATATCTGAAAATTTGATCAAACTGATAGCCTCACAAACCAGATACATTTATAAACATATTTAATATCTTTTTCCAAAACATACACTCTTAAAGTTCTGTTCTACTCTGAAAAGTGACTTTAAAAGTGTCATTGTGTGGTTTCATTTTTAGTGTCTCTGCATTTTCATACTGAATTTACTCAGTTTACAAGTAAAGAGTTACTAGAAGTAACATTTTCTCTTGAAAATTGAGCAAATGTCATTTGGAAATAATTGATATAAAACAAACCTCTTAATGTATATTTGTTTAAATAGACACTCTTTTCAGAGAACGATCACACATATATATCAGTTCTGGTGTATTTACTGCCCTCTAGGCAGACTAGGGCCTGGTCTACACTAGGAAATTAGGTCAGTATAAACTATGTCACTCAGGGGTGTGAAAAATCCACATGCCGACCGATGCAGTTAAACTGACCTAATATCTGGTGTAGACAATACTAGGGCAATGGGAGAATTCTCCCATCAACCTAGCTACCACATCTTGGGGAAGTGGAGTACCTGCGCAGATGGAAGAAGCCCTCCCATCAGCACAGCTAGTGTCTTCACCGAAGTGCTCCAGCAGCGCAGCTGTACTGGTGCAGCTGTCTCATTGTAATGGTTTATGTGCAGACAAGCCCTAGGGGTAGAGTTGAGGTGCAAAACCAGCCAATAACTACACAAGCTGGAACTCATCTGCCCTTTCAAAACAGTTAGTTATACAATTTCCTATTTGAAATACAAGAATAAAGAGAATGGTGTTTGTTCCCAGAAAAAATGGTTACATACCTTTCGTAACTGTTTTTCTTTGAGATGTGTTGCTCATGCTCATTCCAAGTAGGTGTCTGCGCACAACGTGCACAGTCATTGGAAGGTTTTCCCCTAGTGGTACCCGTTGGGTCAGCTGTAGAGCTGCCTGGAGTGGTGCCTTTATGGCAGTGTATACAGGTCCCTGCCAAGCAGCTGCCTCTTCAAGTTCCTTCTTGCCAGATACTCTGAGAGAGGGGAGGCAGAGGGGTCTTGGAAAGGACATGAGCAACACATCTCAAAGAACAACAGTTATGAAAGCTAGGTGACTTTTTTTTTCCCTTCGAGGAACTGACATGAGCAATCACAAGTAGGTGACTCCCAAGCAGTCCCCCAGAGAGGTCGGAGTTCACCGAGTTGCAGACTGAAGCACTGCTCTACCAAATGCAGCATCGTCTCTAGCCTGTTGGGTGATGGTATAGTGCAACATAAAGGTGTGAATCGACGACCACATCACCGCCCTGCAGATGTCCTGAATGGGGACCTGAGCCAGGAACACTGCAGAGGAAGCTTCCACTCTTATAGAATGCACTGTGAATGGTGGAGACAGAATCTTTGCCAAGACATAGTACGTCCTGATACAGGCTGTGGTCCAAGAGGAGATTCCTTGGGATGAGACGTCCTCTCGGCAATAGCCACGAAGAGCTGCGTTGATCTTCTAACCGTCTTTGTCTGCTCAATATGAAAAACTAGCGTGCATCTAACATCCAGGGAATGGAGCAAGCGTTCCCTATCGTTAGCATGTGGCTTGAGGCAGAACACTGGCAGAAAGATGTCCTGATTCACGTGAAATTGCAAGACTGCCTTTTGGAGGAAAGCCGTGTGTGACTGTAACTGCATCTGGTCCTTATAAAGCATGGAATAAAGGGGCTTGGACATCAGAGACTTGAGCTCAGACACTTTTCTGGCCAATGTTATAGCCACTAGGAACGCTACTTTCCACGAAAGGTAAAGGAGAGAACAAGTTGCCAGGGGTTCGACGGGAGGGCCCATCAGCCTAGAGAACATCCAACTGAGAACCTGGGGGGGGATCAGTTGCTGTACTTTAGGGTACAGTCTGTGTACACCCTTGAGAAAAGGGCTGATGATAGGGTTGGCGAACACCAAGTGGCCCACTGCACCAGGGTGGGAAGCTGAAATCTTTATTGATGATACTGCCAACCTCTGCTGCTTTTAACTGGAGTAAATAGTCCAGGATGAAAGGAACTGAGGTCTGCAATGGAGTAATGTCCTTCTGAAGTGACCAAATTGAAAACCTCTTCCACTTAGCCAGATAAGTGGCACAAGTGGAAGGCTTTCTGCTGCCAAGGAGAAAGGACAGTTACCTGTTCTGTAACTGGCGTTCTTCGAGATTTGTTGCTCATATCTATTACACAGTAGGTGTGCGTGCTCGCCATGTGCACCGGTGCCGCAAGGTTCTCCCTCAGCAGTGCTCGTAAGGGGAGCGCTGCTGCGACCCCAGGAGTGGCGCCGCTACAGTGCGCTATAAGGGGAGCCGCATGCTCCCCCCACCCTCAGTTCCTTCTTAACGGACCAACTCCAATGGTGGGGAAGGAGGGTGGGATGTGGAATAGACATGAGCAACACATCTTGAAGAACATCAGTTACGGAAGAGGTAACTGTCCTTTCTTCTTCGAGTGCTTGCTCATGTATGTTCCACAGTAGGTGATTACAAGCTGTGTCTGATGGAGGTGGGCAGGAGTTCACAGATTCCCTGGCTGGAGCACAGCCCTAACAAAAAAAACCATCATCCTTCGTGTGGGAGATGATCACATAGTGCGACGTGAACGTGTGTACTGAGGACCAGGTAGAGGGCCAACAGATGTCCTGGATAGGGACATGGGCCAGAAAGGCAGCTGATGAGGCCTGAGCCCTTGTTGAGTGAGCCCTTATAATAGGTGGTGCTAGGCTGCAGCATGTGTGGATGCACGATGTAATCCACTGGGAAAGCCTCTGGGTGGAGATTGGCTGGCCCCTCATGCGCTCAGTGGAAGCAACGAAGAGTTGCGAAGATCTGTGGAACAGCTTAGTCCGATCCAGATAAAAGGCCAGAGCCCTGAGCATGTCAAGCATATGGAGGTGGCGTGCCTCGTTAGATGTATGCGGCTTAGGGCAGAGGGCAGGTAAGATGCTGTCCTGGCTCACATGAAAGACGGACACACTTTGCGGGAGGAATGCAGGGTGTGAGCGGAGCTGAACCATGTCCTTGTGAAAGACAGTGTACAGAGGGTCGTAGGTCAGGGCCCTGAGCTCTGACATCTGCCGGGCTGACGTGATGGACACGAGGAAGCTACCTTCCAGTGCCACAGGATCCACCCCTTGATTGGACTCCTCGTGTGGCGCCGAGGAGCCGTGACCTGCCAATCTATCCCTTGGAGGTCTGGACAGCGCAACTGACAGAGCCTCCGATGCTCCTGCTATCGACCGAGGGCCTTGCTAAGCATTCACGGGGGGCCATGGGGTCCACTGGCATCACTGGCTCTGCCATGGGGGTCCCTGCCATTGGCTCGGGTGCGGCATCAGCTGGTCAGGTTGGCCCGGCTGGAGCATAGGACGCTGTGTGTGGGTCGAGGTCTGGGTTACCAACGACCTGTCGGTGCAGTGCGAGCAGTACACGTGGTACCAAGCATGGCGTCTGCCACAGGACCGGGACTCTGAAGTCGAGGCACGGTACTGCCTCAAGCTGCTACTCCTTGAGACGCTTCGATGCCTGGATCCGTGACGAAGCAGAGCTGGCGATCTCTGCCAGAAGTGGTGGGTGCAGTGCCTAGACGCATGAGAGCTGGAGCATGACTGGCGACGGCATCCGTGCTGGGAGCGGCTCTGGTAGCTGTGCCAAGAGTGGGAGCGTCTACGGCATCGGTGCCTGTCCCGGCGAAAATCTATACTCGATATGAAGTCATGTCTAGAACTGCGCTCCGACGGCACCCTGCCACACAACCTGGAGGGCGATGGGAGTGGAGGCTGGGGGCTGTGTCCCTACAGGACACTGGGCGATGAATGGTCTCAAGAGCGGTCTCCTGACCAGGATCTGCGTCAGGTCATCGTCGGCTGACGAGACCCCAGCAGCGGCTTGCCTCTAGAGCAGGGTCCAGGTGCCGGCGGTGCCCTGGGCGCCTACAGGGTCATATCATCTTTGGACGCCTGCAGGGCCTCCGGTGTCAAAGGCATGCGGATTTCAGTCGGAGAGGTCTGAGTCGATGCAACCAGGCTGCTCCGCTTGACCTGAGTTGGAGCTCTAGAGCCCGGAGGGGACTGGGGCTGCCCAACGTGGGTCTAGCCTCCCCCCGTGCCTTCTCCTTATGCTTCTGAGATGACAAAGCCTTCTTCTGCTTTTTCAAAGGAGAGCGGTGCCGGGCACCAGAAGGTGCCAGGGGATCACCATGCACGGAAGACACAGTACCCAGTGTCAACTCCATAAGGAGAAGTTGAAGTCTGAAATACCCCTCCTTTTTTGTTCTTGGGTGGAAGCTCCTGCAGATCCTACACTTATCAGTCTGATGGACTTCCCCCAAAAGAACTTTAAGCAGAAGTCGTGAGGATCTCCCCTGGGCACAGGCTTCTGATAAGACCACCAGGGTTTGAAGGCTTGAGACTGAGGCATGCCCTCTCCCCAACAAAGACTTAACTACTAACTAACTACACTAAAAACTAACAATATTATGATAATAAAACTATTGTGATACAGAAGGGCCATGGAGCAGTGGGAGAGTGGTAGAGGGGAAATATGTAAGCCCTAGGCTAATTAAGGTGCAGTTCCCTATAGACTAGACAGGGTGGCTACAGGTTAATTGGAGCACCTACAGTCAATTAAGGCCCTGTCAAGAACCTAATAAAACCCCCTGTTTCAGGCAGTCAGGGAGGAGGAAGGAGAGAGGACTGGAGCTTGGAGGTGTGTTGTGAGATTTGAAAGACTAGAGAACCGAAGTAAGAACTTTGAGAGAACAGCCCTGCAGGAGGCCTGGCCCCAGTGGTTGGGCATCCTCACCCCATTTTTGTGCGGGGAGGCCCAGAAGGCCTACTAACATATGACCGCAGAGGAGGTGGCAGATTACCTCCGACTGAAGGCGGAGATCTAGGCCAAGGCAGGGGTAACGACAGCCTTGTGAGCCCTGCAATTCTATGAATGGCAGTACTGCAAAGACAAGACACCATGATCACAACTATTTGACCTTGTCATAAACAGATATTTAAGGGTTAACGTCTCTTTTACCTGTAAAGGGTTAAGAAGCTCAGTAAACCTGGCTGACACCTAACCAGAGGACTAATAGGGGGACAAGATACTTTCAAATCTTGGTGGAGGGAAGTCTTTGTTTGTGCTCTTTGTTTTGGGGGTTGTTCACTCTTGGGACTAAGAGGGACCAGACGTCAATCCAGGCTCTCCAAATCTTTCTAAACCACTTTCTCATGTTTCAAAACTGTAAGTAACAGCCAGGCAAGGCGGATTAGTTTTATTTTTGTTTTCTCAACTTGTAAATGTCCTTTTTTGCTGAGAGGATTTTACCTCTGTTTGCTGTAACTTTGAACCTAAGGCTAGAGGGGGGTTCCTCTGGGCTATATGAATTTGATTACCCTGTAAAGTATTTTCCATCCTAATTTTACAGAGATAATTTTTATCTTTCTTCTTTAATTAAAAGCTTTCTTTTTAAGAACCTGATTGATTTTTCCTTGTTTTAAGATCCAAGGGGATTGGATCTGGACTCACCAGGGACTGGTGGGGGAAAGGAGGGGGGATGGTTAATTTCTCCTTGTTTTAAGATCCAAGGGGATTGGATCTGGACTCACCAGGGACTGGTGGGGGCAAGGAGGGGAGATGGTTAATTTCTCCTTGTTTTAAGATCCAAAGGGATTGGATCTGGACTCACCAGGGATTGGTGGGGGAAAAGGAGGGGGGATGGTTAATTTCTCCTTGTTTTAAGATCCAAGGGGTTTGGATCTGTGTTCACCAGGGAATTGGTGAAGTCCCTCAAGGCCACCCAGGGAGGAGAGAGTTTTGGGGGGACAGGAAGTGCTCCAGACACTAACTTCTGGATGGTGGCAGTGTACCAGATCTAAGCTAGTAATTAAGCTTAGAAGTGTCCATGCAGGTCCCCACATTTGTACCCTAAAGTTCAAAGTGGGGAAGGAACCTTGACATGGTGTCAGCAGTGGGATTTTTTAGGAACCAAAAGCCAGTAAGATTTTTTTTCCTCCTTTCTAGCTGCTTGGAAAGCAGCCTGAAGGCAGAGGTGTTAAGTTTTTTAAAAGGGTCTTTGTTAAGAGGAGGCTTCAAGCTGTGTGCAAACAGCCAGCAAAAGGAATTTACAAGCTGAATTGTTTTTTCTTTCTTTCTACCTCTCGGGTATAGCTAGTTAGAAAGTCTCTGTTAACCAAGCAGCCCTGAGGTGAGTGTGGCCAGCACAAGAAAGCAGGAAAATGAGTACCAGTGGAGCAACTAACAAACTAGAGCTGGCTAGGCTAGAAGCAACAGAGAAAGACAACGAACATAAGAGACAAATGGAACTAAAACAATTAGAAATAGCCAGAGAAGAGGCTGCCCACAAAAGAGCTATGGAGATGAAAGAAAAAAAAGATGAAGATTAAAAAAAAAAAAAGAGATGGAGATGAAACAAAAAGAAATGAAGATAAAAGAAAACAAAATGGAAATGAAAGGAAAAAAAAAGAAAGCCAAAAGAGGCTGAACACCCGAGGGCTATGGAAATCCAGAGGGAGGCCCACCAGCAGGCCCTGGAATTAGCAAGGGCTAAGCCGGATGTACCAGCCAACCCTAACAACCCTTCTCCAGGTACTGTTTCCCATCCCAGAAATTCCTCACCTACAAAGGCAGGTGATGATACTGAAGCCTTCTTAGAAAATTTCGAAAGGGCCTGCCATGGGTACAGCATCCCTACTGACCAGTACATGAAAGAGCTGAGGCCACAGCTCAGTGGACCCTTAGCAGAGGTGGCCGCTGAAATGCCTAAGAAACACATGAACGACTATAATCTTTTTCAAACCAAGGCCAGAATCAGATTGGGGCTAACACCTGAGCGTGCCTGTCAGCAGTTCAGAGCCCTAAGGTGGAAACCAGATGTGTCATTTACCCAACACGCCTACCATATTGGAAAGAATTGGGAGGCCTAGATATCAGGAGCAAGTGCTAACTCTCTGGAAGAGCTGGCCTTCCTAATGAAAATGGAGCAGTTCTTAGAGGGTGTTTCTGAGGAAATCGAAAGATACATCCTAGATGGGAAGCCCAAAACTGTAACCGAGGTGGGGGAGATTTCTGCCACTTCCACCCATCTGGCCAAAGAAAAAAGCTACTAGCAAGGGGAGCGAATATCAGAGGGGGCAGACCAAAAATAAACCCTATCACCGGGAGCAACCCAAGACCCCACCTACAACCCAAGGAAAGCCCCAGACACCCTATTGTCCCACCTCACCAGTCTCCAGCAACCCACCTCGACCCAGTGACCAGTCAGCTGGGCAATGTTTTAAATGTAATGAACTGGGACATATAAAGGCCCACTGCCCCAAGAACCCCAACCGATTACAGTTCATTATACCACAATCACACTAAAGATTCCCAGGCCCAGATGCCTCTCAAATATCCTCGGAGCGAAGGGAAAACTTGAAAGTGGGAGGAAAGAAGGTTATAGCGTGGAGAGACACGAGGGCACAAGTGTCAGTTATCCACCAATTCTTGGTGGACCCCAAATTCATCAACCCAGAGGCCCAAGTGACAATTCACCCATTCATGTCAAAATCTGTAAACTTGCCTACAACTGAGTTACCTGTCCAGTACAAGGGCTGGTCAGGAATGTGGACTTTTGCAGTCTATGACAATTATCCCATCCCCATGCTACTGGCGGAAGACTTGGCCAACCATGTGAAACTGGTCAAGAGCGTGGGAATGGTCACACGCAGCCAGGCCAAGAAAGCTTCCACATCCATCCCTGTTCCTGAGCTGTCCACCAGAGCCCCGTCTGTGTTACCAGAGACCCAGACAGAGGTGGTGGAACCGGATCCCCTGCCAACGACTGCAACAGCCATAGTGCATCCAGTCCCAGAACGAGAACTGGAAAAGCAACCAGCACCAAAACCGTTGCCAGCACTGACTCCAGCGCTTGCAAACCCATCTACAACTCCAGCACCAGAGGGCACCAGCGGGCCTGAACAGGCAGAAGCAGCAGACAACCCTACCCAAGAGGCTCAGCCAGAGCCTGAAATATCACATAGTGCACCAGCGGAGAGCAGTTCACAATCAATGAAAATAACCTCATCACCTACATCACTTCCATAGGGACCAAGCCCAAAGTCCACAGTCTAAGGAGGAACTGATGTCTCCAGCCTCAAGGGAACAGTTCCAGTCTGAGCAGGAAGCTGATGACAGCCTTCAGAAAGCTTGGGTGGCGGCACGGAGCACCCCACCACCTCTCAGCTCTTCTAACCGATCCCGGTTTGTTGTAGAACAAGGACTTTTATACAAGGAGACTCTTTCTGGTGGACACCAGGAAGACTGGAGTCCTCAAAGACAGTTGGTAGTTCCAACTAAGTACCGGGGAAAGCTCTTGAGTTTAGCTCATGATCATCCCAGTGGCCATTCTGGGGTGAATAGAAACAAAGACCGATTGGGGAAGTCCTTCCACTGGGAGGGAATGGGCAAGGACGTTGCTAATTATGTCTGGTCTTGTGAGGTGTGCCAACGAGTGGGAAAGCCCCAAGATCAGATCAAAGTCCCACTCCAGCCACTCCCCATAATTGAGGTCCCCTTTCAGCGAGTAGCTATGGATATTCTGGGTCCTTTCCCAAAAAATACCCCCATATGAAAGCAGTACATACTGACTTTCATGGACTTTGCTACCCGATGGCCGGAAGCAGTAGCTCTAAGCAACACCAGGGCTAAAACTGTGTGCCAGGCCTTAGCAGACATTTTTGCCAGGGTAGGTTGGCCCTTCGACATCCTTACAGATTTGGGAACTAATTTCCTGGTAGGGACCATGAAAAATCTGTGGGAACCTCATGGAGTGGATCACTTGGTTGCCACCCCTTACCACCAAACCAATGGCCTGGTGGAGAGGTTTAATGGAACTTTGGGGGCCACGATACGTAAATTCGTAAATGAACACTCCAATGATTGGAACCTAGTGTTGCAGCAGTTGCTTTTTGCCTACAGGGCTGTTACACATCCCAGTTTAGGGTTTTCACCATTCAGACTTGTGTATGGCCAGCATGTTAAAGGGCCATTACAGCTGGTGAAGCAGCAATGGGAGGGGTTTACGCCTTCTCCAGGAACTAACATTCTAAACTTTATATGCAACCTACAAAGCACCCTCCAACACTCTTTAGCCCTTGCTAAAGAAAACCTAAAGGATGCTCAGGAAGAGCAAAAGGCCTGGAATGATAAATATACCAAAGAGCGTTCCTTCAAAGTAGGGGACCAGATTATGGTCTTGAAAGCGCAACAGGCCCATAAGATGGAAGCATCATGGGAAGGGCCCTTCACGGTCCAAGAGTGCCTAGGAGCTGTTAACTATCTCATAGCATTCCCCACCTCAATCCTAAAGCCTAAAAAGTGTTCCATGTTAATTCTCTAAAGCTCTTTTATTCCAGAGACTTAAAGGTTTGTCAGTTTACAGCCCACGGAGGAGATGACACTGAGTGGCCTGAAGGTGTCTACTACAGAGGAAAAAATGACAGTGGCGTGGAAGAGGTGAACCTCTCCACAACCCTGGAACGTCTGTAGCGGCAACAGATCAAGGAGCTGTGCACTAGCTTCGTCCCAATGTTCTCAGCCACCCCAGGACGACTGAACGGGTATACCACTCCATTGACGCAGGTAATGCTCACCCAATTAGAACCCCACCCTACTGGGTGTCTCCTCATGCTCAAGCTGCTATAGAATGAAAGATCCAAAGCATGCTACAGATGGGTATAATCCGCCCCTCTAACAGTGCATGGGCATCTCCAGTGGTTCTAGTTCCCAAACCAGATGGGGAAATACGCTTTTGTGTGAACTACCGTAAGCTAAATGCTGTAACTTGTCCCGACAACTATCCAATGCCACACACTGATGAGCTATTGGAGAAATTGGAATGTGCTCAGTTCATCTCTACATTAGACTTAACCAAGAGGTACTGGCAAGTACAGCTAGATAAACCCGCCAGAAAAAGGTGAGCCTTCATCACCCATGCAGGGGTGTATGAATTTAATGTGCTTCCTTTCGGGCTGCAAAATGCACCCGTCACCTTCCAAAGACTTGTAGATGGTCTCCTAGCAGGACTGGGAAAATCTGCAGCTGCCTACCTCGATAATGTGGCCATTTTTTCTGATTCATGGGCAGAACACCTGGAAAAAGTCTTTGAGCGCATCAGGCAGGCAGGACTAACTGTTAAGGCTAAAAAGTGTCAAACAGGCCAAAACAGAGTGACTTATCTTGGACACCAGGTGGGTCAAGGAACGATAACTCCCCTACTGGCCAAGGTGGATGCTATCCAAAAGTGGCCTGTCCCAAAGTAAAAAAAACAGGTCCAATCCTTCTTAGGCTTGGCCGGATATTACTGGCAATTTGTACCACACTACAGCCAAATCGCTGCCCCACTAACAGACCTGACCAGAAAAACATAGCCAAATGCAGTTAAGTGGACTGATGAGTGCCAGAAGGCCTTTAACCAGCTTAAGGCAACACTCATATCTGACCCTGTGCTAAGGGCCCCAGACTTTGACAAACCATTCCTAGTAACCACAGATGCGTCTAAGCGTGGTGTAGGAGCAGTTTTAATGCAGGAAGAACCGGATCAAGAATTTCATCCTGTTGTGTTTCTCAGCAAGAAACTGTCTGAGAGGGAAAGCCACTGGTCAATCAGTGAAAAAGAATGTGTATGCCCTGGAAAAGCTACGCCCATACGTTTGGGGACGGCGTTTCCAGCTACAAACCGACCACGCTGCGCTAAAGTGGCTTCATACTGCCAAGGGAAACAACAAAATACTGCTTCGATGAAGTTTAGCTCTCCGAGATTTTAATTTCGAAATTCAACACATTTCAGGAGCTTCTAACAAAGCAGCTAATGCAGTCTCACGTGAAAGTTTCCAAAATCAACTGGCTAAAAATTGTCCTTAAAATGTCAAAAAATCTTGTAGTTTTACATAATTAGTAGTATATGTAAAGGTGCATGTGTTTTATTAATCTGTTTATTCTAAAGTTCTAGGAAGAAATCACCGCCAGTGTGGTTCCACGCTGTCTAAGATTTGGAGGGCATGTCAAACAGATAGTTAAGGGTTAATGTCTCTTTTACCTGTAAAGGGTTAAGAAGCTCAGTAAACCTGGCTGACACCGAACCAGAGGACTAATAGGGGGACAAGATACTTTCAAATCTTGGTGGAGGGAAGTCTTTGTTTGTGCTCTTTGTTTTGGGAGTTGTTCGCTCTTGGGACTAAGAGGGACCAGACGTCAATCCAGGCTCTCCAAATCTTTCTAAACCACTTTCTCATGTTTCAAAATTGTAAGTAACAGCCAGGCAAGGCGGATTAGTTTTATTTTTGTTTTCTCAACTTGTAAATGTCCTTTTTTGCTGAGAGAATTTTACCTCTGTTTGCTGTAACTTTGAACCTAAGGCTAGAGGGGGTTCCTCTGGGCTATATGAATTTGATTACCCTGTAAAGTATTTTCCATCCTAATTTTACAGAGATAATTTTTACCTTTCTTTAATTAAAAGCTTTCTTTTCAAGAACCTGATTGATTTTTCCTTGTTTTAAGATCCAAGGGGATTGGATCTGGACTCACCAGGGATTGGTGGGGGAAAGGAGGCGGGGATGGTTAATTTCTCCTTGTTTTAAGATCCAAGGAGTTTGGATCTGTGTTCACCAGGGAATTGGTGAAGTCCCTCAAGGCCACCCAGGGAGGGGAGAGTTTTGGGGGGGACAGGAAGTGCTCCAGACACTAACTTCTAGATGGTGGCAGTGTACCAGATCTAAGCTAGTAATTAAGCTTAGAAGTGTCCATGCAGGTCCCCACATTTGTACCCTAAAGTTCAAAGTGGGGAAGGAACCTTGACAGACCTAATCCACCTAGCCCGGAAGCTCTCAGCTCAGAGAAAATGATGGAGCTCCTTGGGCCTCCGAGCCTGGGTAGGCCAGAATGACCCCTCCACCAATGACAAACTGGTCACCCTTGTAGAGAGACAACTGGCAGCATGTGAACTGTTCGAAACCCCAGGAGGTGAAACTTGGCATTTCAGGAAACCAGTCCGGACCCCGAGCCTCGGATCATCGAGAACTCCAGGAAAGCCATAGCTGGAAGAACAGGCCCCAAGGAGCAGCCTGAGGCCCCAAATGGACCTGGAGGTTCAGGGGGAGAGAGTTAGGGGAGTGGATCAGAGGGCCCAAGACAGAGGGAAACCTCCAGGATGAGATATTAGTGTTATGAGTGTGGGGAGTTGGGGCATATAGGAGCCCAGTGCCCCAACAGGGAGGAGCCACATGAGTATACTAAGACAGTAAAGATGAACAACATCCAGAGTATAACTTTGGTGGACTCTGGGAGAGCTATCACTTTGGTCTCAGGTAAGTTAGTGGGGCAAGATCAAGTGAGCCAGGCCAACACCACCGGAGTGATGTGTGTTCATGGCACAGTAAATTTCTACCCCACAATTCCAATATGGATTGAGATCCAGGGAAACACTACAAAGATGACTGCAGGAGTGGGTCCCAAGCTTCCCTACCTGGTCTTAATTGGCAGGGATTTTCCTAGGTTCTAGAGCCTACTCCCCCCCATCGAGTTAGGGGCAGGAAGTAAACCCCAAGCAGAGCTTCAGGCGCCCATGGATGGCCCTACCACAATTTTTGCTGTGTTTTCCCAGAGTTATTTTCACTCCCTGGGAAGTCCCGGAAATCTAGACAGGAAAGGAGGGCAGATAAAAGACTGGGAACTAAGATTCTGGCACTAAACCAGAGCTGCCCTGGTTGGGAGGAAGCCTCATCAGGGAAACCACAAGGTAGTACAGACCAGTGGAGACCCAGAGACGGCCCCCAGCACAAGTGGAAGCACCCCAAGAGAAGGAGGGGAGCCCAGTCCAATAGAATCAGGCCAGATCAGTCCCGCACACGAGTGTTTTGGGCAGGACCAAGCCGATGACCCTCTTTATGCAAAAGTGAGGGAGGAGGTAGTAGAGCTAAATGGCATGCCAGTAGAAGAGTAAACCAAAGGTCCAGGGTCATACTATATAATCAAACAGGATCTGTCGTACCAGGTAGTGCCAATATGGGGGTGGGGGAAGTAGAACAGCTCTTGGTGCCAAGGAAGCACATGAGGGCTGTATTAGAGTTAGCTCACAGTCATCTGTTTGGGGGACATTTAAGAGCAGATGAGACCTTGGATAGAATCCTAAGGAAGTTCTACTGGCCAGGGTTTCGAGCAGAAGTCCAGTGCTATTGCACTTCCTGCCCAGAGTGCCAGCTGCATAGCCCTCGACCTCAGTTAAGGGCCTCGTTGGTACCCTTGCCTATAATTGAAGTCCCTTTTGAAAGGACAGCAATGGATCTAGTGGGCCCACTAGAAAAAATGGCCCAGGGCTACCAAAGCATACTCGTCATCCTGGACTATGCTACATGGTATCCCGAAGCCATTCCTTTAAGAAACCCCAAGTCCAAAGCAATTGCAAAAGAACTGGTGCAGGTTTTTGCTATGGTAGGCATCCCTAAGGAGATCTGACAGATTAAGGGACTCCCTTCATGCTGAAAGTAATGAAAGACTTATGTACCCTGCTTTGCATCCAAGTCTTGCGGACCTCGGTCTATCATCCTCAAACAGATGGTCTGGTCGAACGATTTAACCGCACTCTCAAGAGATCTGAAAAGGTGGTGGCCCAAGATGGAAAAGACTGGGATAACTTCTTACCATACCTGATATCTGCAATACGAGAAGTTTCCCAAGCATCTACTGGATTCTTCCCCTTCAAGCTACTGTACAGACACCACCCACGTAGCATATTAGACATCATGAAGGAGGAATGGGAGGAACAACCCAAACCAACCCCAGACGTGGCCCAGATGAGAGAACGAATAGCCCAAGTGACCCCCATAGTATGAGAGCATTTGGAGAAAGCACAAGAGGCCCAACGAACCTACTACAACTGTCGGGGAAAAACACGGAAATTTCAAGCAGGAGAAAGGATGCTGGTACCAACAACAGAAAACAAGCACCTGGCCAGTTGGCATGGACCCTATGAGATTGTGGAAGCCATTGGGGAGGTGAATAATAAGGTGGAGCAGCCAGACTGCTGAATGCCAGAGCTGATCTATCACGTCAACTTACTGAAACCCTGGCTCAGTTGGGAGACGTGCCTGGCCATCCTGCCAGCTTCACCCTAGGCAGAGGGCCCAAAAGGGCAGGTAAAGATATCCCCTGAATTAGCCCCAGAACAACAAACAGAGGTCATCAAAATGATCCAGTGGAACCAAGACGTGTTCTTCACACAACCAGGCCGTATGGTGCTGATCCAACACCACACTGTCATCTGTCCCAGAGCAAGGGTGACGATAAAACTATCGCATATCAGAGGCAAAAAGAGAAGAAATTGGGGCAGAAGTAAGGAAGATGCTGGAACCTGTGGTGATTGAGGAATCCCACAGCCAGTGGTCCAGCCCTATTGTCTTGGCCCCCAAGCCTGATGGCACCCTAAGGTTTTGTAATGACTTCTGGAAGTTAAACGAGATATTCCAATTTGATGCCTACCCGATACCAGGTATTGATGAGCTGGTGGATCAGTTAGGCAAGGCCCGATACCTGACCAGCTTGGACTTGACAAAAGGCTACTGGCAGATGCCCCTGGCTGAGGATGCCAAGGAAAAAAATGCTCTCTACACACCCAACAGCCTCTTCCAATATATTGTCCTCCCTTTGGGGTCCATGGGGCCCCCGCAACTTTCCAATGATTGATGGACAGATTACTTCGAGCTCATACCAAGTATGCTGCCGCCTATTTAGATGATGTGATAATCCATAGCCCTGACTGGGAGACGCACCTGGGGAAAGTGGAAGCAGTACTAGATGCTCTTAGACAGGCTGGCCTCACCGCTAACCCGTCCAAATGTGCAATAGGGTTAGCCAAGGCCAGACATCTCAGGTATGTAGTCGGAATAGGCCTGGCGAAGCCTCAGTGGAACAAAGTGGAGGCAATACAGGAATGGCCCCACCTGATCCGCAAGAAACAACTCAGAGCATTCTTAGGAATAGTGGGGTACTATTGCCAGTTCATCCCTCACTTCACTACAAGGGCAGTGCCTCTGACGGACCTGATAAGAGCTCAGGGCCCAGAAATCATTAAGTGGACTGGGGTGGCAGAAGAAGCTTTCACAGACCTACGGACAGCCCTTTGCAGCCATCCAGTGCTATAGCCCCTGATTTCAAAAAGGAATTCATCCTACAAACAGACGTCTCGGAGGTAGGACTTGGGGCCGTCCTTTCACAGATGGTGGGGGATGAGGAGCACCCAATCCTTTACCTCAGCTGAAACCTCCTGCCCAGGGAGCAATAGTACTCTTTAGCAAAAAAGGAATGCCCAGCGGTTAAATGGGCCATTGAGATTCTACAGTACTACCTACTTGGGTGGCGGTTCACCCTTGTGATGGACCACTCCAATGGATGCAAACAAACAAGGAGAGGAATGCACAAGTGACTAGATGGTTCCTATCCCTACAACCTTTTGACTTCCGGTATAGTATAGAGTATAGAGCTGGAAACCAACACAGCAACGCAGACAGCCTGTCACAACAACACTGTTTCTCGTCCCCAGTAGCCCAACCCCATGATGTTGAGCGGCCGGAGGGGTGAGGGCAGAATATGTGATACAGGAGGGCAAGGGAGCAGTGGGAGAGTGGTAGAAGGGAAATATATAAGCCCTAGGCTAATTAAGGTGTGGTTCCCTGTAGACTACGGAGGGTGGCTACAGGTTAATTGGAGCACCTGCAGTCAATTAAGGCCCTGTCAGGAACCTAATAAACTCCCGTTTCAGGCAGTCAGGGAGAAGGAGGAGGAGGGAGAGAGGACTGGAGCTTGGAGGTGTGTTGTGATATCTGAAAGACTAGAGAACCCTAAGTAAGGGAGACCCTGCCCCAGGAGGGGAGGGAGATTCCCTCTCCCAGCGTCTAAGGGCCGACGGTACCCCACTCAAAGGAGGAAGAGGGTAAGAACCTGCAGGGTTGAGAGGGGCTGGGGCTCAGAGTGAGATGTAAACCCAGGCTTCTCCCCCACTTCCCTCCTCTACCACCTTCCCAGGACACTAGTGCCCCAAGAGCAGGGGCCAGGGATGGCATCTTAGCCTCCCCCGCCAAGAAAAGCGCAGGACCCAAAATAATATCGGCTACCTTGCCACACTATTTACAAAACAAAAAAAAGGAATGCTAGGGAATCACTTGCCCAAGGCAGGAGAGTAAAAGAAGCTCCAACGACCGTCACTGGCAGTAAGAAGGAACTGAAAAGGCAGTGGGTTAGCAGGGCCCTATATATACAGCCATAAAGGCACCACTCCAGGGGGCTCCACAGCTGACTTAACAGGTACCGCTAGGGGAAAAACCTTCTGACTGTGCACGTGGCGCACGCACACCTACTCGGAATTGACATGAGCAATCATTTGAAGAACTACTAATTGGAACCAATATGCAAAATCAACGCTCCTACCAGTCTTAACATCAAATTGTTATTCTTACCCTTTTAATATAACCAAAATAATACATTGTGGGGATAAATTAATGCCTGACATTTGACACTTCAAATTACCATGAATACTGATTTGTTGTTATGTCCAATAGCAATTACATTACCATCGTCCATTCCTAATACAAACCAAATGCATATATTGCACTCATATGTTGCATAACCCATGAGAATTATAGAAACCTGGTTTCCTACTAGAGAAGTGTACCATACTGTGTACCACACAGTGCTCTTATCTTGTGATTTGTCTATTACAGCACTTCAGCTAATCTAGGTGGGGCCTTTTTTATCATTTTTTTAATTACAAAAGATTCAAGAAGGCTAATGTAATGATTACCATTCATAATAGACAAAGAAAGGAAGTTTGATGGAAAACAAATCAAAATACACCACAAATTTTGTTAACTGGAAAAGTTTTTAACCCTTGTTCATGGCTAAATGACTAGTATAAAAGGTGCCAGTCAGTCACTGTAGTATGTATGGATTTGTAGCATTTCTAAGGTGCTTAACTCTGATGTTCGAGCATTGCATAGTTCTGGATGTAGGTAGGTGCCAGATAAATATTTAAAAATTATGAAGGAATTTTCAGTTAAGAGCTCTGCTCTCTGCTGCATGGATCAGGTGATCTTCATAGATGTTTTGCATCCTCATCTTTTCCTCCCACTTAATTTTTCTTTTCATGAGGAGTGCAAGATTATGATGTCATTGACTTCTGAAGAGGTGCATCTCACATCATCATTTAAACATGGTAAGAGACTCTAGGATTCATCTTGATGTCTGATAGCACGTAGTTTTATAGTTTAGGGCCTTCTATTCTGGATGCCCTGCCTTCTGTTAGATGGGTCTTCTACCCTGGTCACACACAGATTCCTTACTTCCAATGAATTTAGTGTCTTGGTGGGTCACAACAGAGAAACTGTCTGCAAGAAAACAAGCTGGAGTATGGCAAAGGGTCTTAAATGTTCGGACCACAATCTTGAATGAGACCTGAAGTTAAATGGGGAGCAAATGGGACACTGACATTTGGTGTTGCTGGTCTTTCCTTCATAGGAGGCAGGCAGCTGTATGTTGCATGAGTCAAAACTTGTAAGTGGTCATCATCTTCAGTTCTAGGTGAAACAAGTCACAGTACTCAAATTGGGAGATGAAAGAGTGGAGCACAACTGTCTGGTCCTCATCTGAGAGGAATGGGCACAATCTCCTTCCCAGCAGAAGGGGGAAGGAAATCTTTCTTTACTGTTGCTGTGTGTGTCTAGGAGCACTGGTAAACCCAACATGAGCCCACCACAGTGCACTATTTTGATAACTGGTGTACAAAAACTCTCAACAGCGGATGAGGACAGAGGTCTCAGATATAGAAACACACTGAAAAAGAGGAGACAGATTGAGCTTGGAGAGAACTCTTGGAAATGTAAAGCAGTTACCACTCATAATTCTCTCAGATATATCAGACAGAAATGAATCAAGCCAGCTTGGTGCTTCATCATCTATTCCAGCTGTATCATATGTGAGGCCATTTAAAACAATGTTGTAAAATCAGCACCTGCTGTGTGCCCTATCTCACCAGAGGTTGGTTGAAATCCTTGTGTAGTACTCTCACGCTCCTGTTCAGTATGAAGCTGCTTCATGCTGATTAAGTGCTATGGAGTGTCAGTAACTTGAGCCCCTCAAAATAGAAGAGATTTTGATTCTTCACCATGACATTAATTGGGATGCATTAAAGGTTCTCCCCTCCTATTTAACAAGAAACCTATATCCACTATTTCCTTAAATTCTTGCTCAAATGTACACCAGCTTTGGGGATAGTTCTTTAAAAACCACAGTATTACTGTTAGTGAAAATAACAAATACTACAAAATAAAATGCATATTAATAAGAAAAATAATCACATTGCTGCTCTTATTTATAATTTGTTAACCATTATCACTCCAAATAGGCCCCCTTTGGAATTGTTTTTTTCATAAGACAGGAATCCTATTAATTGTAAGTGAATATAAAATGTATATTCTTGTTAAGGAATGATACACCATAACAAATCAAAAGCACCACAAATTCCAAAGGTGAGTCATACAATTGTTTCATACAAAAACAACAAAATTTATTAGGCTCCTTAGGAGGCACTATTTCAATTAAACTAATTATCTTCCTGGTAGCACCATAATCCTAGCTCTCAGCACTAAGTAATGTAGCTCCTGTAGAGCTTTAGGTATTTGTTATGTTACCTCTTATTCTAGGAAGTGCTTGAATCTGAATCCTGGTATTTTCAGGTAAAAAGTTCTCAGTTTACATTAACATCTTAAAAAGGTAAACTGAACCACTTGCTATTAAAGAAAAAGTTTGAAATCCTAAGTCATTTAAGACATATAGACAATCTACAAACTTCCACAACTTTAAAGCCACATTGACACATCACTTTATAACTAAGATAGTCTTCTTACTGGATGCTAGCCATCCTTGTCTACAATTTTGGTTTGACTAAAGGAACACATTTTCATGTTTTTAATAGTCTTCAAAATAAAAGTAATTAACATTCCTTTATGACTGACAAAACATTGCTGCGCTCTATGGCTTTAAAGAACTACACTAAAAAACAAAAATAAAAACTGATTAAGTACTATATATTTTGTATTGTTAGTTCTGAAATTTGTTTCCAAAAACTAAATGCTCATACTCTACCTGAATTTCAGCTATTGCCAAATTTAGGTCACGAAGCCAGTTCTTTTTAAATTGTTTTGCCTGAAATCTTTAACAAGAGAAAATTGTTAATTATAGTTACCTGTTCGAGAGTATAGTACTTTGTATTATCACTTAAAAAAAAAAAGAAAAAAAGCACCGCTTTCAGTCCTAGATCATTATCTTTCTAACCCCCAGCACCTCGGCTTACACACATCACTCAAGAGGGAAAAGGCAAATATATTTAATCATATTAAGAATGTTATTTGTGCTTCAACAGTGTACTATTATAATGAATACTGCATAAATCATTTTCAAATATTTTACCAGACTACTTATCATATTTCTCAAATATTATTCTAGTGAGAAAACTATTTCCACAGAAAAAGGCACTAACTTGCAATAGAAAAGATTTATCTCAATGTAACTATAAATGAAAAGGCAGTGATAAGACAAAATGTAAACTGAGTTTCATATATCCCACTAAGTTCTACAACAGTCTCAAATTATGTTAAATTACATGAGGAAGTGTGATCTAGCAAACAGAGCAAGAGCATGGTTGTAAGGTGTCTTTTTCTGGCTCTGCAACTGACATTATGTAACACCTTGCACAGCATACTTAATTGTGCATCAGCTTCCTTATCTGTAAAAATGATACAACCTACCTCACACAGGTTTGTAAACAATTTAAAACACTGAGTTCATTAGATGATTTTCCCAAGGTCACACTATAATTTGTGCATGTTACTCTCAGCTGTGCTAGTCAGATTTAATAATCATAAATGCTGTGGAAAATCTAATAAACAAACAAAAATCCTGGTCTTCTGATTCCCATTACTTGGTGTTAGCATTCTCCATTAAACTGGCAGCCCTTTTAAATATCATCAGTATGTACTTACTGAATAATTAAACTTCTCATTTTTGTACAAAGTATATAAATTTGCACCTTTTTACCATGCTTTCTAATTAGTAACAATCCAAAAACTGGAATATACTTTAAGTCTGTTCTTTACATAATTTTGTATTAAATGAAAACCAGAAGAAACCATTAAATATATTTTACACATTAACTGGAAAATAACTCCCTAAACTAAATACGCACCTTGATTTCATGTTCAAAATAACATTAATTTCTTGACTGGAAACTTGCAGTTGGTGAAGGAACTTAATAATACAGTTAAAATGTTCAAGCTCAAAAATCATTCCAGCATCAAAAAGCTGCAGCATCAAAAGAAAAAATACAGGTTACATACAAATTAGCATCTCTGAAATATTTCCAGAACCAAGTAGCAAGCACAATAGAGGCTATAACATAATAGCGAAAGAGAAGATTTTTAAAAAGTAAGGGATAAAGAAGAACCTGTGCAAAGAGCCTAGCTACATTAGAACAAAGATGCTTGTTTTAATTCAACCTTTAAAATTTCATTGTCCAGGTTTTAAAAGTAGGCAAGACGTTTTTGTGACACTGCTACACAGGAGGAGATAATGGAAAAAGTCATACCTTACAAAAGATATCTATTAATGAAGGCACAGCATCTCTTATATTCATGGAAGCCACATGCTCAAACACCTTCAGGAATACATCAATAGCTGGCTAAATAAAAAAATAGTATTTAAAAAAAATCCTAAGTTTAATCATATGTCTCCTGTTAAGATTTTAGAGTTCTCATTATAGTAGTTTATGAGTTGCCTTATGCAGAGTTTTGTCTTTCAGAACTGAGTCCATGTAAACAAAACAGAAAACTTATTACAGTTAACTTCATGAGTTTTAGGAAAATTATGATCCCATGAATCCAATAGACTTTCAAAATATTTCCTGGTCACTTACCAGCATTTTAATCATTACAGCAACATTTAACAACTGAAATACTTCTTTCAACAAACAACACTTGATCAAAGAAATGAGAAGATCATTCAGCACTTGTGAATCAAAATGCACACCAGGAGTAACTTCTCTGTAGTAATTCATAAATATCTGGACTGAAAAAAAAACAACCAACAAATGAAAGTCAATCCTATTTGCAGGTATCTGACATTCTTAAGTATTTAAACAACTTATTTCCTGAAACAGAAGTTATTTCTTAATACAGGCACTATATTAAAATATAAAAGTGAAAACAAAATATTTTGCGATAAATTCTGTGAGTTTAGTTGTGATAATGGGAGCCAGACTGACTCAGATTCCTGAATTATCCATAAAACGGATACTGTAAAAGGATCAGCAGTGCCATACTGTATTGCCACACAAATGAGCCTCCACCATGCACGGGAGAACACTTAAGAGAAGGTAGAGTTCAACCTTCATATCCATTTAGCAACTGGCAACTCTGCTGAGATGGACGAGAAAGATACAATGCAAACTGAGATGGTGTTTGTTATGTCAACACTTGTCCACTAACTGGACCTATTTCACACAGGCCACACAAGTGTCAGACAGCAATCACTTTTTGTCACTCCCAAGATCAGCTATTAATCAGAGAGAATACTAGATATTAAAAGATCCATATTCCATTATCAGTCCTCAGAGCCACTCAGCTTTCCTCAGCATATTTTCATTGAATCACTGAAACTAGCAATTAAAAAGATATTACTAGAAGATCTATTACTATTCTACAGTAAATTTAGTCCAGCCTCACTGGAAATACAGGGAATCTGACTAGAGCACTTGTTCCAACCTGATTTAAAATGCCCCAAACAATATAGCTTTCACCATTTTGGGAAGACAATTTAGCAACACCTCCCACTGTCAGCAAGCATTCCACCTGACACTGAGTTTGTTTCCTCTCAAAGAAACACTGTCAACTTAAACTCCGACTTCCATCTGAATACTTTTCATCTACTATTGTAACTAAGATTATCAGTTTCATTTTTAGCCATTTTTCTCTATGCACTTTGTGCCTCAGACAACATTTGGCATATAGTTAATTTTGCTGTTTCCCAGCATAGCCAATCTCCTCGTTTGTGTGAGCCTTCCAAACAGAAATAGGAACGAGAAAAACATTTTCACACACAAGACAATGATTTATTTGACCCAAACTGCAAGGGACTTAGAAGTATTATATTCCCTGAATCTGCTACTTTTTTAAAACTAACTAGATTTCAAGTTCAATTTGATCCCATTACTCCCAGTTATAATTCTCCTGTTCCTTGGGTACCAAACTGTGGCCGTAAGCCTGCAACTGAATAATGCGAACAGAGAATTCCACTTCCACGGAGCTCTGTATGTATACATAGGTATGTCTATACGGATCTGATTCCAGGAGCAGGGCCTAAAATTGCTGTCCATCGTTGGCATTTGCACCCTTCAAATACCTATGCAGTGTTACATTCTTCACACTATCTCAGAAGCCACACTATGCACATTTAGCTTTTTTAGTTTTCATCAGAAATCCATTCCTCCAACCATTCTTATCCCTATTCTTTAAACTCCCTGTAGTGATGTCATGAGATGGAAACATTTATAAATGAATATAAATATAAAAACCTGAATGTATCTGTAATTAAATACTAAAATGCTGTAATCATAATTGTATGGTGGCTGCTTGGTTTCACTAGAGGGCAGAGTTAAAGTTGTTTGGGTGCTTTAACTGCATTTTTTTTTTACCTTAACATGTTTGAATTTCTTTTAAATGTAACCTTAACTCAGAATTTCCTAGGTCTGTAATGCTTGGTTTTGGAATAATTACATCCTGGTAATATTTTTTGTCTTTAAGTGTTGATATGCACTCTCAACCTAACTTTATCTTAGCATAGTTTGTTTAGAAATAGGACCATGTATAGCCATCAAATCTACAGCAAAAACACTCAACGTCAATGGGAGGGTTGCACAAAAAAAGGACCAATCATGATTCTCTTGCATTAACTAACTTGTAGTTATTACTCATTGTGACTTCACACAACTAGTCTGTCTCTCTGCTCATGGATCCTGTCCTGGACTTCCTTTATACATCACTATATTACATACTCACTTTCTGTTATATCATACCTGAACGTTGTAGCAAACTTGATTCATTGATATTTATATACGTCTTAAGTATTGCCATGCAAATCTAGAAAAACATAAGCAGAATCCATTACAACAGTGTAAGCTGTATTCCAACATATGAGTAGACTGAATGTCAATTTTATATTGCAAGTAAGCATAGGTTGCTTCTGGTTGATTAAATTACATCTGACGACAGTGAATGAATGATAAACTAGTTGGCCCTATAGTCAAAGCAGTGCTGAAGCAGGACAGATACTCTCAACTTAAAAAGATTTTGGATGGCTGCTTTGGGACCTTTCTGAAGGAATTGTTGGGAATAACTGCAAGTGTGTATAAAAAGACCTATATCAGAATTTCCCTCACAGACATTTGCATCAAGCAGGAGAAAAGATTGGAAATAAAAAAGGCTACCACAGTATTACCAGAGTTCACTAAAAGGTGAAAATAGGCATTCAGGAAAGGGAACAGATAAGGGTAGAAAACACAAGTGTGGAAGAAAAAATGTACAGAGGATGTCCAGAAGTCAAAAGGATGTCCAGAAATAAAATTGAGAGGAAAGCACATATTACTTTGTTTTCCCATAAAGCAATATAAAGCAAGGCATGTAAGGGAGCTCAGAAAATTGACTTGAAATTATTTCACTACAGACCAATGCCAGTGATAAGGAGACTTAAAATAAATTTCGTAAGATTAAAATGAGGTATTAAAATATTTTGTCAAGAATTTCATTTGAAGGATCTTAAAATGCTTTAAAAAATTGATGAATTTAGCTTTGCAATATAAAAGTATTCTCCTGTAATTTTACAGATGAAGAAACCAAGGCACAGTCAGATTACAAGGACACTGTCAACTTGAAATCTTGTATGCAGTGTTGTTGTAGCCGTGAGACAAGAAGGGGGGTGAGGTAATATGTTATATCAGACAATCTTCCATTGATGAAGGAGACAAGCTTTCAAGCTCTGTGTGAACTTGAAAGCTTGTCTCTTTCACCAACAGAAGTTGGTCCAGTACGAGATATTACCTCACCTGCCTTCTCTCTAACTTGAAATCTTGTCAGTTAAATAAAAAAAAGTTTCAAGTACAATTGCCTTTCCAATTTTTGTGGATTTACAACATATTCCCCAGCATATTTAAATGTCTTTTGTTCCCCTATTGTTCTGTGAAAGACCCAAAAAAGGGAACTGATTGACTATTCTAGTAAATAGTGATAGCATTCTATCAAGTATGCTATCAAATATACAAACTGAATTTTTTTTGCTGCATCCTTCATTTATAGTCTTGTGTGTCACTTGTAGCAACTATAAGTAATAAAAAATAGTTTAATTTTGAAGTGGACGTGTCCCTTCCAGTAGCTTGTCTAAGGTGACACAGTGAGTTAATGTCAGAACCAGAGCTATGACTTAACCATAAGTCAATCTTTTTTCCCTAAAAAAAATTAACATCTGCAGATCAGCAAGGCTGATAGTCAAAGAACTAGACAATCTTAACACTTTAGAATCTCAGTACTTCAATTTATTATAAATAAAACACATGCAAAACACCAAAAATAAGAGTTTGTATTAAATTTTGTTAGTAGCTTTTTGTTAAAGTGTAAAAAGGTCTCTTTTGGAAAAAAAATCACATGGGATCTTTTACTGTTAAAAAAATGCAACGTCACTTGGTAGTGGATGAGCTAATTTAACCCCATCTAAAACCCCAGGTGGCTGAGGGCATTTAAAACAAATTTTAGCACAGGCCAAAAGTATGTAAAGTATGCTTTCTTTTGGAATCTATTTTCCTCCTATTTTGGACTGATGCCCAAAAATACCAAGACTGCATCTGGAGCAATCATTGTTCCAAATATTAGTGAAATTGCTTGGAAAATCCAGTTGCAGAAAGGTTTAATCATGGGACAAGTCCACATTACATGCATAAACGAGCCTAATTGTGAGCCTCATTTCCAGCTTGTATGAGACTTTCCTTGATTTAATTGTCTCAGTTTACAAGGGGTATAACTGAATCTATGGACCATGTAAAAATGGGAAAGTCTACATTTAGAGTTAATTGTAATAAATTTAGATGGGAGAGGATATATACACTTAAATTTCTATGAAGAATTTGGTCCAAGCCTGCCTCTATAATATAGTCTTATTGAATGATGGACAGGAACAGTAGCTTTTGGCATCTGAAAATGCAATGGATTTTCAAGTCCTTGATTCCTGTAAGAAACTGTTTCAATTGAAAAAACAATGAGGAGTCCTTGTGACACCTTAGAGACTAATAAATTTATTTTGGCATAAGCTTTCATGGGCTAGAACCCACTTCACTGGATGCAAGAAGTGAAAAATACAGGAGCAGGTATAAATACACGAAAGGATGGGGGTTGCTTTACCAAGTGTGTGGTCAGTCTAACAAGATAAATCAATTAACAGCAGGACACCAAGGGAGGAAAAATAACTTTTGAAGTGGTAAGAGAGTGGTCCATTACAGACAGTTGACAAGAAGGTATGATTAACAGTAGGGAGAAATTAGCATTGGGGAAATGTATTTTTCCCTTTATGCATCTGATGAAGTGGGTTCTAGCCCACAAAAGCTTATGCCCAAATAAAATTGTTAGTCTCTAAGGTGACACAAGGACTCCTCGTTGTTTTTGTGGATACAGATTAACACAGCTACCACTCTGAAACTTGTTACCCTGTTTCAACTGAGTCATTACTTTGTAGAAAACAGTTAAGTTTCAGAAAAAGCCACATCGACTTTAATTTAAAAAAGCTGACAACATATACTTTTCCATGCATGAGTAATTTCGAGATCAATATGCAGGAGTCCAGAAGAATTTTAATGACAACACTGGATTCTAGACTAGGAGTTGACGTATCCATCAGCAAAATAGGTCAATTGAAGCCTAGAAGTTAGTAACATTTAAAAATCAGAGTGTTCCAATTTGAAGTGGGATTGGAAATCATGCTGTTTATTAAAGGCTCCTGTTGATTCCACATATTGTTTCCCTTACACAGGGCATAATTTTATGAAAAAGCAGCCAACATGATTGTGATTCATATGTGAACGACTGATTAGCATGGAAGATCTCTAAGGCGCATCACACATACAATGAGCCACTTTACTCACTCATAATATAAAAACAAGAGTCATTCAATGAAAGAATTTCTAAAAAATAAAACGGTTAATTCACCTGCGGAACTCATTGCTTCATCACGGCCAAGAGCATACTAGATTCAAAAGAGGATTACACATTTGTGTAGACCATGAGATAATCCAGTTTTATTAAACAGCATAAAACGCAAAACGTATAAAGGACATAAACCTCTGAGTTTCAGGCAATAAAGCATAATAGAAGTTAGGAAGAAACTTTCCTTATAAATTCCCCCCTCCACCGCACTTCTCTTTGAAGCTTTTGATACTGGTCATTGTCAGGAACAGAATAACCGAATAATTGAACCAGTGACCAAAGTTGTATGACAATTCCTAAAAGATTTATTTTCCTTGTTTTTGGACTCAATCACTTCTTTTGCACTGATTCACTAGTTTTCCCATCAGTATACTCTGATGCAACCATGAAATGCTTGGCCTGGTTATCAGCCTTCAACAAATATCTCCACAAATACTTCCCTGGCTACCATATGGGATGTGTGCAAAACTGTAAGTCTGATGCAATGTTGCTGCTAAGGAGATCATATAGAGAATAGATTTTAAATATTTTGGGTTTTTTTAGGACATCTTGAAATACAGAATCACTAAAAGTCATGATGCTTCATGCAAAATAGGTGGAAGCTCCTGATACTTGTGAACAACAATGCCAACAATGCTTCATAGTTGGGACACAAGGCCTGTTCTACTCCGTCTGTCAGTTCTTCAAGGAGGACTATATCATCTTTACAGAGAGATACCATTGCTACCTATCTTTTGGAGGATGACATAATGTAGATGGCTTTGGTGCCTTAGGGGCATATACAATTTCTGCTTATTTGGTCTTCTGGGTTTACTGAGGCATTCCTATTAATACAGCATTACATTCTACAGAGAGTAGGTTAATACATATAATTTTTTATGATTTTGCTGTTGTCTACTCTCTTGAAAATCTGCCGACTCAAGTTCTACAGGCTCTATAAATAAATATCTTTTAAAAGAACTGTTAAAAGCACCTGGAAGGAAGTGTTCTCCTGGGTTCCCACTTCGGATTTCACAGCTTCAAAGGTAACTCACACTAAACTCAATTGAATACAAAACATTTTATACAAAATAGAAAAAGCGTTAAAATTGTGGATTTCCTCCCCTCAATTAAACCTCTTTACCTTTTCATCTCCTTGTTCAGGAACATGCCAAAACCAACATTCCACTCTTTCACAGCCACGCAATGTACTGAAATAAAATCTGCAATATTTACGGGGCAACTCAATCATCCCAAGGTTCTGCTGGATCAGATGGGAAACCTAAACATCAGATAAATGGAGGGTTACTTGCCTATAACTGGAGGTTCTTCGAGATATATGGGGTCCCTGTCTGCACCATGCACCTGAGTCCAGATATTTTTTATAAGCACTGTCTGTTGGTCAGCACATTTTCAGTTGTTCGCCTCATGCTCTGACCTGAGGTACAAGGGCAGTGCAGACCTGCACCGCTCCAGTTCCTTCTCCTGCCACAAATCTAACTATGATCTGCAGCAGAAGGGACAAAGGACGGGTAGTAGAATACAGATAAGAACCACACAACTTAAAGAGCCAACTGTTACAGATAAGTAACCTCCATTTCTTCTTCAAGTGCTGGTTTCAATCTGTATTCCACATGTGGGAGATTAGCAAGTAGTAGTCAAACAGGAGTTAGGTGCAAGAATGCAGAAGTGATGGCTGTCTAATATTGCTGTCTCTATAGCTGTGTCTGTAGCAGAAGACTGGAACGAAGTGTGATGTTCTGTGATGGTAAGGACCTCCAGGAAGCTGCCCTACATATCTCTAGTAGAGGTACGTCTTGCAGAGATGCAGCAATGGTTGCTTGGGCTCTGGTGGAATGGACCCTCATCCTCTCCACGGGAGGGATGAGAGCCACTTGGTAACACAGAGCAATGAGATCCATTTAGAAAATCTCTGCACAGATATAGCTAGACCTCTTGATCTCTCTGCTATGATAACAAAAAGTCTAGGTGTCTAATTGCTTTTGTTGCTTATAGATAAAAGACCAGTGCTCTTGGGATGTCTAGAGAATGAATCATTCTTTCCTCATCAGAGGCATGCAGTTTCACAAAAAATATCAATAAGTGGATGGTATGACTCACGATACTCTGAAATTACTTTAGAGATGAATTTAGAGAGTAACCTCTTTCTGTATTATAGGGTGGAGGCTCTTTTGAAATCTCCGACTCATTGGATGAAAAAGCTGGATCCCAAACTTCTGCTGGAACCAACAGTACCAATGATTGAGTACTCAGGCTCACGGGTGGAAGAGGACAGTGGCTCTGTGTCTCCAGGATAGCTTCTTCCTCTGATATAACTGTCTATGAATAAAGACAGACCTGAAAGGAGGGAGGAGTGAGAACAGAGGAGAACAAAAATGTACTCTGGGAAGATGAAGGTCTCAAGAGTGTTCTGGGGTGCAGGATGAGTCAGTTAGTGGAGCCATCAGATCTGGTGCTTCCCTAGTCACAGCAAAAGTCAGATTCCTCCATGGCTGTTATGATATTGGCACAGAATCTGATCTGGATGTCAAAAGGGAGTAGTGGTGGATGTTTGTCTTTCAATTTGCATGTTGAAACTGGTATAGAAACCAATGAATCTATGCTCCTTTGCATCACTTTCCCCTTTGAAGAGGTTTACTCAGGCTTCAATCTTTAGGACCCGTGCACGAGGACACGCCCAACTTTGAAGGAATGAGGGAGGAATCTCTTTTCTCTGGGGCAGATTTGAAAGAAGGCAGATTGTCTCTTCTTAATATCATGAGAAGCCTTCTGCTTATGCTTGGAAGTTTTAACCTCAAGTCCTGAGCTTGCGCTCAAAGGGGCACTGCCTGTTGATTGAGGTTGCTATACAGGGACAGAGGTATGTTTCCATCAAATGCTTTTTTAAGTCTTAGCTCTTGACCATCACAAGTTCTGGGAGGGAAGGAATGGCAAATGCTGCATTTATGTGAGGCTCGCATTTCAGCTATGCACTAAGGGCAATGTTCATCACTACCGAAAAGGAAACAATTCTTGAACCCTAGTTATAATCCTAGCCTCCCAGGAAGAATTTCCCCAGGATGGGGAAAAAAGAACTACACACTAGTACTAAAAACCAAAGAGTAAATGAACAAAATAATGGAACTATTTACTGTACATTTATAGACTGAAGCAGTCAAAGGAAGCTGTGGACAGAAGCAGATTCTGATTCAGGCCACATGGTGGTACAAAGGAAATGGAGAGATGCTGGTCCGCACTGCCCCTTATATTCTCAGTTCAGAGTACAAGGAGAACTGCGCATACGTGAACCAATGGACCCTGCTTACTAAAAATTTCCTGACTCAGGTGCATGGCACACATGGGTACCCACATGTGTAAAACACAGAGGGACCATCATTCATAGTAGTATAGTAATTTCTCCTTTCCATCTTTCATTAGAAAAGTGTATTTACATTTTAGAAGTTAGATACTAACTTTATTTTAAAGTGTAATAGACAAACTGATGAAAACATAAAAAAAAAACCCTAACACTGTGTTAGGCACTGTACACACACTCACCGTAAGAGTCGCCATCCCAAAAAGCTTATAATCTAAATAAGTAAAAAGGATTACGAGTGTGAGAAGTTATGGGCCAAGAGAGCTGAAACTATTTGTCCAAGGTCACACAGCAGGCTAGTGACTGAGCTGCGATGATATCCCAGGTCCCCTTATTCTCAGTCCAGTGACCAATCTAACAAAACATTGCAGCTTCTGCTACACCTTACAAAATATAAGCTACTATCCCTCCCAACTGGCAAAAAACATTGTGTTTCTAGTGCAGCAGCAGCAGCCAACACAGCTGCATTTTGAACATCTGTTTGTTCATCACTGATTATGCTCTTTATTCACTAAATTTATTCACTATTTATTCACTAAATTATACCATTTTTAAGGCGGCTGAAGTTTTGGCTGATAGCTAAGTATTTTTATGAAGAACTGTCTAAATATTCATAATGAACAAAATTAACCCAATATTACAAGTTTGTTAAGCATTTAGCAACTTACCACCACATTTTTGTCCATTTTCCATGGTTCATAACAGTCAGAATTTGGCAACGGCAAAAGAGAGCTTTTTCCTGAGTATCTGAAATCTAAGATTCAGGACAAAAATATTTAATGGATTGTGTAATAAAATGGGTCATATACTAGTCATGAACATTAGTTTTGTTTAAATTTATCAAATCTTTATAACAGCTCATTACTATTTTCCTTTAATGACACTTCAAGTTATTTCCTACATACGTAAGACAGGCCTACTTTCTGCACTGTAACAGGAAAACTGATCAGAGATACTATAAATATTTTCACCATGAAAACATGAAATTTTAGAATGACTTGAATAAAATCATTTATCTATACACACATCAGGTACCCACCACCCACCATATGAGACATAAGATTTTTTCCTTTGAATAATAGTTAATACAAGTGTTGGTTATATATCTGAAAAAAGTAAACTAAGATTTTCAAACAACAAATAGTGCTTTTGAGTGCCTCAACTTTTGAGCGCTCAGCTTGACACCTTGAAAGAACTTGATTTTCAAAGGGTGAGTGCTCAGAACGTTCTGAAAATCAGACCCATTTATGGGGTCTCAAGTTGTGCACCCAAGAACTGAGGCACCCAAAACTCACTAGTCACTTTTAAAAATATTTATATTTCTTATTCCAAATAACTAACTGGGAATATAATGAGCAAAATAATCTTATTGCTCTAGTCACAAATTTCCCCCCTTCCCAGCCTCTCCCTGGGTTTCTCCAGTTATTTCAGAAAGTATCATTTAGAGCTTTTTAGATTTACTATTTTTAATTGTTTCAACCCTAAGTATGGGCATTCATTCAAGAGCAAATGTTTTGTGAGGAGGGAGTTCTGTTCACCCACATTAAATCCAACATATCTGATAACTATCTGACTCAAATCAGAAATGACAGCAAATTCATATTAACAGTTTGAAAAACCTGATTTTAAAATAAAAAAGAAAATAAAAAAACCTTAGACCACACAATATACAAAAATCATGCTAAGAGGCTGAAATGGAGCGCCCTAACAAACTGTCTTATCTGGACAAATCAAAATATGCAGGTATTACGGAAGAATTCTCTCTAAATACTATCTAAGGGGACAATACAATCAAGTTTCTGAAGAAGCATGAGCCCTAACAGCGGACGTTAAAGTGCTCTAATTAAAATGCAGATTAAACAGAGTATGAAGCTAAAGCACAAGTTACTGAATTACAGACTAAAATACCATTGATCCAGGGTTTCAGTACTGTGTCTTCCTGGAAGGCATTTATTTGGAGGGATGGCAGTTGCAATCCTAACTGAAGTTCACTGCTCACAAATTCTATATATTTAGAATCATTGCTAAATAGTAAAAGAAAAACACGTTTAACAAAATAATACAAATGCTTCTCTAACTCTTCACGTCATGTATTAACTATAAAACATTAGATAATTTCTTCAACAATTAAAGCAAAACTTAAATATTCACTGTAAATTTAAGTAGCTGAAGAGCAATCCCCCCCAATATTGCTTTAGTGAAAGGTGATCTCAACTTGTCCATATTTATATTAAAGCAGGGAGAAGGCGATAGCAACTATGTAACCAAGAGTCAAATGCAGTAACTTGGTGGAGAGAGCACCTGTGACCCACTGGTTTAAAATTCTGCCATTAAACTAAAAAGAAGGTTGGGATGATTGTGCTGTATGCTTGAGTTAACCTCTTTTCTATGTACTGCTAAATCTTCCCTGCCAGAGATGAAATCCATCAGGCTTATAAAGTTGCTTCTGAAGAGCAAATATTATTATTAACTAATGGACCAATTACACTAAAAGGAAGAATTTTTTAAATAATATTTCAAAGGAAAAATACTCCTGGGCCCCGATTAAGTGTTCTACCTCGCAACTGATTTCAAATATATATGCGCAACACTGTTAAACAGTATATTTTTTAGAAACATGAATATTTGCAGCAAGTGCAGCAAAATATGTTTACTGTTTCCTTCCTTGGTTATAGTTAAAGGAATAAGAAAATGTATCCCTACTCACCTGAAAGTTTCCTTTCTTTGAGTAATAAGGCACGCAGATCCATCACAATAGGTACGTCAGCCTATTTGCAGTTTGGGGGCAGAACCAACCCTGTCAGTATGGGAATGCTCTATCCCCACAAAGTTCCAGCCAGTTGAGATAACATCCACAGCCAAGATAATTTAAACAGATTGTGTTTAATATACTTTGAGGAAGAAACACGATTTCTCCTACTAAAGAGCATGGCAAATTACACCTAACAATGACAAATCCAAATTTTTGGATGTCAATTTCCAACTCTATTCTGGGTAATCCACTGGTCTCCCATGTGGTCCGCATCTCTAATTATTACTTACCTTATTACTCTAAGAAGGGAAATCTTCAGGTAAGTACGGATAAATTTTCCTCTTCTTCGTGCTAAATGGTATTTTCATAATAGTGTACCTCTAGGGTGGGAAGCAGGATCATCTTTTAAATCCGGACATCCACAAACAAGGTAGATTATACATAAATATAAACTACATCTTCCATAAGGCACCAAAGCATGCAGACTTCTTCCAAAAGAGAGGAAATGGCAATGGCTAGGATTGGATGACAAATATGAAGAACTTGGTGAACTTATGAATTGATGGCTATATGGCTGTAGCGAGGAGGCATAACCTCCCTCAGAGGTTGACAGGGAGGGACCAAAAAACATCCCCTTAGTGGGTAGAACCAGGAAAATCACGCCCAGCCCATCAGAAGTTATGAGGTGGGGCAGGAAGTGGAAGTACAAAAGACAGGCCCTGCAGCTCAGTTGGGCTGCAGCTACTGTGCTGAGGATTGGCCAGATCTCCCCAGGTTGCCAGCCTACAGAGACCCTAAGGAGCTGCTGGGGCTGCCGCCTGAGAATTGATCAGAGTTCCCCAAGGAGACAGAGGACCCCCACGTTAGAGGTACTACACATGACTATTCTACTCTGACACTCCCCCTAAGAACTTGACTTTGATGCTTAAATTAAGGAAGACTTGAATTTAGGGAATGAATGTTATGACGGTAGTAAGAACTATCCATCTGAATTCAAAGTACAATACTAGTTCTCATTAGAGAAAGCACCCAAATTCATATTAAAA